>NC_082343.1:19290822-19644155 GCF_027477595.1 Haemorhous mexicanus | reverse complement strand
TTTGAGATCAAGGGAGTGCTTTCCAGAGGACTTCAGCCAACAACTGTTTCCCTTCAGCTGGATTGTGCTGAGAATCTAGCCTCAAGTTAAAGCATGAAAAGAAAAAGTAGTACTAGATGCCAAAAGAAGTGTGAAGGCCAAATTTCCCAATAAAATGGAAACATGGGTTGTTGGAATTATCTACCCTGCTTTTCTGCTCACACACTATTCCCACCATAGAGTGGTGACCCTGTCAGGCAACCAATCAACCAATGGAGAGTGCTGGAAAGCTCCTGCTTCCTCTGGAACAGATCAGAAGATGAGTCATTAATACATATGTTCAACCCCATTCAGATGTTCAAGCAGTTTTACAGTCCAGGGATTGTCTGGGAGAGGCATTTTCCACAGTGGCCAGTGAGAAGGCTAAAGTAAGGATGAGGGTATGTTAGATCAGTGTCCTGCTCTTAGCATATTGCTTATTACTGACCTCCTCACAGTATTATAGATGCCTGACTAGCCTATCCAGTTTTGGTGGGAGCTTGGTGCTTTGAATCTTCATGGATCTGGAGTTTAGTCAGTTTAGCCACCTTTTAGTGAAATTGTGAAAAACGCTTTCCTCCTCCTTATTGGAATTACTGTGAGAAAAGCTGAGGAGCACAGAGCTCCTCCCCACTTAAGGCCACAGCAGTGAACTGTCTTCCTCTGCACAGCCTGCAGCAATTTTTGCGCCCCTGATAAAATCCCAACCAGAGCCAACACTGTGCTCTCTAAATGGCAAGTCACTGCAGAGAAACAGCACTTGAAATTCTTTCCATCACCATCTCACAAACATAAGCTAGTTTTGTGCAGGATCTTAAAGGAAAAACCTAATCGTTTCCACTGCAATTATCACCAGAAGCCTTCAGATGGTCAGTGTAGGATGCAAGAGCAAATCTCCTGCCTAGCAGCTGTAACACTTGGCCAGATTCTGCAGAGATTACAGGAATCCAGTGCCCAGCAGGGCAGCTTGCTCTTACTCCTTGCACTTGCCCTTTCCAGAGGTACACATGACTACCACACCTATCATGCTTTTTAACGTCTTCACCTCTTTGCAAGGGAGCCAGAGTAGTTTATATCTCATTTAAAGAGGCCTCCTCAACCTGCCTCCCAGAGACTAATGATTCCCAACACAGACAGAGAGCAGAAAGCAACTATAAAATGTTAATTTCTGTGTAAAGACTGAAAACAATTTGCAAAGCCTGAATTCTTTTAAAAAATTATCACTGATTCAAAAGAAAGACATATTTTCATCATCTTTCATAGACTTTAAAACTAGGAAGGATCACTGATCATGTCTGACTCCTAGTAAAACACAGGTCAATGATTTCATCCAGTGAAGCCTGTCCTGCCCATGCATGCAAAATGAGCCTCCCAATTAGCACTGGTTAGAGCCTTCCAGTGCAGTATCAGGAAATGCTATTTCATTGGAAGTGAAATGTGTCAGCTCCAATTACCATTTCATTTTGAAAAAAGTATCAGTCTACAGATTTCCAGGACAGGCCAAATGTAAAATTTTCCTTTTCCTTTTTGTGATGGCTTTTTGTGCAATTTCTTGGAGAAATATAGAAGTATCAAAAATAAAATATTTTGATGAATATTCAAATATTCACCATTTTCACATGAAATGTGAAATGATGAATATTCATCATTTTCACATGAAAATTAAATAAGTATGTTTACTCTTCTTTTCAGAAAAAATGGAAAACCTCATTCTCACAGTGGCATCAACAAACCAAACACAAGATCATATACAGACAATAATGAGATTAGCAGATGCATGACAATATTCACACTCCCTTCTATGTAGTAACACCATGTTTGCACCCACATGAGTGAAGGCAGTAAGGACAAAAGCCAGTTATGAGTCCCTCAAAATCTCTTTGAAAAAAACCTTTTGAAAGAAACCCTAAAACACATGTGTGATGTTCAGCCAGAAAATATTTTCTTCCCTGTATTCATATTGATGGGAAAGAAATGTCATTCTCGAGACATAAAAAAGACTACTTAATCATTGAAAGTTCTAATGAATTTTCACAACCTATGTCACAAAGCCTTGCTTACAGACATCAAATGATCTAATTATTGAAAACTTCTTTAATATAGGTTGCTTTGAGGATTTCCTAGAGTGTTCAGAGTTTCCTTCTAAAGAAATTCCAAATTATAACACAGCTGACTAGATGAACCTGTATGTGCTACCCTGGCTTTTGGCTGTCTGGGACAATCATAAGAAAGCTTCACAGTGCAGTGCATTTTCAGGCATAATACCTAACAAAGATTTTCTCCTTTGCCCATTTTCTTATTTTCCAACTTGCAGTTTATATCACTAGAATTTTCCCCACATAAACTTCAAAGAATTTTAATTTAAAGAGGGATTTTCAGAGGGGAAATTACTATACTTCTGTGTTCTTCCCTACCCCTCAAATAAAAAATGCAAATAACCAAAAATCAAAATAAACCCAAGCAAGCTGAGACATTAGGACCAGAGAGGAAGGGTGGGGGGAAGTGCACAATGTTGAACTGGGTTCCAATTTTGGAATGAAAACTGTGCATTAGGTGTCAATTTTAACACTTTTCCGCTGTGTATCAATTCAAAATTCTCATCTTGTCACTTTCAGCCCTAGTGAGCTTGTCACTGCAGGAACTCCACAAAGCTTTCCTTCCTGAATAGTAACTTTCTAGGAAGCTGAGCTCAAGCATAAGGAGGCTCTGCAACAGTTACACTACAGTGGCGCAAGTGCTGCTGATGGTTCCAAGGACAAAGCGCATGGAGCACTGAAAGGACTTGAGCATTGTTGAGTGCACTCAGCTTTGAAACACACTCTCTCTTGGTATGAGCCCAAATTTCCATCACTACAGTATCCTTTAATATTTATATATTTCAGGTGTTTGGTACCATATCAGGAGACAGGATAATCTGAACAATCAGCAATGTATTCCTCAGATGGGTGAAGCAACTTGTAGGGCATACAGGGTCGTGGTGGAACAGACCACATCAAGACTGATCCCCAACCCTACATAAACCAAAGCTGAACCAGCTCTGTAGGCACCTATCTATGGTGCAGGCACTGCCTGGAAGCTATTGTCTACCACCCTATGGAGATATCAGTAGACTGGATGCCTTTTAGACACCCTGAAAGTGCTCAGCATGGAAGAGGTAAGTTTACAGACATAAATAAAAGCCCATAGTTTCTTTGTCTGAAAGAGCAATTATCTGTCTGACTTCAGAACTTACGCTGTTACTCATTACTAGAGTATCTAGAACATTCCAGTTTAAATCAGAGGGAACAGAAAAACCTCTGATGGTTGTACTTTTTGAACCTCCATACTTAAAAGCTGAAGAAACACTTACCTTGCATCCATAAAGATTTTTTATTTCATCTGAGAGCAGGCAATTGTGCTTTGTTAAAGTTTGCAAGGACATTAAGGTCACATAGGTCAAAGCCTATGTTTGTGTTAAGCTGAAGTAGCGATGATATCAATTAATTTGACAGTACAGGGAATGAGCCACAGAGGGCCTACAAATGCACAATGCACTGGTTTTAAACGTTCATTTCTGTTGCCACATTGGCAGCTGCCAGACATGCACTAAGTTCACCTTCAGGCTGCAAGGAAGTAGGGCAGAAAGTCCTTACAAATGGTCATGAGAGCAATAGGAAAGGGCAAACAATGAACTATGTCAGAAAAGCAGCATTGCCACATCTGAACTCAGCAGTAACCATTGAAAACCACCGTGGGCTACCAGTGGCCATTAACCTGGAAAAGCAGGGAATTATAAAAAGGGGGTAGGCTGACACCTTCACCTGGAATGGAGGCCTCTGCATTTTGTTTGGGAGTCCCTCTAGATTTAAGATACCTACATCCTAATTTCCAATCCAGCTACAAAGAGATCTCTAAGCATCCCTGATACAGAGAGTTTAGAAATTTAGCAGCTCATACCCTACTGCACCAAACAGCTGTTATCAGCACAAAATACAGCTCTTATCAGCACCAAGAATCAAACCACTTATTGTCCCATACTCCACTCTAATTAAGCTTGTCCACCTAAGGGGAGTGACAACAGAAGGACGACTGTGGCAGAGGTAAGCATCAAAATGCAGACAGCAAGCACTTACCATGAGGAGACATAAGCACAATTTTCAGTGATCTCTCAGGCATTTTGCAGGGGAATGCTTTACTGTGGGGGTCCTTGGAAACTCAAGAGTGGAATGACACAATTTTTTCTCCTGCTTGAGCTTCCCTGTGACTTGCTTAGATGCAGAAACACCTCCTATCCAGGAAAACCTGTTGCAAGGAGTACAAAATGGGTCATTTTGTTAAACTAAATGTTTTCTGCTTTCATAGCCACCATAGCAAATGCAGTGAGAGATAGGAAACTCCTCAGACTTGTGGAAATGACACCTCCAAAGTTAACTCAGGGACTTTTCTAAAAAATACAGAGCCTTGTCCTGCTCTCTGTTACATCTGTGTAACCCATATGACATTTTTCTACATGCACCTCTAACACAGTGAGGCAACTAATGAGCTCATTAAGTCCTGGACTCTGACTGGGCACCAAAAAATAAGTAAGCAAATTGAATATTAGACAGTCTACTACACCAGATGACATCCTGAGACAAGATCTGTATTGAACACAGCCTTTGAGAAGAGAAGGGAAATTTCCTCAGGTTTTGGGGTGGAAAATCTTTTGCACATTCTCTTGTGCTGGGTTTTGTAGGCTGACTTTCTACCAGGCAGACACACTGCCAGAGATTGTGCATGTACTCCAGAGATGCTGCATTCATGTAAAGACAAATGGGTGAATTAGGTAAAATAATTTTCAGCCTTTTCACATAAGAAATGTAGGTTTGTCTGCAAGTGTCAGTCTCATTAGTGTGCTCAGGAACATGAGAATAAAAAATACAGATTTTATACATATACATATACATATACATATACATATACATATACATATACACACACACACTCACATATATATATACACATACTTACAAGTTTGTGAATTACTTAGGCATGACACAAGGACCAAGCCAGCCCTCAATGAGGCCCAACAGAGACATTAAAATTAATATGTAATAAAGTGTACAGATTCTCCTTAAATCAGCCCCACCTGGCTGAGGTTGAGATGCTGTGGGTGATCAGGTGAGGAAGCTTACGTCATCCCCATGTCTGACTGACAGATTAAACATTTCTGAGAATTGACTCAAGCCTTTTTACATGGAATCATGTGAGAATTGACTCAGCCTTTTTACAGCTGTTCCTTTTAACAGCTGTACTACTACACTTACATCCCACTAACATGGGTAGTGAAGCAATAATCTGACACGCCAACTCTCCTGGAGTCACTTAGAAACAGAATGAGAGTGTTGGCTCAGCCTTGTTGGAATAAATACGTATTAACTTTTTTGGTGAGTATTATTGTCATCAGTGATTAATTGGAATAATGAGCCATGACAGTGAGCTAGCAGAGGTTCCTAAAGATGAAAGATACCACAGAGAGAAAATCACTAGCCCTTACAAAAGACATTCACTGTCTCTAGGGAAAATAGAAATAGTACAATTTGAGGCATACAGTAGACATTCCCCCCCCACCCCCGCCCCCAAGAACATAGTTTTGGAGTATGAAAAAGTGGCATTTCACCCAGAGATTATGAAACGTTCAGTTCTGACACTGTGGAGATCATTTTCAGCAGCTTTCATCTGGTATTGCATTTAATATGACATAGGGACTTAATGGCATTTAAACACTATCTGTGGGGTACATGAACAGAAATTTCGCCATACTCACATACTCACACAGATGAGAGCATGTAGAACAATGACCCCTTTTTTGTAATCCCATGGCTCTGTTTGCTCCTGTCCAAAGGGAAAAAACCAGGAGCACATGCCTGCTGCACAAGTTTCTCTCTGGGCTCTGTTCTTCATTTGTGATGTTATATTCATACCAAATTGTTACAACCAAAAGAATAAATAAAACATCTAAAATATACATGAACCATCTTGTTCCCCAGCAGCATGTGATGTTCAAATACTCAGAAACACAGACATCAAACTCATGGCTTTCCTTTACAGCTGGGCTGCATAATTCCTCTAAGGCCCAACAATAAAATTCCCTCCCTTCCCTGAACCCTGCTGGATTCCGGTGTTTCACAAGGGAATAATGTATTTTGTGGAAGAAAATATTTCCTTCTGCTGCTTCTAAATTTGCAGCTTTCAAATATCTGAGTGTTTGAGGAAGAAAGATAAAATAAGAACATGCAATTTATTTTCCTTAGCTAGACAGAAAGTGTGGTCTGCATGAAAGATTAGGGCTCCAGATGCTCTTCAAAATCATCAGTCACTGCTTTCAATGGACGTGCCGCTCTTTTTAAAAAGGGACTGTTTCCACAAAGTCCTTTAGCTGAGGGCCAAACTTTGAAAGCTTAACCTTAAATGTGAGCATCTTCTCAAACTTCCCCTTAGCCTTTACAGCTGGTTTGACACTCTTCATCCCCCTCATCTGCCCTCTTTGCTGACTTCTGCTGCTGGGTGTAACTTAGATTTTCAGCAACACCTGGTGCTAGCCAGAGAGAACACAAAGTCTGATGGCACCCCTCAGGGAAGGCTTGCAAAGGCAGAAGTGTCCCAGCCACTCCCCATGAATGTTGAGAGTAGCTATACATCAACCCACACCTTTCTGTTTCTTGCAATACTATCTGCATGCATCAATTAAAATTGCTGAGTTTTGTGCCAGCAGTCCAAGCCTGAGAGGAAGACCCTGAGAGCTTCCAAAGATAAAGAAATCTTCAACACTGAGGGCTTCCTACCTTCTCTTTATCTAATTGTATCAAGAAAGGTTTCATAAAGAGAGCCTGACTCACTTCTCACACTTGTTAATTAAACTTTTATTCAGCAGTAATTAAGTGTTAATACTCCTCCCTTACAAAGTTATGTAAGGCCTTTTTAAGTGAGGGCTTTTGTAAGAAAACTTCCTGAGAATAGAGAATACCGTCCAGGACTGGACTGAGTTGCATTCTGACACATAAAAAATGGCCAAACCAAAAATTGTTTCTTCCCAGATCAACCCAGAGCCTAGCAAATTAACACATATCTGGTCCAGAGAAACTCAGGTCAGACATTCGGTTTGGACTCCTGAGGGCATAGACTGCAGCCTTGGTCTTCTCCACCTCCAGCAGCTGCCAACGCCACTGTTTGATGGGTTTGTTATGGATGGCCTCATGCTTGCTGTATGGGGAATAGAACACAAAAAGTCTCAGGTTAAGCCCGGAGTGAAATGAGAATTATAATGCAAAATATTGGTATGAGATGGAGAACCATTTCCTGTAAGGTCCTGGGTGAGACACAGGACTATTTTGAGCAGCCAAATGTTGAGGAGACAGAAAGGACTGTGCCATTGAAAGGTTTTGATGCCCCCCAGCCAAATGGCTTCAATGGCCTGTGCTCACGCAAAAAATGCCTCTTCCTCCCACCTTTTCAGCAGCCCAGTCCTACCTAAGCTCCCCTGGCAGGACACTTGCAAAAGAGGGATTTGCTCAGGTTTAGAGCCAGTCTGACCTAGAACAGCTCATGAGATTGTGGGTTTGGTTATTGCAGAGATGCCTGCCTTTTGCTCTGCTGTGTGAGAAGCACAGATGCACATTCGGGCAATCCCAGTGAGCACTTTTATACCAACATGGTCTGCCCCTGACTGAGGCTAAGCACAGCATCAGAGTAACAGATGTGATGTCAGGTACTCTGCTGCCATAATTAATCAGCTGCAATTATTGTTCAGATACATTCACATCTCATTTGGCCAGGAGCACCCAAGAGCATGAAAGGGCTTCCTTAGCACACAGTCAGCATGATTTTATTGTATGGATGAGATAAATCATAATAAAGCAAGGCAGTACTTGCAAGGAAGAGCCTGAGACTTCAACAGAGTTTTGTTCCCAGCTTTACCAGACCTCATCTGTGACTTGGAGTGAATCACTTCATTTTTATCCTGTACAATAGGGATTCTCCTTCTTCTTTGTTACTCCTATCAGTTTTAGGGAAGAGTCTCTGACAGTGTGCAGGCATCTAACAGCCAGCACACAGACACCTTAAAGTTAGGGCACTTTAAAGCAGTTAAGGGCTTTGAGATATCTCTGTAATCGTAAGAAGAAAATCTGCTTTGGTAGATTAATCATATTGTTCTGTCTCATAAAAAATTTGCTTGCATAACATTAATCAAGATGAGGATTTTCCTTAGATATTCTATACAAGAAGTATCATGTTAGCATCCTGGGAACTAGAAAGATCTGCTGGGTAGGCACCCACATTTGTGAACCAAACAGAGCAAGACTGAGCACATCCGTCTTAAGGACCTCTCTTTTAGTCACTCACCTCCTGTAGCAAGCCATGGAGATCAGATGTTGGGGCAGTGTGGGAAAACCTGTGACAACTGAGCCTCTCTTCAGAGAACAGTAGATATCACCCACACGTTTTACCAGTGTTAAAGAGGCCCTACAGTCTCAGCTGAATCAGAGGGGTGACCCCCACAAAGGCTCTTTACCAGCATGTTCTACTAAAACGCAAACTTCTGAGCCTCTGAGCTGCTGATTTTAACAACAGCAAAATCTTAAAGTCTGTCCTTAACTATCAAGACAACCTTATCTTCATGATGTTTGGGTCTTGGAAAGAGGCAAACTGACTTGAATTTACTGTGTGCTGTTCCTGCACTGCTGAATGTGTGAGTTCTGACTTAGGAGAACATTTTCATTTGAGCCATGCACAGGGGCTCTCTATGAAATAAAACCCTGTAACTCCAAATAACTCTCTGTTAACTTCAAAGCCCTGGCAAGAGCTTTGGAGCTCACAAGACAAACTAAGAGCTGGCAGCTGGGACTATCAGGCTGACAAAGAATCCTCCTGGCCACACTAACCATATAAACAAGAAAGGTCAGATCATTCTCCTATGGCATATGACACTGATACTGCTTCCCCACGGTGTGACTATTGGGTTATATGGACTGGCATAACCCAGCCCCTGCGTAGGAGAGTGAGGAGAGCTGTACACACACACCACGCTCCTCTTTTGTAGACCCCACAAAGTAAAGCCTGATTGATGGTGTGGCTTTCTAGTGACTGCACAGAAAATACCTCTGGCCATGCCCTTTCCTGAAAAGGTGAACACAGCCCTTTGCCCTCCTGAGAGAGAAATCAACACCTTGGGGCCCTGTCTCAGCTAAACCAGCAGCTGGCAAAAGCCCCAGCAGAGGAGAAAAGTGACTGTGAGCTGCTACACCAAGGCTGATGTCTCACAGAGACATTTCATGACAGAACGAGGACAACCAAATCGACTCTGCCTCATCCTTTGCCATTGCCTGCCTTCTCCACTGATGTTCCACCCTATCCTGTACTCCTCTTCTCTGCAAGGAGGTGGGACTCCTCTCAATTACAGCTTCTGAAAGCAGGAATCATGTCTGATCTACATCTAAACAAAGGTAAGCACATTGCTCCCAGACCCAGCAACATTAACCCTCTGCTAATGCAGTTCACTGGGAGAGTTCAGGTAAGAGTGGGATCCATAGGGAATGAGTCACATAGAGGCGAGGTGAACCAGCAGACCTGTAATACCACTAGGCCGCCAGATCATCAGAGGGAAAAAATGTGAAGTACATATTGCAACATGTGCCTCTTACAGAAGTGGAGTCACTGATAAACAATCCTCAAACACTGTTGTTCAAACAACACTTAAATCATTCTCTGACTCAGTGATCAATGAGCGACAGAAAGAACAACAGTTAGCTAAGACAGCAGAAAATGGTAAAGCAGTGAGCCAAGTGTGGCATTCCCAGCTTAGCCTTTAATGAGCTAAGTCAGAAAATTACTGAAGTCACTGTTTGGAATAAATCCCCTACAAAGCTATAATAATGGAGCTTACATTAGAAAATGTTCATCAGCTGTTTTGCAGTCAATGGCAATTCTTGAAGTGGGATAGCAAGTTTCTCCTAATCTTCATGTGTTTCTCTGACACTTTTCTATTTTCTTGCTCTTGATTAAAGAGCACTGAAAATATCTCTCAAAATAGCTGTCAGGACAGATTACATCTACTCCAAAAGCAGGAAAAATATTAAGACAATTAGGAGAAAAAAAATTAGTTAAATATTGCTTAAGTGTTTCATTTAGGGCTTTTCTCGACAAACTCTTTCTTCAATGAATTAAAAGAGCAACAAAAAGAAGTTGCTGTCCCATGGAGAAATCTACACAACTGTTGGTTCGGAGCAGTGGCTTCCCATTTGCCTGATAGAAAAAATGAAAGGTTTTCAGTAAATGACTAAACAGATATATATGTCCATGACAGGAATTACCCATTTCTGTAGTTGCACAAAATGATCAAGGCATGACCATACAGTTTTTTAATTTTACAGAAGTTAAATGTTAACTTCTTAGTTAAATTCTTTCACCACAGGCAAGCAAGTTAGAAAGGATCTTAATTATAAAAAGCCCAACATAAGCATCCATCCCTTACCAACCAAACACAGCAAAAGTTTAAACAATGCTCCTGAGGGATTTAGGTATTTCCCTCTTGAGCAAAATAAAAACTGCTGATCTTCGGAAACACTGAATAGAGCCACTCCCATTTACATCTTAAGATGTTACAAGGACTAAAACCAACTTGTGTGATTAAAAGGGTTGCCAGGCCATGTTTTGTACATTTGGCCAAAGTAACATCAAAAGTCAGTGGCAAAGCAGGAATTTAACCTCTAAGCACCTGTCCAGCACTCTAATCCCCTGGTAACCTCCTCCCCTCCCTGATGAAACCAGGCCAGAAGTCCAGAAGATACATGAGGGAGTAGTGTTTTCCAGGTTAGCCCAGATGTGCCACCAGCCACTGCTGACATGTGGCCCCTGGTGATGTGGAGGACAGCATGCTCACACCTGGAGTCCTTCCCCACAGGCACCTGCAGAGAGCATGAGGTACCCAACAAGGCCTTTACTCAGGCAGCCTAAGGAAATAGCAAACTCCATTTTACAGTGAAAGATCTTTATTTGCCCTGGCGCTATGGTGAACTGATAGAGAAGCTTATCTCTCCTCACCACACCAGCCTGATGAAAAGAAACAGAGTGCCTGCAAAAAGCTGCCACCCTTTCAGAAAAGGCATTGTGCTACATTTTCTTTGGACAGGGACAGTGAAGAAGAAATCAGAAACATCTGAGGCTTTAAAAACCACACAGGTTGACAAGACTTAGTGAGGAAGGTGGTTCTGGGGTGAAGCCCCATGCCAAGGCTCAGGAGAGGGAGGTCTCCCAGCTGCAGCAGCAACCTCACAGCTGCGTACACACTCAATCTCTCTGAGGTAAGAGGAGTGGAAGGGGAATTCATTTCCCCTCTCTCACTTTTCCCCCACGCACCCACCAGAGTTGAGGTGAGGATAAGCTGATGGACACACACAGGGTACTTCAGTCCTGCAGGGATAAGCACCAGAAAAGTCCTGCAGACACAAGAGAAGCAGGATGCCAGCTTCAGCTGCCAGAACTGAGCGCTCATCCAGACCCCAGCAAGAGCTCCCTATGGCTTTTAAAGGACCGGCTCTCTTAGGGCTGATTTGTTTATTCCCAACCCAATATGTTATCTTTACATCGCAAAGTTTATTTCTGAACATGTCAACACACTTTTGAAAAGGTCAGACATATGAGGGCACGCACCCGTGGTGGTGCACAGGGAAGCACAGACACAGCTGCATTCCCAGAAATCATGATTCAAAGGGTTTTCACAGCAAAGTCTGACACGGCAGCTAGGTTGGCAGACACACGTAGGCAAGCAACCAGCCTCCCCCTTTTGTTATCACTCCCATTTCATTTCTGTGCTTTGCATGAAAATCTGAGGGTTGCGTCTAAGTATAGATTTTGCTGGCTTTGTTTGAAAGCTTGCCACAGCTCTCAGACATAACACCAGCAGGGTGCTAGCTGAACTAGCTATATTTATTGATGTATTTCATAAAGGAAAAATTTAAGTGGTTTTGAGAAGTTGAGGTCTTTTCTCCTGTTCTTTTTCTTGCAGCAGACAGCTTAGCTGTTACACTGACAAGTAAGATATTATTAAAAGAGGAGACCCAGGATCTGTTTACAGGCAGCAATGCTTTGGATAAGCAGCTCATGTTTAAATGAGACTTGAGAAACATGGTTATTCAGTTTTGTCTCTCCTTTTTTAATTTTTAAATAAATAAAGAAGAAATTCCTTTGGTTCCTCTCATTCCTCAGCCTGTAGCTCACAGGTTATCCATCAACTGCGACTCCCCAGCAAAGCCAGCTGATGGCTGGAGATTGCTGTCTGCTCACACCAGGAGCAGTGACAGTGCCTAACCCACACCTTTAAACAAGGGACTTCAAGTAGGGCTGTTTAAAATAGCAAGTCAGTGAAAACAGCCTTTAAAACAATAAAAGAAGTGGTACCCTTTTCCAGATGGCAAACATTCCCCAGGGAGATCACAGATCGCACTGGGCACCTGGAGGTGAGCCACAGCCCCGTGCCTGCTCCTGACCTCACAAGCCCCTGCATGGCAGGGGACATCTCTTTTCCAGAGCTTGGTCCCCACCTTCCTGGCCTGACTGACAAACAGTGTGGAGAGCGACAGAGGGATTACCAGTGCCACCATTTCCCCCATTAATGCACAGTTCTGCTGCATTCCAAGTGTCTGGGGGAGCAGGAGTGGGACAGGCTGAAGAGGAGCAGCATTGGTATAGCTCTGCTCGGGCCTTTAGGCACAGAAGGACAACTTTGGCCTCCACCCCAGAAAACCAGGGTCAGGCAAATTTAACATCCCAGGTCTTCCCTACCACACCTCTACTTGGCAGCCATGTCCCACCAGGAGGGCAGAGCTGGAACTGACAGGAAAAGCTCTCCCTGGGAGAGGTGACAGATAAGAGAGTGCTGAAATGCAGGCATTCAGCTTGTCTGGTACGTCACCATGTCAAGGCTACAGCACTGATGAAATGTCTGCAAAGGGGCTGGTGAGAGGAGCTGTGTTTGGCACTGGGGCACTGGTGCGTTATCCAGAGCTCTCAAATGCTTCCTGGCAAGGGACGACTGAGGGTGTCCATGCTTGCTGCCCAGAGAGTGTGGGATACCCCCCAGGCCTGCCACTGAGCTCCCCCATGAGCTGCTCTGCCTCAAGCAACTGCTATCAGCATTGCTTTTTCGTCTCCAGGTATTTTGATGAATGCTTAACATTAGATCCAGCAACTGTCCAAGGAAATAAATCCCAATTACCCAAAGGCAACAAATTACAAGCATAAACATTTGTATCATCAAAATTGACTCCGTCCATTGAAAGGAACAATGAAGAAACACTAGAAAGTTAGGACATATTTTTCACAACAATACTCTGATTTGCTCCTTAGGAAACTATTCAAATATTTGATTAATCACATACTAACCACTGAACCATCTGTGGAAAATTTTAAAGATATATCCATGAAAACATTCACAGTATTCAGAAACATATCATTCACAATTTCAAACTACTTACAAGCTGTACATAGAGAGATTAACTTGGCAGGAGAACAGGGTCTGGATGACATACATCACGGTGTGGGCAGGAAAATATTCCACAGCTCTTCATCTTGAGGTTGATGTTGGTGCATTAACCGATGTTTTTTCTACTCGCCACCTAGCACTCATGAGAGCGGGCTGTGCTGGCCCACCTGGCTGCCCCTGCCATCCCAGCCACACCACCAGTAATGAATGCTGCCCAGGGAAAAGCACATGCTGGGACATAAGATGCTTCACAAATGCCAGGCACTTGGCCTGATGCTCACTGAGCTTGTGCTCTGTCTGAGGATGGAGAAGGGGTCCATAGATTCATGGCGAGACACGTGATAGAAACAGCAAGATTATAAACTGGTCCCAAATCAGTAGCCATTTTACATGCCTCTAAATCATTCCTTTAAGTTGCAACACTTAGTTAGAAAATCCCAAGGAAGATGCCATGTCTTGGGCATGATGAATTTCCACTTGAAATCAAAGCTGACAAACTCATTAAAAATACCTACATGCATTTCTTTACACACAATTAAAATTACTCTTGACTTCAATGCAACTATTCACTATTGCAACTATATGCAACTAATCACTCTTCACTTCAATGCAACTATTTGGGAGTCCACAGATTATTTTTTTGCTGAATGTTATTTAACCATCATTATGTTCCACCTCCCAAGTGACTACCTCTAAAAATGAGAAAAAAATATTTCTGTATAATTTTATCCCACTAGAGTAAAGGCATTTGATAAATACATATTGTCTTTCTGTGGTCAATGACAGCTCACCCCTTTTAAAGTAATCCCTGTTCCCCAGCCCTCTGTTTCCAAGTATAGGATGTTTAAAGAGTGAGACTCGATGTTTGCAATCATTTCAGACTTATCTTTGGCAAACAAGAAATTGAGTCCAGTATAATACCCAAAAGGAACAGATCTGCCCTTCCAAAATCCACATTCATCCTGGCTGCTGTTGTACTAAGAAATTCAGTTCCAAATCACATGGCAGCTGTCATAAAAACTGCAATTTAACCTTGAGTTCACTGTCAATTTATCTTTTAAAAGATCCTCTAGAATTAGTAGCAGAAGTGTTTTTACACCAAAAAGAAACAGAAGTAACCATAAGGTAAATTGCACTTCACCACAACTAGAAAACCTGGAGTGTTCTAAGATCTGAGGGGGTGTGAGGAAGACTGAATAGAGATAGAGATCTAGCTGTAGAGTCTAGCTATTTGTATCTGTCAGTATAAATCCCTCTCTACTGCTGCTCAACTGCATGACTACACAGACATCATTTCACATTTTGTGCCTCTCTCTGACCAAACAAATCTTCCTTACAACCAAATTGATATTGTATGGGATTAATTCAACAGCATATCTGAGACTGTTTAAAAGACAGTATAAATGCAGAGAGCCCCTGCCCAAAAGAGCTCTTTACATCCATGTCTCTGGAGACAATGGGGAGGTGGGAAAAACAGAAGGAGCATGGGAGGGATGGAAGAAACCACAATAAAATTACAAAGCTGCAGCAAATGTTACAGCACATCATTAAAATTAAATGATGAACTGATCTTAGCCTCAGTGGGTGTCATTAAGCTCCACCTAGTTTAATGGATACGGTTGTTTCCGTAGCAACAAATTATTTTCAATAAAAAAGCCCCAAACCCAATAAAGCCAGGCAAAGATGGGACAGGCACAATATATGGGATGGGACTATAAAAGTTTTATCACTGCTTGTCTGGAATAACCTGCACAATTCACCTGCGCTTCTGCCACTCCTATTATGCTCATGGCTGTAGAATTTTGCAGCCTCCTCATACCTCAGCAAATCCTCTATTGATTTGTCTCTTGAAAACACACCAAGGGGAAATGTGAAAGTGTTAAAGCACAGAGGCACTGCCTCTCCCCTCACAAGATAGAGCCACATGGAAGAGCGACCTTAAGAAAAGTAGGATTGTGGGATGTGCCTCCTTTTTCAGGATGCTTTGTCCTGGTTCAGTGTCTGCACTTGTTGGTCTTGGCTCAACAGAACAAACAGCCACCAGCAGGGAGCTCACCCACTTGGTGGGTGATGCTAAGATAGCTGTCATTTGTGAAGTTTGCTGCAAGCATTGGAGCACGAGAGCCAGGAAGGTCCAGGACACCTTTTTCTGAGCTTGCAGCAGTACAAACAGAAGATTCACCACAGGGTATTGGCAATTCAGCCTGCTGAGCATCACCAGCATTCACATCACAACGACCTCTTGGTGGGAAGGAGGGGACTGCAGTGACATATCAAGTGTGCCCTACACATCAGGTAAGGTGTGCAAAACCTCCACGAGGTGTGCAAAAGCCAATCACTCCAGCAATGCTTTGCCTCAGCAAAAATTGGTTTGCTCACTCTTAAACATGAGAGCTTCAGGAAATTTTGAGCTTAAATTTGTCAGATTGCTCTGAAAGCTGCCTTCAGTTTTAGGGCTCACAACACTTGGGATAAATCCACTGACTCTTAGGTTTATCATAGGAAAGCCTCAGAATTTAATTCCCAGATTTTTTGCAAAGCACAGCTCTCATAATAGCACAGTAATTGGACTCCCACCACTGCAGCCCAACCCCATGCCACCCTTATCCTCAGCAGTCCCACAGGGTGGGTCTTCAAGCCACAATGATGCCCTAAGTTCATTTAAAACCCGTTTAGATCCAGCATTCTCATTACAGAACATGTTAGACCTGGAGCCAGGACAGTACTGAAGACTCATTGCTCATAGCAAAGACAGCGTGATGGAATTTGAATGTATTCAGTGCTTGGTAGGATCAACTTTCAGTGAATCGGTGTTGCAGGCAAGAAAAATTGTAAACTCTACATGAGCAAATGGCTCAGAGCCTAGAATCAGTCTGGAGAAGTGGAACATAACTAGTTAGGCTGCTAAAGTATTCCCTGTTACACTTTTGGCTTCTGTAACTATTTCTCACAAACACGATCTCTTAGAACACCCCCAAAAAGCAATTTGTCCACAGCCTTGCTGTTGTGAAGCAAGCTAGGACACATATCCTATGCATTAAAAACATTTACAACACAGGCATGAGCCTTTGCCTTGTAGTTCCTTCAGCATCCAGTGTTGCTTCTGAATGCAGTCAGCTCACAAATGTGCTGCATGGCCTTAAAGTCCTCCCAAGATTTCTCAGAGTCATCCACTGGAAAAGCTGATGCCTTACTTCTGAGCTCATGCAGATAAGCACTCCACGTAACCTAAATTTGGGCTCCAAATACAATTAGAGTCAAACAAATAATGGGTAATTTGGAAAAGCGCAAAAAAATCCTCCTGAAAACTGAAGAAGAAAAAAGAAACAAACCTGAAAACTCAGTCAGATATTTCTTGCTGTTTAAAATATGTGGTTTGAGGAGGAGACTAGTTTGTGTTCTGGTTATGGAAGTCCATTGTTTATTTATCAAGTTGAGGATGGCAGGGAGCAATGCTCATTTTATAAAAATGACCCTGCTCTCTGCTGATACTGTTCTGTGATCATGCACATGGGAAATGATAGTTGTGTGTCCCACTTTTCTTAGACAGAAAAACCACTATGGACTTCAGGAAGGAAAGTGTAATTTTTTTTAATGACCTGATTTAATAGATAAATGTTGCTTGAGAGCCTCATTAAAAAAATAGAAACAGCAGCAGGTCAAAGAAGCCATCTGCAAAATAAATATAACAGGCCAGATCCTTCAAATACCATGAAATAGATGCAACTTCTGTAATTTCAGAAGACCAACCCTGCATTTGCATGAGCCCCAGGGCGGAGTCCTGCCTGCCTCTCATGTGATCCATACAAGCTTCCTGCTGATTTCCCTGTGACTGCAAAATACCAAGCCAGTTGGAATCTGGGCCTTCTGTATTTGCCTAGAAGGGAGAGTAGTTCTTGTAAACCTGCCTAGTGAGCAACAGCTGTTGGATTGTGATCATCCAACCATCAGCCAGAGATAAATCTGTTACTCTCTGAAGCATGGGACAAACTTGCCCTGCTTTTTGGGAGGATAAAAGGAGTTTCCCTTTCACCAGACAAGGCTGTCACCAAACGCAATCTGTGTGCTGTTCGTCCCCTTGTCAGAACTGTCCACCATTGGGGGCTGAGATACACTGAGCCCATGAAGAGCTCAAATGTGGCTTCTCTTCATCTCAGGAGCACTGGGGACTATGCTGGAGCTGCGATGAAGAGACCTGAGAGGCCTGAGAGCAGACTTTGCCAGTAAGACTGGGACAGGGGAACTGCTGAATTGCCTGGTCTTTTCAGGGTCCCTCATCACAGTATCACCAGCAATAGCTGGTGAGCAATAGCAATAGCTCTCCTGCTGCCAGTACACACTCATTGCCCCTCACACCCTTCACCAGTTCTAACTCCAGACAAGGCTGGGCCTGTTTGTTTTCATCCCAGCAATCCCAGGAGATATTTTTATATGCTTCTACATTTCTGCTCAATGTCCTGTCTGCTTTTCCAACTCTTCCTAGTGCTGTTTTGTTCACCAAAGTGAGTTGGGGGTTCCCTATTCAGCCAAGGTGACCTGCCACACCAACTCATCTTCTTGCACATAAAGCGACTGACCAAGCATCCCAGGACAGCCCAAAATAGACTGCCCTACCGGTGGTTTTCTTGGGATTGCTTTTCCACTGGTTTAAAGCCCCCCTGTGTCTGTGCAAAGGAGCAATCACTGGTTGTGTTTGCTCCCACAGGAGAAACACTGTCCCTCCAGGCAGGGAGAGTTCGAGCTTCTCTATGAACTACTCTCCCCTAGAAACCATATCAGTGTAGCAGTCCCATGGACAGAACATAGCCCCAGCTTTAAGACCCCTCCATCCCTAGGTGGGGAATAAGCTCTCTCTCCTTCCTTGCCAGAGGACTGCTAAAATCCTCCCTTAATTCATTTACATGAAAGGCAGTACAGTTAAATTCTATCGAATCACAGAGTACCAGGCTGGGGGAGACCTCAATGACCATCTGGTGCAACCTCTCCAGGCAAAAGCAAGATGATCTTGACAAGATGGTCCAGCACCCTGTCCAGCTGAATCTTACAAGTATCTGACTTTGGGGAATCCGCCACTTCCCTGGGGAGGTTTTTCTAAAGGCTGATTGTTCTCACTGTAAAAAATTTTCCTCATGTGTCTAAGTAGAATCTCTCCAGGAGTAACTTGTACCCATTACCCCTCATCTTTTCTATGTGGCCCCCTATAAAAAGTGAGTCTCCATATAATTTATAGCCACCCTTTAAATACTGGAATATCAGAGGAACAGAGATACCTGTGAGTTGTCAGTGGGTTCCTTTGCCTCAGCTGAGCTGATGCATCACAGCATTTGCAGCAAGCAAAAATGAAAGCTATAACTAAATCCTCCGTGATCCTCCTATTCATTGTTCTTCTAAAAGTGCTTACAAATTAGGCCAAAAGACAGATGCCCGAAGTCAAATAAGTGGCCCTGGCTTGTTGCTGTACACAAGGCTTTGACATAAACCCCATGTAAGTGATCAAATGGGCAGATCTGTGCCCTGTGAGGGCACTTCTGCAGCGCTGGTGCAGTGACTCAGCTGGCAGCAGTGGCCTGCAGTGCTGTTCTGCTGCAATGCCTGAACCTCAGCTCTGCTGGCTGCAGTCAGGACTTCAGCTGTAGAAGGAGCAGACCACAAAAACTCTTCACAGCACAGACAGGCTCTTCTTTTTACAAGGAGTGAGCTGACCTGCAAGGAAGGGAACAGCTATCAGCTGGTTTTATCTTGACCTGGTCTGATCTCATCAGAACCATGAGGATAATTTAGAAAGAAATACATATCAGCAGGCCTAGAAGATGGAATATATGTAGTCAAGGATGCAGGAAGACTATGAAGGGGGATTTTTCTTTAGTCCCTCTGTATATGATCAATATAAGTATTTTCCTAAGTGTTTGAAAAAGTGTATTTTACACATTTTTCCATATGGATAAATGATTAACACAGAACAACGCAAATGCATTAAGCTGTAAACAGAGCTTTAGCCCAAACAATGGAAAATATAGCGGTCATAATTAAAAAGTGACATAAGCGGTCATAATTGAAAAGTGACTTTGCTAGAAAAAGTACTATGCTGTGATATATGGAAAGACCACAGTTACTTCCTGCTCTGATTATAAATGGAAAATGTGGTGTCTCAGATACCAATAGGCTGGTAACTATTAGCAAATGATGACTATTCTATGGTATCCCAAAATGAATCTAAGCCCTTTTTGAGGTCCAGCCATTGCTGTTTTCCAACCCACAACAGACTGCATTTCACCGGTGCATGAAATGATCCCTCTGCCACGTATAATAAATTGTGAAACCCTTTGACAGAGAACAGAGAGGGTCACTGTGTGCAAGCACCACTGCCCTCTGATGAGTGCAATCCGAACTGCTCCCAGAATCACCTAATCCATTCCTGCCCCACGTTTGGCCAAACTCCCCCATCCCAAGACGCTCTCAAGGCCAGCAGAGTTGTGCTTTTTTCCATGTGTGCCACTGGCTTCCAAGCAGCTTCTATATGAGACAACTAGAGCTGCTTGAAAAAATTGGGCTGGAAAGCTTTTTGTTGAAAAACGGAAATTGTTTCCCAATGAAATCTTTTCAACAAAATGTTCTATTTCCTTGTTAACTATAGAAGTGGTTGGAAATTTCCATTTAAAAACCTTTCCAATGGAAACCAGATTTCCCTCTCCCCCTACGCACCCCTTCCTATCCTGCATCACCTCCCCTTTCCAAGTAAAAAATATCAGCGGAGAACAAACATAATTTAGTAAGGTCTTCTGAGGACCACCAAACTTTTCAGTGGTTGTGGATTAATCCTTAAAATAGCCCTCTACATCCTAGAGGTTGATTGTTTCAGTTCTTTCCAGTTCCATTAGAAGATACCATGTTTGATTAATTGAGAAAGACAAAAAACATCCCACGTTATTTTTCAGTCATTGCCATCCAAGTCCACTCCCAGTTCTGGTTACACATAAGTTTCTTTAAAGTTTTGCTTGCAATGCAGTGCATCAGTTTCATGTCTCTGAGCCCATGTGAATTTGTCTTTATTATTTGTATTACTGTTATTTTGTTCCTAGATGTACTGATTTTTCACCAGTTACACTGGAAGCCTCAACATCATTTCAGATGAAGATCTCCAAAACCACCCCACTAGCTTAACACTCCTTCAAATTGCCAGTTGTTAAAAATATAAACAGATTTGGCTTTATGCATTCATTTCTTTCCCAAATGCATTTTAGACTTTCCAACAAGCAAAAGGCTGTGTCATCTCTCTCTCCCTGAATACCCTAGTGAGCTATGTTAAAATTAATGACTTTTTAAGAGGTACATCACACTCCTAAGGATAGGATCATAACTGGATTTTTTTGTTGGCCCAATGGCAAATGCAGAACTGCTCTTATGAGGAGGGGAAGAAGGAGACACAGTTTTATACTTACTCAAAGGATATGAGAGGTGCCAAGAGCAACATAATAGGAATACAACCTATTATACCACATATGGTCTCACTTATCTCTTATTCATGTAAGAATTCCACATCTTTTGCAAAGAACAAATAAGAATTTGAGAGCAAAGGAATGTGTATTATACTTAAGGAGCTGAAGACTTCACTCTGTTTAAGCAAGACAGTGTTGAATATGGAAATCAGATCTGACACAACCTTCTAGCAACAGTTATAACAGGATTTAAATGTGAAACTTTCCTAATAGGCTTCTCTTATTGTTTCTGCTTCCATCATTCCCTTTATGCAGAGAATTTAATAGAGACTGACAACTTCTCTGAGAATTTTAGCCAATATGGGCAATACCACAAAGTAGACCCTGCTAAAAAAAAACAAACAAAAACCAAAACCTGATTGATTTAAACATCTTCTTGAAAGTCTGTCAATTGCCTTCCAGGTTAGCACACCTATTTTCAATTCTGCAGGATCAAAAACCTCTAACAGCACATTCTATACATTTGCCAAATTGACCTTTAAAGGGAAAACTCTCTCAAGGAGAGACAGCAAAATCCAGATCCCATGCCATTGCCATTCTCAATCCCCAAACACTCAAAGTCTGCAATTAATTTTGCATGACTTTACACAGTACTGGCCACCACTCAGCTCATGCAAACCATCCATGTTCTAGCTTTAACTTGGAAGAAATAAAAAGCAACATGAGTAAAACCCTGGCAAGTTTGCACATTGAAGAATTTAAGCTTAATCCCAGTTCCTGTTTCCTTTCCACAGGCTCATGGCTGTGTTCAACTGAACCAGTGACAAAAACCAGATTTCTAATGTCCTTCAGGGATGGGCCTGCTGAGAACTTTCTCCCACTCCCCCATGAAGTTCTGGACATGTAGCTCCACAAACAGTGCTACTGGGCTCAAAAGCACTGATTTAAGACCAAGTTGCAATTCAAGATGAATGAGGGTGGTGGCTTCCAGCTCCATACAATCTTGGGAAGATCATTCCTCCCTTTGTCCCATGGTAGTCCAAAGCACTACTTTTGTCTTATTTGACCAACTTGCTTTCTCAATGCTCTTTGAATATGGGAGACAGCTTGTTTAGTGTCCTAGATTGCAAGGTAATATCTGTATTCTATTTACCATCTGTTAGAGGTGGGGCAGTTATTTTTTGTTAATTGGGCAGTTTTCTTATCTCTTCCACAAACCAATCCTCCCTCCTGGGGAGACATCTGCTGTTAAGGAGCCATTGAGTGCCACTGCATGACTGATAAAAATTACATCATCCCACTGGGAGATGCTCTGCCCGGGAGGAGGAGACAAGCACTCCTAACTGAATATAATCTGAGATTTTTGGGATACCAGGATGGTCTTTTCCACTGGATTCCCAGAGGAGCAGCTGCCTTTTCCACTGGATTCCCAGAGGAAGACCAGGCCCATCTACACCACCACTGGATCTTCAGAGGAAGACTACACCCTCCTACAGGATCACTGCTCCAACAAAACCACATCTGTCACTGCAGGAGGACTGCAGCCACCATTTCAACTGGACTGCTACCAAACACCCTGACCCACAGGGTGTCAGGTCATATTCTGACTCTGTTGGTGTTGTTTTGTATTATTACATTGTTTTTTTTATTTCCTAATAAAGAACTGTTATTCCTGTTCCCATATCTTTGCCTGAAAGCCCCCCTTAATTTCAAAATTAAAACAATTTGGGGAGAAGGGGTTTACATTTTCCATTTCAGGGGAGGCTCCTGTCTTCCGTAGCAGATGCCTGTCTTTTCAGACCAAGACATTTATTTTCTGTGCTCACTTGGAATTATCACTTTATCTAACAGTTCTTCCTACTTTAGATACTTAAGGAACCTAACCCTTAAATTTAATGAAAGTTTATTTGTTCATATGCGTGATCTTTTCACATATTTAAGACTTCTTTTGCTTGTGTTTTATTTCTTTTAAGCAATACATACAGAGAGTAAAAAACTCATTAATTTAGAAAGGAACTGGAAATAATGGGTGTTTGCAATCTGCTACTGAAGAAATCCATTTCTAAGTGTCCTGCTGTGACCCATTCCTTTTTAATAGAAGAAGTTGTTTTTGGATGGGTGCCTAATACAAACATATTCCTGCACTGAATAAACAAATTAGTAGATAGCTGCTTTCAGATCTTCAATTCTTCATAATACTAAAGGAATAAAGTGTGCAGAATGTGGTCCAAGAAATACAGGCTGTTCTGATCTTTAGAGCTCTAGTTAATAGAAGCTTATATGCATTCCCAGTTATGGTTGTGTATTTGTTTTCTTGGCATTCATAACTGCTGTAATGCTCATTGATCAACACAATAAAGCAATGAAAGCTTTCCTTAATATCACTCCCACTTCTTCTTGTTTCATCTTAAGAAAAAATACAAGACAATTGAAGCAATCAATGTATTTAAAATTATACATGTTTACGTAAGATTATTTAGTAAAGGGCTTTTATGCAATGTATGTAGTGGAGTTAATGAGTTCCTGTCTAGTTTTTGGAGCAGGTACAGCATGCAGGCCACACCACAGCAGAGGTTGAGTGCACCAATCTGCCCCAGCCTGGGCTTTCTTCTGAAGAAAATATGCCCCAGGACAGAGGAAAGACCAAAGCCTCTGGGACATTTAAAGAGTCCACAGAGACTGACTGTCTCAAATCGTTTGAATAATTTAAATAAAGGCCGAATAATCCTGTGGGGTTGTATTTTTGCTTCACTGAAGTCAACTGTCAAACTCTCACAGCTTCAGAGAAGTTACAGTTTCACCCCTGAGATGCTTGGAGGTGATGTGGCCCCAGGATATTGAATAGCACCCAGTTCCTGGGTTGCAGACCCTGCTTCCAGCTCTTCCCAGTTTTGTTACCCTTGGCAAGTTTCTTAATGCCTCTACTTCTTCATTTTTAATTGGGATGGCAGTAGTTAGCTTTTATAAAATCCTTTCAATTTGGTGGATGGATAAAGTCATGGAGAACATGACTTACATGGAGACATGCTGTAACTCATCCTGAGTTTTGAAGACCTTTGCTGTAGGCCTGACAAACAATCTAACCTGAAACATCTGATTCTTACCTGATGCTACATCCACCAAGGGGTTTGGCTGGGAATTTTCATTTGAACTTGGCATGGGCTGATAGTGCTGAAATATTACAGAAGGTATGCATCTAACCAAAGACCTGCAAGACTTCTGATGATATTCCCAGACCAAAAAAAGCTCTTTGGCTTTCTTTGACAGTTCCCAACATTGTAAGTGAAGTTTGTAATCTTTAAAGGCCCCTTCATCACTTTGAAAAAAATCCATTCAACAAAAGTGCTGTCAAAGCCTCTCCTATCACCAGCAGAATTGCTTATGGGAAATGTGGTGGCCATAAAACACCGCTAAGTTCCTCAGCATCACGTTTGGGTGTTACATGCTCTCATGTAACAGATAAGGACACTTAGAGGGCAAGATCACTGCAAAGAAAGGGATGGTAATTCAGGCAATTGGTCCAAGGTGATATGGAAAACAAAATTTGCCAGGCCTGGGTAAATTGTGTTTGCCATGGAACCCTGCTTCTTGTGAGGAAAAGCTGTTAAAACACTTTTTAAAATATCTTGCCTCAGTTCAGTTACCAGAAACAGTTTTACATGGAAACAAAACCATACCTACTAACACAGAACTAATGTCACAGAGCTGAATAGCTCTGAACTAAAGACATGGTTGTACAATTACTCCCTCCTGTACAATTACACCCTCCTTATGCCTTTTTTTAAAGTTCATTTGTTTAGCCCTTTTATCCCTAGCCAGAACTGACATAATTAATAGGACTGCTGGGCACTAGCCTGGCAGAAGAGATCACAGCTTGAACTTGGCTGGTTTTTTTCTACACAGCTTGGTCTTTCATGATGAAAGATGTGCAAACAAGAAGAAACATTCCTAGCACAATGTCCAGGGCTTGACAATATGGCACCTCAGAACATCCCAGACAATCTGTTGTCCTGTGTCCAAATCAATTAAGGTTAGCAGAAACTAAAAAACTTCAGTAGGATATGCCAGATCCCACAAAGCCTTTGATTGTGCCCCCACTACTGACCTTAGCATGCTCTTTAATTAAAGTCAAACATAAACTTTAGTTCTTATAATTATTAGAAACAAAAGCCTTCACTGACTTTGCTATAATGCCCCACTACACTACAAGGAGTCTATAATCTGAGTTGAGAATAATGTAGCCCTTTTGTTATGGTTGCCTATTACAAAAAAAAGCCACACCACCTGACTTGGTGAAACAAGTCCTCTTTTAGAGGTCAAGTGAAGTGAGAGGTGACTGGCAACAAAGCCCTAGGCTGGGCTGGAAATGCTAGATACACTTATTTGTTGCGCCTGAATTTGGGAGGTTGGTGAGAATTGGACTGAACACAGCTCACACTCCCCACATGCAATAATTCAATGTCACACAGATGTGCCAGCAAGTGATACTAATGATTGTCAGGCTACATCTCTACATCTTCTCCAGGCTCTGAATGATGATTGTTTGTCTACAGAGACTTTCTCAGTGCCTTTATTCTCTGTCTCAGGTATGACAGAAAAACACAGCCTTGATAACCTGAGATATTTCAGCTACCTGGCTAAAGTAACTGAGAATCTTTAGCCTGTACCTTAACATCTGTAACTGGATCCAAAAGGCTTCAAGTAATTTAAATCTGAGGTAGTTGCCCTCCTTAAAGACACAGAAGCTGAAGTTCAGCAAGATTCAAACATCTACCTTGGTTCATGTACTTTCCACAAGGATGGAACCAGGGTCAGTTCATGGTTGTGCAACAATCATCTACAATGAGAAGCTAAGTTATACTGATTTCTGATTATGTTCTCTGAGCCCCCAGGTGAAGTGGGCTATGATAATCTGATGCTCACCCCACAGAAAGGGTCTCAAATCTATGTCTCCTGCAACATATACAGCTAAGAGTGAAAACACACAGCAGACATTAAGACAGGGCTCTATTCTTGCATAGGCTCTGTGATACCAGAGTATTTCCTACCCTAAATACAAACCATGATGGCAGCTGCTTCACGAATGCTCAGCATCAAGAATGAGCAATGTTGGATAATTTGCTTTGAACTGAAACAGCTTCTTGCTTGGGAGGGATTTCAGTAGCTTCAGAAATAACTAGTGAATGCGTCTCAACCTCTCTATGTATCTTGTTACAATCCTTCAAGATGATTTCATGCAGCAGAGGAACGGCAGGTCCCTCAAAAGTGTGCCTTGGAAATGAGGAGGGAACTAACACATTCTTACTGCATGTTTTAGGTATTTCCAAAAGCAACTAGAACAGACAGAATAAAGGCCAAGGCAAAACATGACACCAAAGTTGAGCTACTTCTGTTCTGCTGCCCCTAATTCAATGTATTCTTCACTGGCAAGCAATCATGTGTCTGCAGCCCAAGGGTTGTTCTTTAACTCCCAGGATTGCTGCCATTTTCCATTCTGCCAGCCAAATGAACACTGTGTGAATTTCATCTCTGCAAGTGGACTCAGTATGTTCTTTTATTCTTCTCTGACCCGGCTAAAATGGTTATTAAATCTACCCACCATTTGTTCCCTGTGAGTATTTCATGCTTTAGTTTCTCATGACTCCTGCAGCTCTCCCTTCTTTCTTCCCTGCAAAACCAAAGACTCTTCCCCTTTGCAACATCACTATCTCTTCCCAACTGAAGATCTTTCGCTTTTGATCACTTCTGTTATTCACATCCACTCAGCCAGCTCTACAGCAACAGATTTAGGGGCACTGTGTTCCCTCTCCCTCCACTGCAGAGATCATTGCCTGCCTAATTGAAGGGGATGATGTCATGCTGGCTGCTCTTTTTAAGGCAAATAAAAATACATCCTGTCCCTCTGGATGCTGTTTTTGAAGCTCAAACTTAGCTGGTATCAAGAAATGGGTTAAAATCCAACAATGTGCTCATACTACACCCAAATCTATTGCTAAATCTTTTTTAAATTACACAAATCTACTAACTTGCTGTACAAGTCATACTCAGGATCCTGTGGGAATCACCTCACTTGCTTGTCGGGCTGTCACAAGTCAGGCAAGGCACAGAGTCCTGAGTTTGCTTAGTGGCTTTGCCCTGGCTCACTCTCTGTGTGTCCTTCAGCAATGTTGTGCCTTGGCTTAATCATCACCGAACTGAAGACAGTATGTACCTGCCTCACAAAATGAGCTCACCTGCAAAACTCTGATGAAACTGCAGCACCAGCAAGTAAAAAGTAACTTATTAGGGCTGAAAAACACAAATACGTGTTCATGAGAAACAGGAGCTGTTGCAGAGCCAAGTCCTGATTAATTACTAAGAGGTAATTTCTGAACCAAGAGGTAATTTGATTTAGGCTGCTTTAAGCTTGATCTTGTTTAATTCACCTGAGTATTTTTACTACAAGGCTTAGAATTTTTTTGTTCTCTCTCTTATCATCTGTCCTGTGGAATCAAAGGAAATTTATCTCAACTCAGAGTATTAAAAAATATACCAAAAATCAAAATACAAAAGACTGGAATGAACATGTATTGTTTCATTTCAGTGAAGCAGAACAAATCACAAAGTCACTTCACCATTTAATAAAATCACAGAATTCAGATCACATTATTCATTCAGAGCAACAGTTGCTGGTGTGCTTTTTCTTGACTGCTTTGAGAAGTAAGAAGCTGGCAAATATCATAATCTTACTTCATTTAATGGAGTGGCTTGCTTTCCTTGTCCAAGCAGGACAAGTGAAGGCAAGGGCTGTGTGCTGCTGCTCACATAAATTTTTTGCTTAACCCCAACTCTATACATTATCTGAGGTGTCTGGTTCACACTTTGCCTCTAGCACAATTTTGTCATGAAAAAAGACATAAAATAGCCAGTGTGAAATCCTCTGTTATGTTGTTCTTTGCCTCCACTGAAGCTGATAATATTTTAAAAGAGAGCCAAGACTTCAGAGACCAACACAGAAAACGTGGACCACTACTTCAGGACCAAAAGTCATGACTATCTGCAGACCTCATTTCAGCTGCACATTTTATGTCCAAATTCTGGAAAAATATTTAATCAATACTCCGTCAAAAGTGTTGAGATAAGGAAGTAAGGAAATTAATAAAACCACTCTGCAAACACCAGAACTAGAATTATTATGATGATTGCAGCTAGCACGGATGTGTTAGTGGTACCACTGAAAAACTCCAAGAAGATAAAGGTGGAAGGAAGTGACTCTTCAAACTCACAGTGCAGCAGAGCTTGGAAAACAATCCCCAGATTCCATTAAGTCACTTCCTAACATCATGTATGCCAAACAACTCAACGAGTGTTTATACAACACAGTCAATGTGGATCGGTGCTGCAAGCATCTAGGACTAGAAGTGACTTCATCCACACAAAGCACCTGATCTCATGCAAGCCCCAGAACTCCACGTGAGCGGTCCAGAGCACAGCATGTTGAAGAGAAGGAGTTCACAGTCCCCCACAGCTGATTTACTATTGTAGAGATCGAGGGAGAGATAAGGAGAGAGATGGAAAAATACCAGGAGCTAGAAGCTGTCCAATATTTACTTTGGAAACAAGTTCAACCCATTAACTGTGAAAGTGGGCAATGTCTGACATCTTCCTCCACCTGGCTGCTAAAGAGAGAGTGACCAATAAATTAGATACAGTCCAAAGACTGCCACGGGCTTTGAGGAGTTTACACCTAACTGAGCCTTGACTCTTGCTCAGTGGAAACACATCATCTTCTCAGAGAAAAGCAAAACCACTCTTCCTGAGGGTGGTTACCATATGAATGAACTTTTGTCTCCATTTCAGGTCAGTTTTCCTGTGGCATGTACTTAAAAATGCAGCCTTTTTAACAAAGTGGCCCTTCTGTTCTGCAGGTTATGTGGTGCCTGCTTTGGAAATAGCGTACTTGTGTAAAATTTGAGTGGTACAGGTCTGGCATTTCCTGAATAACATCTTTAGGAAGGTTTCCTCACTATCCCTCTCCTCTTATTGGGCTGCTGTTCAGCTATCATTTAAAACAGATATCAAACCAGTAGGCAGCTGCTACCTTTCTCCATGGCTAACACTAGAGACTGCCAGTGCAGTGCAGTCCTGCATAGGTCTGGTAGATGGTGGGTTCTTACTGAGACAATTGGGAGAGCAGCACACAAACATGCTTAGGACCTTGCCTATTTAGAACAGAGAATTGGAACTGAGTTGTTTTCAGGTCTTTCCAGTTTTCTTAACCCACAAGAGAGGGAGAAAAATAAGCAGCGGGAGAAAAAGACAACATTTAGCCAAATAGTGGGTATTATCTCCCTTTAAAATAAACAAAACAATGGATTTACACATGGAGCTAACTGAAGTAAATTATAACTTGCTTCTGACCAAGGAGACAAAAGTTGTAGCAATAAAGGCTGCAAAGCATTGTCTCACAGGCAAAGGCAAAAAGCCCTGCACTCCACAAGATGTACCAAAGCTTTCCAGCTCTGGAGGGGCAGGACAAGTCATGTGCTCACATTAGGGAGCAGTGTTCAGCACTGCAGCTGTGAAACTGGGTGACATCCACCTTTCTGCCTCATGGCTGTGGAAGACAGACAACCCAACCATTGTCTGCTTAGCATGTCAGGCAGAAAAAAAAAGCAAGTATCTTCTGTAGATGCAGTTTCCAGACCCAGAGCTGTTTGCATCAGATAATAATATGGACAGACCTGGACACCACGCTTTTGGAATTATGTTTCCAGAGCTCTTCTATCCTGTTTACTCAGCATTTTGCACTTATCACTGGGGGGAAAAAATTCTTTATGTTTTTTTCTAATTTTGATGTTTTTCTTCAAATTTCTGGGAGTGATCAATACCCCTTAGAGCTTGTTGCAGAGCGGTTTTCTCATCATGAAACAATATAACCCAAGTTGGGCCAAACCCAGCTTTACGCATGAAGCAGTATAATTCCAAGTGAAAATCCAGATTTCTTCAGCAGAGCATTAGCCCCAGAGATTCCTTTCATTGTTATTTAATCATTAGATTGCAGTAGCAGACAAAATCCCCATGAAACAACCCCAGCCATACTAGGCAGCACACACCAAGCCAAAAAAAGGACTTGCCTCCCTCAAGAATCTGCAATTTAATATAAAAAGCAGGTGTTCCATATAAGCAGCCAGGAAGAAGAGGGTAACTGTGGCACAGCATCTTCAAGTGGATTCAAACTGATTTTAAAAACACAAGACATAAGCCAATGCATCTCCAAAGTCCCTCTGACTCACACATTGCCCAATGGGCACTAACAGGCTGTGAGAGCAAGGCACTGCTACCATGGGCTCTTCCTTCCTTCCTTCCTTCCTTCCTTCCTTCCTTCCTTCCTTCCTTCCTTCCTTCCTTCCTTCCTTCCTTCCTTCCTTCCTTCCTTCCTTCCTTCCTTCCTTCCTTCCTTCCTTCCTTCCTTCCTTCCTTCCTTCCTTCCTTCCTTCCTTCCTTCCTTCCTTCCTTCCGCCACTTCCTTCCTTCCTTCCTTCCTTCCTTCCTTCCTTCCTTCCTTCCTTCCTTCCGCCACTTCCTTCCGCCACTTCCTTCCGCCACTTCCTTCCGCCACTTCCTTCCTTCCTTCCGCCACTTCCTTCCTTCCTTCCTTCCTTCCTTCCTTCCTTCCTTCCGCCACTTCCTTCCGCCACTTCCTTCCGCCACTTCCTTCCGCCACTTCCTTCCGCCACTTCCTTCCTTCCTTCCTTCCTTCCTTCCTTCCTTCCTTCCTTCCTTCCTTCCTTCCTTCCTTCCTTCCTTCCTTCCTTCCGCCACTTCCTTCCTTCCTTCCTTCCTTCCGCCACTTCCTTCCGCCACTTCCTTCCTTCCTTCCTTCCTTCCGCCACTTCCTTCCGCCACTTCCTTCCGCCACTTCCTTCCGCCACTTCCTTCCGCCACTTCCTTCCTTCCTTCCTTCCTTCCTTCCTTCCTTCCTTCCTTCCTTCCTTCCTTCCTTCCTTCCTTCCTTCCTTCCTTCCTTCCTTCCTTCCTTCCTTCCTTCTGCCACTTCCTTCCTTCCTTCCGCCACTTCCTTCCGCCACTTCCTTCCGCCACTTCCGCCACTTCCGCCACTTCTGCCACTTCCTTCCACCACTTCCTTCCACAATTCCTTCCGCCACTTCCTTCTGCCACTTCCTTCCTTCCGCCACTTCCTTCCGCCACTTCCTTCCGCTACTTCCTTCCTTCCGCCACTTCCTTCCTTCCGCCACTTCCTTCCTTCCACCACTTCCTTCCGCCACTTCCTTCCGCCACTTCTTTCCGCCACTTCCTTCCGCCACTTCCTTCCTTCCTTCCTTCCTTCCACCACTCCCTTTCTTCCGCCACTTCCTTCTTTCCTTCCGCCACTTCCTTCCTTCCTTCCTTCCTTCCTTCCTTCCTTCCTTCCTTCCTTCCTTCCTTCCTTCCTTCCTTCCTTCCTTCCTTCCTTCCGCCACTTCCTTCCTTCCTTCCGCCACTTCCTTCCGCCACTTCCTTCCGCCACTTCCTTCCGCCACTTCCTTCCGCCACTTCCTTCCGCCACTTCCTTCCTTCCGCCACTTCCGTCCTTCCTTCCGCCACTTCCTTCCGCCACTTCCTTCCTTCCTTCCGCCACTAACTTCCTTCCTTCCTTCCTTCCTTCCTTCCTTCCTTCCTTCCTTCCTTCCTTCCTTCCTTCCTTCCTTCCTTCCTTCCTTCCTTCCTTCCTTCCTTCCTTCCTTCCTACCTTCCTTCCTTCCTTCCTTCCTTCCTTCCTTCCGCCACTTCCTTCCTTCCTTCCGCCACTTCCTTCCTTCCTTCCTTCCTTCCGCCACTTCCTTCCGCCACTTCCTTCCTTCCTTCCTTCCTTCCTTCCTTCCTTCCTTCCTTCCTTCCTTCCTTCCTTCCTTCCTTCCTTCCTTCCTTCCGCCACTTCCTTCCGCCACTTCCTTCCGCCACTTCCTTCCGCCACTTCCTTCCTTCCTTCCTTCCTTCCTTCCTTCCTTCCTTCCTTCCTTCCTTCCTTCCTTCCTTCCTTCCTTCCTTCCTTCCTTCCTTCCTTCCTTCCTTCCTTCCTTCCTTCCTTCCTTCCTTCCTTCCTTCCTTCCGCCACTTCCTTCCTTCCTTCCTTCCGCCACTTCCTTCCGCCACTTCCTTCCGCCACTTCCTTCCTTCCTTCCTTCCTTCCTTCCGCCACTTCCTTCCGCCACTTCCTTCCTTCCTTCCTTCCTTCCTTCCTTCCTTCCTTCCTTCCTTCCTTCCTTCCTTCCTTCCTTCCTTCCTTCCTTCCTTCCTTCCTTCCTTCCTTCCTTCCTTCCTTCTGCCACTTCCTTCCTTCCTTCCGCCACTTCCTTCCGCCACTTCCTTCCGCCACTTCCGCCACTTCCGCCACTTCTGCCACTTCCTTCCACCACTTCCTTCCGCAATTCCTTCCGCCACTTCCTTCCGCTACTTCCTTCCTTCCGCCACTTCCTTCCGCCACTTCCTTCCGCTACTTCCTTCCTTCCGCCACTTCCTTCCTTCCGCCACTTCCTTCCTTCCACCACTTCCTTCCGCCACTTCCTTCCGCCACTTCTTTCCGCCACTTCCTTCCGCCACTTCCTTCCTTCCTTCCTTCCTTCCTTCCACCACTCCCTTTCTTCCGCCACTTCCTTCTTTCCTTCCGCCACTTCCTTCCTTCCTTCCTTCCTTCCTTCCTTCCTTCCTTCCTTCCTTCCTTCCTTCCTTCCTTCCTTCCTTCCTTCCTTCCTTCCTTCCTTCCTTCCTTCCTTCCTTCCTTCCTTCCTTCCTTCCTTCCGCCACTTCCTTCCTTCCTTCCGCCACTTCCTTCCTTCCTTCCGCCACTTCCTTCCGCCACTTCCTTCCGCCACTTCCTTCCGCCACTTCCTTCCGCCACTTCCTTCCGCCACTTCCTTCCTTCCGCCACTTCCGTCCTTCCTTCCGCCACTTCCTTCCGCCACTTCCTTCCTTCCTTCCGCCACTAACTTCCTTCCTTCCTTCCTTCCTTCCTTCCGCCACTTCCTTCCTTCCTTCCTTCCTTCCTTCCTTCCTTCCTACCTTCCTTCCTTCCTTCCTTCCTTCCTTCCGCCACTTCCTTCCTTCCTTCCGCCACTTCCTTCCTTCCTTCCTTCCTTCCTTCCTTCCGCCACTTCCTTCCTTCCTTCCTTCCTTCCTTCCTTCCTTCCTTCCTTCCTTCCTTCCTTCCTTCCTTCCTTCCTTCCTTCCTTCCTTCCTTCCGCCACTTCCTTCCGCCACTTCCTTCCGCCACTTCCTTCCGCCACTTCCTTCCTTCCTTCCTTCCTTCCTTCCTTCCTTCCTTCCTTCCTTCCTTCCTTCCTTCCTTCCTTCCTTCCTTCCTTCCGCCACTTCCTTCCTTCCTTCCTTCCTTCCGCCACTTCCTTCCGCCACTTCCTTCCTTCCTTCCTTCCTTCCTTCCTTCCTTCCGCCACTTCCTTCCGCCACTTCCTTCCGCCACTTCCTTCCTTCCTTCCTTCCTTCCTTCCTTCCTTCCTTCCTTCCTTCCTTCCTTCCTTCCTTCCTTCCTTCCTTCCTTCCTTCCTTCCTTCTGCCACTTCCTTCCTTCCTTCCGCCACTTCCTTCCGCCACTTCCTTCCGCCACTTCCGCCACTTCCGCCACTTCTGCCACTTCCTTCCACCACTTCCTTCCGCAATTCCTTCCGCCACTTCCTTCCGCTACTTCCTTCCTTCCGCCACTTCCTTCCGCCACTTCCTTCCGCTACTTCCTTCCTTCCGCCACTTCCTTCCTTACGCCACTTCCTTCCTTCCACCACTTCCTTCCGCCACTTCCTTCCGCCACTTCTTTCCGCCACTTCCTTCCGCCACTTCCTTCCTTCCTTCCTTCCTTCCACCACTCCCTTTCTTCCGCCACTTCCTTCTTTCCTTCCGCCACTTCCTTCCTTCCTTCCTTCCTTCCTTCCTTCCTTCCTTCCTTCCTTCCTTCCTTCCGCCACTTCCTTCCTTCCTTCCTTCCTTCCTTCCTTCCGCCACTTCCTTCCTTCCTTCCGCCACTTCCTTCCGCCACTTCCTTCCGCCACTTCCTTCCGCCACTTTCTTCCGCCACTTCCTTCCGCCACTTCCTTCCTTCCGCCACTTCCGTCCTTCCTTCCGCCACTTCCTTCCTTCCGCCACTTCCTTCCGCCACTTCCTTCCGCCACTTCCGCCACTTCCTTCCGCCACTTCCTTCCGCCACTTCCTTCCTTCCTTCCGCCACTAACTTCCTTCCTTCCTTCCTTCCTTCCTTCCTTCCTTCCTTCCTTCCTTCCTTCCTTCCTTCCTTCCTTCCTTCCTTCCACCACTTCTGCCACTTCCGCCACTTCCGCCACTTCCGCCATTTCCTTCCGCCACTTCCTTCCGCCACTTCCTTCCTTCCGCCACTTCCTTCCGCCACTTCCTTCTGCCACTTCCGCCACTTCCTTCCTTCCGCCACTTCCTTCCTTCCTTCCTTCCTTTCACCACTTCCTTCCGCCACTTCCTTCCTTCCGCCACTTCCTTCCTTCCCTCACTTCCTTCCTTCCGCCACTTCCTTCCTTCCTTCCTTCCTTTCACCACTTCCTTCCGCCACTTCCTTCCGCCACTTCCTTCCTTCTGCCACTTCCTTCCTTCCACCACTTCCTTCCCCCACTTCCTTCCTTCCGCCACTTCCTTCCTTCCACCACTTCCTCCCATCCATTCCCCCCTCCCAGGGCTCATAGCACACCTCAGACTGACACCATCATATTTTCTGAAAAATCCCCTTGCCCAGGATTCTTCTTCAGGGAAGCTGAGAAGCCTCAGAGAAAAAGGAAAACAATATTATCTCATTTGCTTCTTCTGTGTTTTGCTGCTTTGGAATGTGGTTGGAGATTGTTTATCCAACATGTGAATTGTTTTGACTTAATGACCAGTCGTGGTCAGGCTGTGTCAGGACTCTGGAAGGAGTCATGAGTTTTCATTACTATCTTTTAGCATTCTGTCTGCATCCTTTCTCTATTCTTTAGTATAATTTTAGTATAGCATTCTTAATATCATATCATATAATAAAATAATAAATTAGCCTTCTAAGAACATGGAGTCAGATTCATCATTCCTTCCTGCCATGAGGGACCCTAGAAAATACCACAACACACCTCCTGGGAGACACTTCTTACTAAGACTATCTCTGCAGAAACCTATACAATAACATAAATATATAGGAATTCATATCAAAGGAAAGGAAAAAACCCAAAGCCCTATGATTTCCTGTTACAGGTCTCAAATCTCTCTGCTCTTTCTCTTAGAACAAAAATACCAAAGTTTCCTGGACTCTGCTGTGAAAAAAAAATCTCAGTGATAGATCAAAATGGGTGTCTCAAGTTGAAAGCAAAAATCAGACCGGCAGTAAGAAAAGCAATATGAAAAAAAAATCTGCATTTTTGCCTAACTTGGTTAAGATGAATGCTGTAAAGCCAATACACTATCCAGGAATAACCTGAATTGTTCATATTGCAAGACTACATTGTCCAGCTGTGAACAGCAGGGCCATGTCTTGCCTTGGTGACCACTTGCTACCAGTCATAACACAGGTGATTTATCATGTCCTGTTGCACCTTCTACCTGCCAGCAATCCAAGACAGACAGTGAACAGCTTTTATTTCTGTTTATTTGTTTTCATCTCAATTTATTAAAGCTTTGAAACTGTATGATTATATTAAATGTGAATGCCAATAATAGGAAATACAGAAAATAACACCAGGACCTAGAATGTGCATGAATCCAACATGCTGGACAAAGATTTCTACAGTTTCAGATCCAAACTAAACTTTTCAACATTCCTAATAGTTTAGGTTTTCCATCAACTGTAATTGAATAATTTCAGAGCCTCCTATGAAATGGGCTGTGGCCATATGGAAGCCCCAAGAGTGTCACTATCATATGACGTACAACAACAGTTAAGATGAACACAGACAAATGACAGCCAGACCAAAATTTCACAGCCTCCTGGTGGAGAATCAAAGCATCTCTTTCTCCTCAGATTGCCAGGATTTTGCAGAAGCCATCTATTACACAAGAGACTGACAAGAACCTTCTGCCTTCACTGTTTTCAGTGCAATGTTTATTGTTATATAAACTTTCTACATGAGTGTACAGACCAGCTTTGATGACAATGGCCTCTGGTCCAAACTTTAATTTTCTCCATACTCACTTGTCTTGGTTTCAAAAGACAGATGTCTGCTAACGAAGGCAAGAGCCTCCCTTGAAATGGAAAATGTAAAACCCCTCCCTCTGAATTGCTATGAATTTTAAATTAAGGGGCTCTCAGGCAAAAAAATATGGGAGCAGGAATAACAGTTCTTTATTAGAGTAGAAAATAAAAAGATAAAATAAACAATGCAGCAAACTAAAACAGCATTGACAGAGTCAGAATACAACCTGACACCCTGTTGGTCAGGGTGTCGGTGGCAGGCCAATTGGAATTGTGGCTGCAGTCCTCCTGGAGTGTCAGGTGTGGTTCTGTTGGAGCAGTGATGCTGTAGAAAGGTGTAGTCTTCCTCTGAAGAAGGATCCAGTGGAAGAGGCAGCTGTTCTTCTGGGAAAATCCAGTGGAGAAAGCAGTGCTGGTGTTCCAGAATCTCAAGCTATATCTGGGTAGGAATGCTCAGCTCTTCCCTCTGGATGGAGCATCTCACAATGGAATGCTATAGTTCTTATCAGTCATGCAGTGACATTCAGTAACCTATTATCAGCAGATGTCTCCTCAGAGGGAGGAGTGGATGTGGAAGAGATAAGGAAAACTGCACACTTAACAGAGCACAACTGCCATACAGATGGCAAATAGAATACAATTTACTTGGCAATCCAGAACATCACTTTAATTTTCTCCATACTCATAATTTTCTCCTTACTCTTTTGAGCAAAGGACAGCACAAAGTCAAGACAATTCACTTGAGCAGCAGAAATATGGCATTCAAGTGCTTGCTTTGTCTAACTTCCTCTAGTGGCTTCCAGGTGAGCCCTCTGTTCCATGACCTGTAGCATCCTTTCATCAGCCTGCTACAGGATATTCAAGGTATCGTAAGATCTCCAGATGAAGATATACTCCTGTCTATAAATAATCTTATTGCAGCAGAGACTTGTGTCACAGTTAGGCTGTGGTCCCTGCTCAAAATTCTCTGTCCCTTTCCGCATTCCCTCTGTTTGGCATATCTTTCCACAGGGACTCCAAATGCATGTTTGGCTGACTGAAAGCTGATGAGTGAAGAATGGCCAAAATATTCAGGAAATTACACCTTCCAGACAGGATACTTCCTCGCATCATCTTTGTTTCTTTCCTTTAGTTAAATCTGCAGCTTAGGCTATCTGCTCTGTTGACAGGGAAATAATACTCAGGAGGTACCTGTGTATTGCTCATTTTCACACTGAGCATAAATGTCTTACCTGGTAAACCAAATAACTCACTTAACATGAAATAATATAGCTGATAAAGCAAGGGAGATGCTGAAAAACAGAATTGATGAAATATTCTGGCTACTGTAGTAGAAATAATGTACCACGTATTTGATTAAAGTGTAACTTATTGTCTTCAATGACATGGGGAAGGGGATGCTAAATTAGTTCCTGGGATGAGAAATCAGCTGCCACCAACATTGTGCTCTCTACATAGAAACAAACCAGCCCATGCTATAATGCCTCCTTCTGCACAGGCAGCATTTGGTGGTTGGGTTTTAGGGGGCTGGGTTTGACATGCAGTCAGAAATGCTTTCATAAAGTGTAGTCTCAGTCAGAGGCCACCTCAGGTATGGGGTCCACCATCCTCCACAGCACATGTCTTGTGAGAGAGAACCTGGGGTCAGCCTAAAGGCGAGAGCCAACTTACTGCATTTGTTAGGAGCTTCATTAAAGCAACTCCATTAAACTCCCAGCCTGCCTGGGGTGTTACCCCTCTGCACAGCAAGAAAGAACAGGATCGATTGGGAAGTGTTTTACACCCATTTCGCACTGGTGAAAATCAATAGACATCACTGACTGAAGCTGTTTCACCAGCACTCTGCTTCTTCCCCAAACATAAAAGTGTTTGCAACCCACTACAGCTGCTTGTGTTTAGCTGCAGCAGCTTTGTGCTGCCAAAACAGCAAAAGCCTGCCAGAGGATATTCAAGAATGACTGTAATCTAAGCCATAATGACTTTACACTTCTTCTTCAGTTCAGTTCTTATTTAAAGGAATACAACTTTCCCTGGTGTCATATTTAGGTGTGGCCTGATGGCTGCCCTCTGCCAGGGTTCCACAGGCTTAGAGTGACTGGGCCACAGAATTGGGCAGGGGATGTTTTGTGCCTCCCTGCGGCATGTTGGTGCCCATGCCAAAATCACTGCTGCTGGATCTGCCCATCTTCCACCACATTCATGTCCCATCTTAGCACAGGTGGATATAAAACAGCCCAGGGCTGTTTTAACTTGCCTGCCTCAACTCAGCAGCATTGGGCCATCCTGGAGCATCTGAGACTTCCCCACAGGTCTAGCAAACATAGCACAAGATCCATGAGAGGGGTCCATCCCTCTGCAGGGACAGCTAGAAGCCCGGTGCTACCCTACAGATCCTCAGATGACACTAAACCCACAGTGCCATCTCACTCTCTTGCTGCAAGTGGCAAATATTTTAATTGAAATCCTGTGAGGATTTTTTGAAAGCACATGTTGTTCTCGGGTTATGTTATAGAAAGAAATCAAAGGTCAAAAGAATGCATCACACCCAGACAGGAGAAAATGCACGATGGTTCATGGGGAGTTTGCCCAGAACCACAGCCCATCTTCTTGACAAAATTCAGAAGAGCATTCCCAGCTGAGAACACATCTCAAGTGTATCACCAGTGAAGCAGCTCCAAGGACTGTCTTCCTCCCAGCCCTCTGGTGTGTCGCTTAGGCCCAAGCCAGCTCCAGGGTTACAACATGATCCTGTTCAAGAGCTGATGGAAAGCCAGGCAACTGAAATGCAATTGCAGGAGCTGCTGGGTCACTGAGGTCTGCACCGCTCTCCACCAGACCTTGCTGGTTTAGTCCCCACACCAAGCAATGAAGCCACAAAATGATGAGGGCATGGCATAAAATCAAGTTGTCATTTTTCAGAATGATGGAAATCCTCCATTCATTTGCGGATGGTAAAAAGACTTCAATACAAATACTGCCACTGAGCACCAGCAAGAAACCTGCACTCAGAGCAGCAAACAGGCAGTCTTTACAAAGGAAGTCAGGAGCTGCATAGCTTCTTTTAAAAAATGTTTTCTCTATCTATCAAAATTCCCTCTGCTATCAAAGAAGCTCGACAGCAGGGAAAATACAGTGGTAAATCACATCCTGAGTTGTGAATCTCACAGCATAAATTTCCCTTTGACTTTCATGTATTAAACTGTGACTACACAACTATCTTTTTTTTCCCTGTCTTTGCAACAGAAAATACAATACAGGAGGGTAATTTCTTTTCCCTAAAAACACATATTTAAGAAGAGCTCATTTTAGCAGGAGGCTGTTTAAGTTTGCATTTCTTTGTTCCTTCTGTGCTGTTTTTTTACCTCTTTCTATCAGCTATATTCAATGGCTTCTTAAATTCCGCCTCCAGCCACAAGGAATGTAAGCAAGTATAGCTGATGTAAAATGACATCCATGCCTTTATTAACTGAGCATTGATTTTCTGCTGAGTACTTGCAAGGAAAGTCTTTCTCTTTTTTTTCTCTCCAATACAAATCCCAAGGCAGCTGAGGTTACACAACCAGTTCATACTTAGTTTAAAATTGATATGCCATCTGCAGCACTCATCATTAAATGAGATGGCCACAAACAGGAAAACTCACAACAACGATAAATAATCAGGACTCAAATAAGCACTTTAGTTTGAGGCAAGAATCTACATTGATCAAAATGCTCAAATTGGTTCCAGCTCAATGAATGGGACAATCACATGATAAACCACTTGTCTGGGGCACACAGCCCATTTTCCAAAGTCATGGGTACATTTTCTGGCTCAGGAAATTCCTGACCTGCAAACCATTAGAGAGTAGAAGAAGCATCATTAGATGCTTGCCCTTTTCTTTACTCTCCCTGAAGCATCTGCCTTAGCATCATTGCCAGAGAACAGATGTGGAGGTTAGAGGGCTTCTGACCTGACGCGCTGTATGTAAGGATTGCTGTGGTCTCGGGCACAAATCCACGGGGCTGGGAACAGGATATTGATGTGCCATGGAAAGCAAGAGGCAGAGGGCAGTTCAACAGATGTCCTCACCTTCCCTCACAGAATCCTTTGCATCCAAATTACTATGAATTACCACTTCATTTACTTACATTCCTACTCATGCAGGAAGAAATATGTTGGGAAGACTTGGTCCTGGGGGGGAAAAAAAAAAAATCAAATCAAAGAACTTTAGATTCCACATTTATATGTGAACATGACCAAGTCAGAGGCTGCCCTGTATTGTTCACAGAATAAAGCACTCCCCACAATGTCCACAATGTCTAAATGCATTACAGAAGTCAGCCATGAGTGATACCATTGAAAAGAAGTGCTAGACTCACAGAAATTGGAGCCTTCATCTTTGAGAGCATATAAACTCACACACATCTATATGCCATGATGAAAATTACAGGACAAGTTGCATTTTTTTGTTTGTATATGAAGACCAGGCAACGTGAGTCTCCTAAGATTTCCACCAAAGTATGTTGTTTGCTTTTGGGATTTACATTTTTATGATTGCATTTCAAGGCACATGATATGCTCTGGAGAGGCACTATAATTTTTTTTCTAAATTTCTTTTTAAGGCCCTGTCGGAACTCAGGACATTCTTTTGGGAGTCTGGAGTTTCTTGGGACTCTTGCCAGGGGGCTCGGAGACTTTGGCACACAGCCCAGAACACCAGCGTGTTTGATTACGAACCACGGAACAACTTGTCACCTTTATAGAAAGAGATAAAAGCCACAATAGTGTAAATAGTGTAAGAATAAGATAATTACAGAGTCTAAATGTAGGTTTTAGGATTTTTGGTATAGGGGTTTCTGGTGACAAGATGGAGGGATTTGGGCGTGTCTAGCCTTTCTTCTTCTTCTCTACCTCCATCTTGTCTGGTGATGTCAGCACTTTTAGATTGGTCTAAAGTAGAAACTCACTGTCTAATATAGATGATAAGTATTAGAAAATAACTGTAAATATTGTACACGTAGTTTGTAGTATATAAAGATAACACCGCCCTGGGGGTGGGCGGAGTGCCTCTGGCTGTCCTACCAAACAAATCTCAACTAGACAGAGAGAAAGAACTTTATAGATAAGATGCAATAAACAATCTTGAAACCAAAAAAATGAAGAACCCTGACTTCTTCTTCAAGCACCGAGCTGAGAAAAGAAACTTTCGAACTTTTCTCGGGGTCACTCTGACCAGCTAGAAAGAGAGACCCCGGCAAGGCCCCAGGAGTATTCCTAGGTTTTTGAAATTAGAGATGGAAAGATTTATCTTTCCCTCTGGTGAATCCCCCACCAGAACAGGACTCGCTTCTAAAGTGTACTGCCAAGGACTTGCCTAGTCCAGAATGACAAAATTTGTATCTGGAGGCAATGCTAAAATTTTAAGGGTCACACCTTATAGACCAATCATCAATGTGACTGGTCCTGTCATCAGCTTTTGCTTATTAATCCTACTTTTTTTTAAACTCTCGTCCTTCCCCATTATTCTAGTAAAATTGCTGAACTTCAGAAATATTTGTAGAGGAAGCCACTATGGTAAAGCTGGACAGACTTATGCTCAGTGGTACCTTATTTTCTAAATAAATTCCTATTGAGGTCATTAGGGATCTCTGTAGAGTTAAATCGTCAGGCTTTGTCCCTCAGAGCTCTCATGCAAGAGGAATAAATCAGAAAGCAGTGAAGCAGAATCTCTTCTTGTACCATTGTCTGCTTTTTTTCTTGTTACTATTTTCTTTGAAATCTCTCACGCTTGATTAAAGGAATTTCTCCTTAGTTTTCTGTTCTTTTTTTATTAAGCTTTTAGATAAAAAGCTTTCGCACGGCAGGAAGAAGAGCAACAATTTGCCAGCTCAAGCTACATTTACTATTTGGTACACAAGATCTTAGCAGACTGCCTGTTCCATCAATGCAATAGTACTGTGTTGCTTTAAATGACCCCATGCTCTGATTTGAGGACAAGAAAGTTGGACTCAAGATGACTGACAGGGACATTCACCTCCTGTAATAACCTGCATTTCCTCAGCTGCTGTCACCAATTACCACAGCACTGATCACAAACTGATAACAAAAGATTGTTAAAATTTCAGAAAAACAGCGTCCTCTGCTTTTTCCCTTATGTGCTTGCTTTATTTGGGTGTAGATGGCTGCAGTGCTAGATGCAGACAAGTTGCTCAGAGTGAGACCACACAGTCCCATTTCCCCAGAGAAAGGAGAGCAGAGCAGGGCCCTGGTCACATCACTAAAGTCAAAATTTCCAAAGGAACCAGCATTTTTGAGGGACAAGTGTTGACACCCTAAGTAAGTCTTATTTCCCAAAGGAAATTATTCAACATACTGCAAGAAATGACAGTGGGATTTTTGAAACCTGGCTGGTCAATTATTGCTTCTGACATTAGACCTCCACAGCTGTGCAGCAAGTGAAATAAAGCATAGATTTCCTAGGAAGAGCACTACAGTCTGAAAACTTTAGAACAGAGCACAGCTTCTCACCATCTTGATGTTCAGTTGGGGATTTAATCAGCAGTGGCAAAGAGGAAAACTCAGTGATAACACACCTAATTCCTGTACCTGGCACTCTTTCCTGCCCATGTACCACTGCTTTTGACTCCAGTGGTTCATTCTTACTGGAAGCCACTGCTTTCTCCTCTTCCAACTCCACACTTGCTCATCAGTTTTTGCTGCAGTGAACAAGGATTGTATTGCACACTGTGGTGTATTCAAAACTCAACTTCTAATTTCAGGGACAACGATGAAAAATTGAACATGGAGGAACTGTTACTTTCATGCATAAAATCTGAGCCTACTATATGAGCTACTACTGTATCACCTGGCACGAAGTGATAGCACAGACAGCCACCAGGCACTGGCTACTGATTCCCCACAGTCAGTAGGAGCCTAAATAATGAAAACACAACATTTGCGGCTCAGGCAGAAAGACAGTTACAGAGTGTTCCCTGCAAAGACTTGGATTTGTTGGAGTTGTACTCTGAAGTGTCATCCTTTAATAGATAGAGGAAACATGGAAATAATCAGACAATCATAATTTTTGGAGGCTAAAAAAGCCGGTTAAGCCTTATCCCCTGACAGGACATAAAACAAGTAAAACTCCCTATCCCAGTCTCTGTATTTACCAAATGAGAAAAGAGACAAGGAAAGTGTGCTGCTTCCCAGGTTTTCACAGCTCCCATCACATGATGATAAAGGAAGGAATACAGCAGGGGAATAAGAGGCAATCAACCTCAGCCATCCCCAGTCAGAACATTTCTATGGAATATTGGCATGTTCCTTACAAAGCATGAAACACATATTAACCAGCCATATTTTTGCCACATGATAAGGAGAAATGATAGGATTGTATGCCAAGGACACTTCTATCCCCAGCTGTCATGATAATCCCTTCCACTATAATACATGTACTAAAAAATGTAATAAGTAAAAGCAAAAAGCAAGGAAGGATACAGTCTGTAAGCAGGAGTCATGCACAGCTTTGCTATGAAAATAGCCACAAGTAGGATGTGGTCCAGGAAGGCTCTGGAGAAGGAACTCTCCAGCAACAATGGCAGCAAACCAGCCGAAATATCATAGCTTTTAAATATTGCATAACAAATTATTATGTAATTCCTACTAGAGTTTCTAAATATTATGCGTTATTGTATCATGTATATTTTATAATGTCAATGTTTTATTTAAAATGGGATCTTATTTATGACTTGGAGGGGTCTGCAGCTTTATAAAGACTACCCAGGATTCAGCCACCACCCTATTGGTCAGGAGAGACAGTGCAGACCCGTGGAAGGAGTTGTATTCCCAGAGCGGAGCTGATCTAACTGACCACTGTCAAACAGGGCTGCAGCTTTCTCAGCTCTCTTATCTGGGAAAGGGATATAATATCCTCTTATTACTCTCTCTCTCTCTCTCTCTCGAATAGATGAAGGGCATAACTCCAATACTGATCTTGACTTAAAGGCCTGGAAGAAGGCTTTTTACATTTATTTGAAAGAGTGCCACAGACTTCATTCTGCTTTGTACCAGTCTGTAAAAAAGAAGCCACAGGGGCTAGCTTCTTAGCTGGATAGCTGATTCCCATAGGGTCAGAGAACCCCAGGCAAGTAGTATTAAGGCCGGATATCTCAGCACTCCAGGGGCTGGGTGCCTGAGCCCGAACAACTGCACAGCCGTGGCCACCTTAGCAAGCTCAGTAATTGTCAGCTCTTAGTGATATCAGCTCTTTTATGGTTTCAGCTCTAGCTTGCCATGGGGCTTTGGCTGAACGTGGCTTTCAGAAGAACAGACGAGGAGAGAGAGAGAAGACAGGCATTCTGAGGCATTTGTGAAGGGTCTGAATGCAGCTCTTCTAACAAAATGGGTCAAGACAGCCCCTTTTATAGGGTTAGAGGGGCTTGGAAACTGGCCAATTGTAAGGGTTAGGGAAACTAGCCTATGGGGTCACAGAAAGATAAACAGGCCTGGAAGACCAGAGTGAAGACTTCTGGTTCAATTCCTATGACTCAGCATATTCTTATCTCTAAGTATTTCTCCATAGGGCCGTAGCTGGACTTGTGTCTGCTACACCAGTCCTAACAGAAAATCTGATCATACCATAGCAACATGCTGGGTAAAATATATTAAAATATGCTATTTAACTATTACTGCTCCTGCTAGAAATGCCAGGACTAGCTGGGAGCCTTATCATCTAAATCCTTCCACCTTGAAGAGTGACTGTATAGTGCAACAACCTAAAGCTATTAAAATTTCTTTGTTCATAGCCTTGTTTCTATGAAATGGTTATTATAGAAATGAGAGAATGAGAAGTTGCTCAGTTTTCTGGAACAGGAACTTATTCAGAAGATAAATTCATACTGTTATCTCTTCCTTTTTTCTCTATTGTGTTTACTGATGCTCTGCCCACAGGAGAAGCCAGCCTTTCTTGATGAAAGAGAAAGCTGTTTGGAAATAAAAAAATCCAATGAAAGAGGAGAGCAGCTCAGTGATGGAGGATGTCAGCTAGAGGAGGAGGTGAATGCTAATGTACTGCTGATTGAAGAAGCCACTTTTGTCCAACTCCATGTGTACAAGATAAAAAGCAGAACTCACTTTCCACGTATCTGTTCATTTCACCAACTGTACAAATTGAAAATATTTCATCCCACCTACTCAAGTATCTTAATCTATAAGACATACATTAACCTGTACAACAGAAAAGGCATCACACAAGCAAGCAGGAATGGATTGCCTAGAAAAAGGGATGGTTAGAACCCCTCAGCATCACAGACACTGATTTTGAGGCTACAGCTCAAAATAATACAGGATTCTTTCTAAATTGTTGTTCTCAAACCCCAAAAGTTCCCCCAGCTGTATTTGCTGGCCTTTTCACTAAGAGACCCTCTGAATAGTTTCATGAGTCCATGCCTTGTTCCTAATGTCATGTCTGAACTCAAACTCAGCGCCGGAACACTTCCCAGTTTCAAACATCCCTGGAAACTTCCCTTTGCCAGACTTCCTCAGGGAACCTATTTGAGTTGTATTTAAAAATACACATATATTTCTTCCTATCCTTTCCCAGGCATTCTCAAAGCTCCACAGAACATGGCCATTTTATTTACAATAAACCAGGAACCTGGCAAGACATTCTGAGCACTTCAAAAAAAGATGAAAAATGAGGCAAAGCTGTTAGTGCTCAATGTCTCTGTCCCACTTGGCTTAGTCATTTAGCATCTTAGGTTAATTATTGATGGGTCCACTAAAGCTAGGTACCAGTCACTCACCATTGGCTTTTAGAACTCCAAATACGGATTTTGGATACAGATCTGGATCAACTCACTGCAGTTGGCTGCAAAGCATCACTTCATCTACCACTGAGCAGCAAAGCGAGAAGAAACTAAAATGTGGGTGCAGATGTGAATTTTGACCATACTCCAGATTCTTCTAAAACCTCCTGGAAACAGAGAGATCAGAACATAAAATTGTTGGTTTGCTTATTTTGGTGTTCACAATCACAATACCAAACAAAGCATGTTGGAAACCTGGCAAGGAGAATCTTTCTGCAGATTATGCTCCTAAACTCTGGGCTGCCACAGCTTGATGATAATTATCAGACTCAATCATGTAACTGAAACTAATTATTTTCCCTTGAACTCCCAAGACCCTGTAACACAAACCCTCCTGATTGTAACAATGTTTGGATTGACCTCCCACTGCAAAAGTTAGAAAAGCTGACCAAGAGGTTTATAAAGACTGGGGTCACAAATTCTAAATTAAATGCAGGAGAACAAGATATATCACACTTAATGATTTCTCTGTGTTCACATTCAGTGACAGAGTCAGCTAAATTCATATATCCTCACTTGATGTAAGCTGTTCTAGTCATCACCTTATCATTACAAACAGGGTAATTACTGGAGTACAGGTGCATGTGCAGCCACCTGCAATAAGCAGGTTGCCAAAATGAAATGGACTGCATGAGTAACCAACCCCAAATCCACACTACCTACATTAGTTGGGAGTAAAATTGTCCTGTCTTCTTAGTAATATCCATTGAGATTCGACCCAGGACAGTGCCTGGTTATGCAACCCTTCTACTCAGGGCTGCTGCTGAAATATTCCACATCACTCACTCCTGTTATGTGGCCTGGAAATAATTGTCTGGAAGAGTCTGGAATAATTTCTTTTTTCCTAAGGAGAGTGTACTTCTTTTAAAAGAGTGGTAGCCCTAGCTTTCACCTATGTGTAAAAGAGGGTTATATAAAACTCAGTGTTGGTGCATGAGTTTTCAAGGGATGGCCTTCAGACTTCTTTGGGATTCATGTAGTCCCCAATGGACCTGCTGTGAATCTAAACAGGGCTGTGTTGCACTATTGCAATGCATGATGTGGCAGAAAAAGTAGCACTGAAACAACTTCTACAACAGCCAAAGCCAGAGAGACTGGGGACAAAGGAGAAGGACATTGTAATACCTGCTTAGCCTTCTGAAAAATTGGCATCCTCCTCAGGGGCATTCTGACTTATGCTAGCTGTTAAGCTTAATATAGCAGATTCCAGCTATCCCAACCTAGGACTTTTGGGAGATTGTTTTATGAGGCAGAATAAAAGTTCATCTTTGGCTCAAGCAATTACAAAGCAACATATTGATTAGCAGTGGAAGAATGAACAACCCAGGGAAATCTTAATAGTTCAGTAATCTCCAGTTCTTGACTTTCTACCCTTCTCCTACCTTGCACAGCAAAAGCAATTAGCCTCATGCTTACCTCTGTTTCATACTCACCTGAGGACAGGAGGCTTGGACAGATAGGGAATCTAACCGGAGCCTGTTTTCACTAGAACATCCACTAGAAACCTTTTTGTAGCAAACTCTTGCAGTCAGAGTACTTTGCAGCTTGTCAGCCTGTCCCTGATGAGGTTAAGCTCTGCCCCAAGTTACACAGCAGCATGGACAGTGCCACCATTGAATTCCACACTCCCAGCAGAGACAAGCCCAGCATTAAAACCTGCCTTAGGGGGACTGGAGAAGAGGACTATGCTGTAGATTGCAGGGTATGTCACAGAGGGATGTGGAAGCCCTATGGAAGAGGGCTCCTCATCTGGCAGCCATCCTCCAAATCTCACACACTGAAAACTATTCCCAACAGGACAGTACTGTCTATTCTGCAAATTCTCAGATGAGCCACTGTATGGAAGACACACAAGTATCCCCTTCTTCTCCTTGGACCACTTTGTTCCACCTGCTCCTGATGCTTTGAACACTTATCTTAACATCGCAGGGAAAGGGAAAGCTGGAGAGAAACACCAGGAGGAAGACAGGGAAGGCACACCCCAGTGTGACCTTTCAGTTCTAGCCAGCCAAGAAGCTGCTTCTACTCCAGAGGGGACACCTACAGCATGGGCAGTCCTGCCCTACCCCAAGTGGGACATGCATGCAGAGATTCCCTGCTGTGGCCTGAGCCCACTTTCATTTGCAGACAAGCACATGGCATCACCCCTCTAGAATTTCCACTGCTGTGATCCCTCCCATTGAACACCATTTGATCAGATTAACAAGCAGCAGCCCTGCTCACCACTGAATGCCAGCATTAACTGGAACACAATAGGAGCACAGGCCTAAGCCCGTTTTTTTTGCAGATAGCAAACCTGTCAATGGAGCAGGAGTGTTGATGTCATCTTCTGACTCAGTGACTGTGCCTGTTCCTGGGGTCACCCAGCATTCCAACACCATCAGCATCCCCTTCCCAAATCTCATCTATTATTTGCTCATTGTGGTTAGATTTGCCTGGAGGAAGAAAGGAGTGACAGGCTGACATCACCTGCTTATTAATAGATGTGTAGAGAAGAATGATATCCTATAAAGGCTTGGGTTAGGATGTTCTCTCAGGATGTGCTCAGAAGGATGGTGTGTTTGGAGCAACACAAGCTGGTAACCTTTCAAGGGAAGCAGCTGTCTGCCCAGTGGCTGCTTCTGAACCTTTGAACCACAACTTGCTGGTCCTTCAAGGGCATGGCCAACCCCTCACTGGAAAAGACAGTGCTGAGGATAACTGGCAGCAGACAGGGTCCTGTGTGGAGCAAAGTCATTTGTCTTGGCAAAGGAAAATAACAAGGTACTTCAGGGACAAGCTGAGACTGTGGCCCTACAGAGCCATGGTTCCCACCACAGATCCCACTGCCATCAGCGACACCAAGTAAGGGATCAGCAAGAAGTTCCCCATGCTACCCCTATTGCCAAGTGATCTCAGCCTCTGGACTGAAGCCTGCAGCTGGATGCAAATTGCAGTGGGTAAAAAATGTGAAACATCTCATTCAATCAGTAAATCTCCCCCTCTCTGCTTGCATGTTTCCTAGTAACAAGCAGTTAGAAAAGTTATCAAAGGCATTTGTTATTGAAAAGTGTTTGTGTTAGAAAAAACCAAGACCCTTCAGAAAGAATTCTTTACTGCAGTTAGGAATGATAACACCAGGTCATAAGGGATGGGGTTTTTTGTGATGTTTAAGGAGTTGAGTGTGACTCTTGGCATTATGTTTCCACAGCAAGATGACAGGACTGGAAGTTTAAAATTCATTTTTCCTGGGTTAACTGCTACATTAAGTTCAAATGCATCTTTCCAGGAGACTTTCTGTCAAAGAGGCTGCTAACAGAAACTCAGTTTGGAACAAATGGAATCCAAGCAAATCCATTACAAAATATGACTACACATTCTTACTTTTTTAGTTTCTTCCAGGCTGATGGGAGGAGCTGTCAAACATGTTTGAGTTAGACGAAACAGAGACATTAATACCTATTCATATTTCTAAGCCTTCTTTCACGTAACTCCTACATTTACCCACTTCCAAGCCTCCTACATTTACCCAATCCATGCCATCAAGACTCCAGCACAGAGTCTCCTCACAGGAGCAGCACTGCAAGATCAGAGATTTGTTTGTTTCTCTCAGAAAAGGCAGATTGTTATGGTATTCCCTCCCATGTGAACAGATCAATTTACCCACTCTTGGCTGCACCTACTGTCCCTCATAAATTACCAGCAGAAAAATTAAGCAGAGGGGAAAGGCAGCCTAAACCTTACAATTCAGAGGTAAAGGTCTTCCCAGCTAGATAGCACTGACACTGCCAGGGATATGCTGGTGGCCCTAACACAGAGCAGAAGAGCTCTTTAAGGGTGAGCATTCACTCTAAAGCACAGCACTGAAACCTGAGGCACTCAGCAGCACCAAAATGGCAGATTTTCAGCTCCATTCTGAAAGCACCATAATTTGAGTGGTTTAATGAGGAAGAACATAAGAAGAAGAAGAAATATAAAATAATAATAACAAGAAGATAAAAAGGGCTTTCTTTTCAGTGTTTGTTCTTCTTTTGCAGATGAATGGTAACTGCTGAGGAAGAATTTGCAGCACATCAAGTGCAGCACATCCATGTTGCCTCCCTCCTAGTATTGACTGCAAACACAAGAACTCACCAGAAGTCACTGCTGCAGTGACTTTTCCAGTGACATGAGTGTCCTGCTCCACATTCTTCTTGGATGTTCATGCTGGCAAGCCTGTCACTGCCTCTGGCCGCAGGTCTGCCTCACAACCCAAACCACTGAAGTCTTAAAGAACATAATTTTCTTTTTGGTGTCTGAATAATTTGCTTGCTTTCATCTATTTTCAAATAACTCTTAGCATCCTCCCTGGGATTTCTATCAGCCAGTGCAGGAGGGAGGATGCCTCTCCCTAGTGCAACATGCTCTGACCTTCACAGCACTGCCATGCCAGGAGAGCTGGGCCATTCCCATGCTTTGGGAACTCAGAATTGCCAAGAAGTGGCAGTGCTATCCAACAGCACTGTCATTTTCCTGCAGGCTCTACTCACGCCTTGTGCAGGGGAGGAGGACAAGAGGCTCACTAGATCACGCTGTACCCAAAAAAGAAAGTTCTTTCTCTCCATTGAAGAGGGACTTTTTACACCCCAACAAAATTAGAACTGGTTCTTTCTTCCTTGGTCCACGTGCCAGCAAATCTCTTTTCTCGGTCATAAAATCATGACAGTATTTCAGCTAGTGTTTATGTCTGAGCTGCAGTGAAAAAGAATCAAAAGTTAGCAACCAGAGGGGATCAGGTTTGCATGGATGCACCTGTATATGAAGCATTCCAAAAATGTACATTCTTCTCTATCATCCTTCCTCCTGCTGTAACTTGCTCACAAGCTTGGAAATACTGAGGTCAGTATTCCGTGCCACAAGATGGAACAGGATCTATGTGACCAGGTTCTCCTCACATTCTCCATTGTTTACAGCCTAATAAGGGAGAGTGGGAACATAGGAGGAAAGCCCAAGAAATAGTCACTGATACTATTTGTACACCACATTCCTCACAGAGTTACCAGCATTTTATGAAACCTGAGTTCAGAGTGAACAGTAAAGAAAATAGTAAAGTAAGTTTGTTTCACCTTTTTCATACTATTGAGAAAATACAGTCTACCCCACGCTGGTAGCATCTAAGGGTGACAGAGATTCAGATTTGCAGACTTGGGGACTTTGCATCTAAAATCACATTCAGATCAGAGCCAAGGCCAAATCCAGAAAATCAATCTGATTCTGATTCCGGTGATAAAATCTCTGCCCTTTGCTTTCTTGTGAATTTTTAAAGGGTGTGAAGCCTACATAAAATGTAGCTGGTTTTCACAGCTTCATTTTTGAAGTTTGGTAAGTTTTATTCCAATTCAAAAGAAATAGAGTGAGTGATAAGATGTCTATTGCTTTCCTCAAGAATGACTCAATTTGAATTCAGCATTAGATGCAGTAACCACTATTTCCTGGACAATCCCTGTAACTCATTGAAACTCCTGACCTGAACTTTGCAGCTCTGGTCTATTACAACAGTATATACCTAAGCCCAGGGTTTGAACACCTCTTGCTATGGAGAATTTGGATCAAGAATTAGACTTTACTGTCCAGACCCACCTGTTGTAAGTGCTATTCAGTTTGAAAATCAGCTTATTGTCCTACTCAGTGGTGGTACTGCTGCACTGTAAGATAAGGGATGAAGGTTTTGGTACCTGGATATATGGAAAAAATAGGCCTTCTTAACTGGAGACAAGCTTGGGCAGACAAAAGGGAAGGCAAAAACATTTCTTCTAAAGCACTGTCCTTCAGAATCCCAGTCTGGCCAGCCGCGTTTTCCAGCCCACATCCATTTAGCAATGGACTTCACTGCACAGTGATAGTGGAAACATCCCATTAGAGTGTAGTAAAAAACCCAAAGATGCGTTAGTAGCCACAGAAAACCACTCTTCTGCTGTTACCAAGGATGGGAAATAAATAAATTTCAGATCTGGATTTGAATTGGAATATTAAAGAATTCCTGCCTAACTCCCAAGTCACATGTCTCATGTAATGAGTGTATTACTGCTTTACAAGTGAGTTTTCCCCATGAAATATGCCGTCAAATAGGCACCAAGATATGCCATTCCTATTTGCTGTGCCCAGGAACTGCTTACACAATACTTCATACACAAACATTTATTCAAAGGAGCTTTGAAATTGGCTGGAGGCCAAACATTTGCAGATGGGTTTTATAAGACAGGGTAGCTCAGTGCTTGGCTGGACACAGCTCTGCTCGCAAATACAGCCTCCTTGGGATTCCAGTTCTGCATCTAAGAGTACAAAATGTCACACACCAGAAGAAAAAGATGCACTGATAGAGCCATCCCTGCCTCTTAGTAAATCTGCTCCCCCATCCATTCCCCAGCTTACTTATTACTAAGGTGTTTTATTTTTAAGGAAAATAGGAAATTGTCAAATATAAATTTCCATTTACTAGGCACATTGCCCCTGAAAAAAAAAGATCTAAGGTGCATATTCAACAGAATTTAAACTAAGCATTAAATTGGATGTAGATCTCAGTCTGGTCCTACAAAGCAACACTCCATTTGCCTGCAGGATTTTCTATTTCTGTGCTGCTCAGGATAACAACAGATGGAACCCCTAATTCAAAGGACAATCTCAAGGCTAGAGACAAAAAAAACTGGACCAGAATGTTAAAAGTAGGGTTGTTGCAGATGTGGGGGGAAAATGTGTATTTTCAGCTGGGGGAAAAAAAAAAAAAGAAAAGGATGGAATGCAGATGGCTTGGAGGGTACTCTGGATTACTAAAAACATCTCAAGATCTCATTGTATCTGTCTCCCTCAAAACCCATGCCACTGGTTTCACTGAGGAAGCCCAAATTAACTAGGAAAGCAAAAGAGAAATCTTACCTGCAAGACCAGAATTGTGTAGGAAAATTTGCCACCAGCTCAGAGAAAGAAACTTTCCTTCTGTGCTACCAGAAAGACTGGTTAGGTATTTTCTTCCAATGCCTTCTGAACAAAAATGCTGTTGTCTTTTTTATTATTATTATTATTTTAACTAGAAAACCAAAATGAAAGCTTTTGTTGCACGTCTTGTTGACCGAACTGAAACACTTCAGCTGACCTATTTGAGAACACTTCTTTTTAGGACAAGCTTTTATTAATCTCTGTCTGCGTCAGACACAACACTGTCTCAGAAAAGTGATGCTTTGTGTTCTTCCATTTTTTTTTTCCTTTACCTCTTCCTTTCCCCTACATTCTCTGTTTGGATTTAATCTGAGATGATACTGTAGGATGTCATCCCCACCAAACCATTGCTGTGTATCATGGAGATGAATCCAGCCACAGATTAGCAGGGAAGCCTGAGGCACTACGATTGATCCAGCAGATGTGGTCAAATCAAGCTGAAATGAAATGCTTTGACTTTCAGAATGAAACATTTGGAACATGTCATAAATTAATGATAAATTTCTGTATCCACTTTTGGTCAAGCCATTAGACCAAAAGCAACTACTGAAGCATCCATTTCCCACAGGACTTTAATTCCAGCTAATGAAAAAGCTGTGCATGACCATCCCAGTGACCTACTGTCCAAGACCTCCTGGCTGCTTCTCCACCAATTACCCTGGCTGGCTGCAATGCACTCTCCTACTGCTTTAGCTGCTCTGCTCAAGCCTGCCTTGGATTTGGGACTGGGGAAAAGCAGTGCTCTGTCCAAGCAGGAAGCTTCTCTGAGCACTGCTTGTTCTTCCCACACCAAGACAACCTGGAGCAAATTGCCCATTCCCACTCAGTACACCTGAGCTTTTTGTGGCTAAAACATCTTTTAGGTCCTGGCACTGGACTTCCTCAGAGCTGTCTCACAAGCTCAGCCTCACCACGTCTGTCCAGAAGGTGCAGGAGCTGCCCAGGGCAGCACCAGCACACTGGAAAGGATATACCCACAGGACTGCAGTGATCCATCTACAGGTAACACAGCTGCAGCACAGCACAGCAGTGTGCCAGGCCAGCTCTGGGACCCCAGCGAGCTGTTCACTTGGAGGGGGAGGCACATCCTGGGACAGGGCCAGCCCTTCCTGCCAATTCTGTCACCAACAGCCACAGGCAGCTGGCAGCCAGGAAGGCAAAATTCAGTATGCAGAGTGGGGCAATTCCAGTGCAGAGACAAGGATTCAGCACTGTACTGGCAAAGCCTTTCGGTTCATCCTGAGCAGGATGAGCGCAACACCAAGGGGTCATGAAGGCAGAAGGATTTCTGCCATGAAAGTGCTGAAGAACATGGCCAGCAGCAGGGCAGCAGTTGACATCATGCCTCACACCTGCTGTGCTGTCCTGCAGCCATTTTAATCTGGGCAGGCCAAAAGGACACAGCAACACTCATGACATTAGTGTCATTCTAAAACTTGTCCTTCTGTAAAATTAGTAGCTCTGCCACATGCTTCCAACATGGCCTTACGAGCGACACTAAGAAGCAGCACTTTTCTAATACTATAAGCTTATCCACCTTCTCTGGCACTCAAAATTCTCTTCTTCTCCATGCCTCGATTCCCCATCTGTATGCTTCTGCCTGCTCTGGACACTACTTAGGGTAGGGAAGGAGTGTCTCTCAGTAACGTCAGGAAAAGTGTTGCCACAGTGTTGTAAGCACTCCTTAGAATTCTGGTTCTGTATATTTTCACTGTATGAATATTTGCTTGCACAGCATCTATTCAGCTGCAAATTAGCAGTGAAGCAAGATGCCCCAAGAATTGTATTAAAGGGTTTTTTTCTTTTCATGACTGACATGTATCTGTTCCTTTGCTATTTATAGATGCAGATCACATTCACGCTATATGCACAATAATCTCATGTTAACAAAAGACAGCTGCCACCTGGATATTTTTACTTCAAAGTGCATACAAGCTATACCTAAAACATGTAGTGCAATCAGAGTGACAGTCAAAATATTACTTACATATTTTGATGGCCCCTAACTGCAGTGAAATGCTTATTGAGCAGCTCCCTCCTGAACACCATGGGCTGGTGACCACAGCAAGTTTGCAGCACCCTCTGGAGGCGAATCCTGGGCTTTTGGGGGATGAAGCAAACCATCAGCACTGCTCTTGCGGGATTTTTTGAAGGCTGTTAGGGAATGCATTGCATAGCATGAAGAGCTGTTGATGTCTGGGCTCCCACTGGCATTTGCAGCCAACAGGATGTGTGGGGAGCACCGGTTTCTCGTAAGCATAGGTAATAGAATGAAGAAATCCACACAGAGATCCCTTTGCTTGTCTGTAACTCACTCTCCAGCCCTTACACACATGCAGTTTGGTGGTTAGAAGCACAGAATTTGGACATCCAGCTGAAATTCTAAGGTGTGTAATCAGGACAAACACACAGGAGAAAACCTTTGAAAAATCAGAAGCCCTTTGGAATCAGCACCACACTATACTGCTCATCTTCGCTTTAGATTTCATCCACACTGTAGTGAAATCCTACATGAGGTCATTATCTTTGTTCCATCTTCCATTTTTAAGGAAAATTTTAATTTCTAGGTGCTGTGTGGTACTGGAGGAGGAGCACTGAAATGCTAGGAAAAATACAAAACTCTTCCTATAGGATCCTTTTTTCATCTTATAGTGGTTTGGCCCAGAAAAGTCTCAAAAAAGCATCAGAACTGTTTCATCTCAGACTTGGAATATTTCAAAATACTTCCAGCCTGGATAGCATCCCTAGCCCTCACAAATAAAAGAAATAAGAAAGAGATTTAAGCATATTTTAGATACCTCTGAAATTTCCTAAGGATATCTGCCAGCATTCCAAATTAAAAACCTTTCAAGTCCAGAAGGAAATATAACTAAAACCAAGGAGAATGGGAACAAAAGTAGTTCAAAAGCTGGTATTATTTTGATTCTATTGTCTGGCTAAGAGAGCATCACAAGCAGAATGCCTGATCCCTCCCTCCTTGGAATTTGAGATGAGAGATCCTGCAGTTTGCAACCTCAGATCAGCCCCATTACTAGCGATGAACATTTCATTGTAAACAGAAAACTGACCTTTTGCCAGAGGCATCATGTTTCTGGAGTTTGGAGCTAGAACTGAGAATTGTATTACAGCCTTTGGAAAATTGTATGAGAAAAGCTCATATATACCCTCTGTTTTTTCTCTGATACCTCCCTGGCTTCTGAAGCATAATTCTTAGCTTACAGTACATACTATATTTTCCAATTGCCATCAGACAAGTAGATAAATGATTGACCACAGCAGCAATTAACTAGGATAACCCAACATAAAATGCCTCCCCTCTTGCAGTGTTTTATTTGTAAAACCATAATAGTGATCCCTTTTTTCTGGAACTATCCTGTCTCTGTCTATGTCCTGTTCAGTCCTTAGGCTCCCCATGTGTACCTGGGAACAAGAAGTACAGGAAATTAGGTAGAGCCTCTAGATGTCAACACAGGTAACAATGAATACTTCAGAAAACTGTCTGTATGCATTAATGGAAAATGGAAAAGGGAGAAAATGACAGGGGAGAATGAAAGAGAAACAGTTTCCATTTATCAACCACTACTATTCAGCTTTCCCTCTCCAAGGGGTCATAATATCAATAATCTCAGGCAAGTAATTTCCATTAAATAATTCATGCCTCTTCCTATTCTGATGCAAGAAATGGGAGACAGCTGGTAATAACAGAGACATCAACTTAAAAGTGTGCACATGAACCTTCCCCCTGCCTCAGTACACAGGTAAAACACAGAGCTTAGCATGTGGCTTAAACCAAGGCCCAGATGGTCACATGAACAGCACCTCATTCATTAGCAAAGATTCAGTGAGAGACCAGCACAGTCTTCATAGACAGAAACATGAGGCAGCAGCCCCTGACAGCTGAGAAACATTTTGATCTCCTAGCAGTTTAAAAGGGAAAAACAGCAGAAACAGGATTTCCAGGGGTCTCATATCCACAGCTTCCAATTCACTTCTGGGCTGTTCAGGATGCACTCAGATCTACAAGGCAGAGATCACTATGGCAGGAGTCACCAGCTTCCTCAAAGGGCTGGATCCAGGCACTGTGACTTAAAGGAGCACAGCTACTGTGCTGGTTTTGGGCCAAAATTTGTTAACACAACAGATTTTGGCCCAAAAACAGTAATGTGCTCTTAAGTGGACCAGGCCTATGGAATGCCATTTTTCAAGAACCTGAAAGGAGAATGAAACGGTGCTTTCAAAAAAAAAAAAAAAAAAAAAAAAAAGGTTTTTCTGCTATCCACTTCCCCTGGGAGATAAGTACTACATCGTGGAGAAGGAGGAAAGTTGCCAGGAAAGAAACAGAATATGAGCGTATTTTCCAAAGTCACACCGAACAGACCTGTTATATTTCACAGAGACTAAAACTTAGCAAATGCTCATGGCCCATAAAAATTTGTACTAGTGTTGTGGTTTTGGTTTGTTAATTTAAGATTTCTTCAATTTTGAGATTTTCTTGGCTAATGCACTAAAGAATGTGGTGGGTTCGGTGTTGGCTAATCACTAACACACTCACTTCTTGCTGCTGTTATGAACAAAAAAAGGGTTACCCATTTTTTTTCCAAAAGTTGTAGAATTACAAGTTTAATCAGTTCTGGCAGAGGAGTGCTTTTGTTGGCTGCATGTTGTAATCACCTGTTAAGTATCGGGTCGTTAGCCATCTATGGTTGAGAATTCACTCTATTGTATCAGCATCACCCTGCTTGTGGCCAGGTGGGAGGATGGCATCCCCCCCAGACGGTGGAGGAGAGGGAACCAGGAGTTGATATGCAGATAAGTTTAGAGCCAAAATGCAATGGGGCAAGCCCCTATTCCAAACGCAATTAATAAACCCCTAAACCAGCAAGCCAATATGGAATTCAGAGATCAAAGTGGTCTCTCGACATCAGGGGTGAGGTGAGAAGCCAGCAAAGACTCTGAAAACCTTGACGGCCCCTCACCACAACTTCAGATGTTGGTTAGAGCCAGCAGCCGAGACTGCCAACGCAAAATTGAGATGCTGCGGGTGTATACCCCTGCCTGCTCTCGTGTGGCTAGACCCGCAGCTCTGCTTCCCTGGTGGACAAAGCTGCATTTGCCTCCTCCTCCAAGTCCCTCCAGGGAGCAGACCCGTTGGGCCTCCCAACCTTGAGCTGATCACTTATAATAAAGGCATCAAAAAGGAGAGATATCTCCGGCCCTGTTTATTTCACTGTGGCATAGGATTAGGAGAAAGGCAAAGCCAGCTCAAAACTTTAAAGAGGGTATAAAGAAAATTTTATTAAAAATAACTAGAAGGAAAAAAAGTAGCAAGAATCAAAACAAACCCTTCTGAACACTTTCCCTGCACCCACACCCATTTCTTTCCCACTGACAATGTAAAGAAACTAAACTTAAGATTTCTAGTCAGTTTACCACCTCTTTAAAAAGTCTTTCCTCAGTTTACTGAGGTAGAGCAGTCCTTGTTAAGGTTATGGAGACTTCTCTACAAGAGGAAAAAAAACCAGTTTTCTAACGGTTCTCAATTTTGTCACAAATAACAGCCGCCCTGGGAACTTTTTGTTGTTTTACTATTGTCAAATCTTTCCTATTGCCACAAGCCCTCCTACAGCTTGTCGATGGGCTATGTTGGCTTGTTATAAATGATCAGTCAGATAGCCAAATTAATAAATGCGAAAAGATTTTATTTTCACAAGCAAAATACGGTACTCAAAAACCACAGTCAAAGAGACAGCATGGAGCCCGGAATCGGTGCTGGGGGAACCTAGATCCGACCTCTATGGAACCGATTTCTTCTGTAACCCCGCATATGTATGAAGGTTTCTTTCACTGTGCAGGACAGGACAATTGCTGTTTCCTGAGTAGTGGCAAGTGCTGATCATGTCAGGGGAAGTCACGTATTCAGATGTATGTTACTTGGCAGACTTCGATTATATTGATTGATGATACCCACCAAGCGATGATCACCGTTGGGTGTTCCCTAATGGCTCCAGAGGAAGCCCATCTCCATGCCAACCACGTCTTTTATTAGTTAAACAAAGCATTTTTCTCCTGCTGCCACCAGGACTTTTGTAATTCCAGTGTAGTTATCTGTCTCCAGGCTGCTCATGGTCAGAGGCTCCCTGGATTTTACAATTTTTATTTTATACATTATCCCCTTAAGAATGAATTACTTTATAACATATATTACAAAGAGGATTTCAGCTCCAAAACAAGGCATCTCTTCTTCCCTCCCATCTGGGACTTAACTTCTTCTTCACTGACCTTGATGTCTTCATGCTTGCATCCTGTTCCTTTCCCTCACTCAAGGGAGGATTGAAGCACTGAAAGGATTAACATCCCGCCTAGGTCCTACCTGACCCGCCGGTAACTTGCGGCGAGAGCTGCGGCTGGGCTGTGTCAGGATCAGCCTCATGGTTGGTCTTTGGTTTTTCGCACGGGCTGCAGGGGTCTCCAGTCTCAGCCGCGCTGGGGGGAGGAGATTTGATTATAAGATCTTCACAGCTGCGGACAGCCCTCTTCCGGCCAGGGCTCAGGAGCCTCCCCCGCCTTCCTGCCCAGCAACTGCTGGGGCTCATCCTGAACAGAGCGAAGCCGATGGGGGGCGGGCGGCAGACGGCCCGGGGAGGGGGGAAGGGGCCCGGCCCACGGCAGAACCGCCCATTCTGGCCTGGCTGAGACCAGGGGCCAGTAATGGGGCCTACCACCACCTCACCAAATGGAAAGAGAAAGTTCCTGGGGTTTTTCATCTTTAACATGTGTGTTTTCTCATAAATAAAAAATGGATTATCCATTTTTTTAAAGGTTGTGGAATAACAAGCTGAGCCAGTTCTGGCAGAGGAGAGTTTTTAACTTCATGTTGTAATCGCCTGTTAAGAGTTGGTCGTTAACTCTCTATTGTTGAGAATTCCCCTTTTTGTCAGTACCACCCTACCTGCGGCCAGGTGGATGGCTCTTCTCCGACAGTGAAAGGAGGGGACATTGGAGGACATGCAAAATAACCTCGGACCCAGAATGCAACGAGAGAGGACCCCCCCCCCCCCCCCCCCCCCACCCACCCCACTTACCAAAAGAACCCCAAAAGCAACGAGCCAACACAGAATTAGGAGATCGAGGTGATGTCTAGATGTAAGGAGCAAAGTCCAGAGCCTGCAGAGATGCTGAGACCCTTTTTTTGCCCCTCACCCTGACCTTAGAGCACATAGGCTGGGGTCAGGATCCTGAATGTAAAGCCTTAAAGTTGGGAATTCTTGGGTGTTCTTAGCTGGATGGAATTCCTAGCTTTGCCTGCCAACCAGTGGATAAGGTTGCACTTTTTTTTTCCTCCTGCATGCCACTCCTGGAAGCAACAGCAGTGTGAGTGCCACTTGTTGATTCTTCCCATCCAAGCTGATTTTAATAAGAATATGAAAAAAAGAGAAAGATCTCCTGCCATCTCTATTTCATATATCACAGAAGTGTGTCCAGCTTCTCAGTGGTTTGACAGACTGTCAGTTACACAAAAAGCTTCGCATCACTTACCTGGATTTCCTCCCATTCCAAACCATGACAATTAGGCAGTAAGTAGCATGTCAGGACAGGAAATAATATTTCTCTGTTGTTTTACAGGGATTTTAAACCTGACATGCATTGCAAGATCCCCATGATGCCACTGTCACCTCTAAATTGGAATGATCAGGTGGCAGGTAGGAAGTGGGTTATATGAAACAGCAAAGAAGAGCGGCCACACAAGCAGGATTTGCAGCACCATTTCCAAGTCAGAGCAGTAATTTCACAAAAATATGGAATTAAATTTGTACTTAATGTTGATTATGGGGTACAAAGACACAGCACAAATAGGGCTGATCAGAGGGAGGTGCACATTAATGGGTTTCAAACGCTACTAAAGTAGCTTTTTCTACTTGTCAAACCACGGAAGCAAACTGTGGGGTGTGCTAAGCACCAGGATGGTTTGTCAGCTTGTTTTACAGACATCCTGGGAAACAGCAGATATTCCACAACCACAGAACAAGCCATGAAATTAGCCCCAGCATGCCACAAGGCAAGGAAGTGACTGTGGAGGGCAGAGTGTCAAGAAAAAACAAAGCTTCAGAAACATTTCTTAAAGCAAACATACTTATCTCCATAGCAGGAGTAAGAGAAAAGCAGCAGAGGTCCTGTGCACGGCACATGCTCAGGCTGGACAGGTTTCTATCCTGACACTGGACCTAAAATGAAATGCACACTGCATTACTGAAAGCACATGTCAGTATCAGTGTTTTTCAATTTAGCAAATTATGCTGGCTTTATAACCCATGAAGAACAATTAGGGATCTAGAAAAGACATTATGACTAGTGAAATAATGGAAAGTAGAACAGAGAATTAGTTCCAGGTGAATGATGAGTTGCCAAGGATAAAATAGTCCTGAAAGAAAACACATCCTATGTTTAGAACAACTGCATGCCCACTGCAGCAATGCTCAGATGGAAGAGCTGCATGAATAACTGGGGACACTACAGTTCCTCTTGTTTCTGGAAGCAATTAATTTGAATTATTCTGCTTGTTAAGGGGAAAGAACAAGTCACTAGAAAATAGCCAGCCTATCATGTGAACGAGATAACCAGGGAACAGCATACCATTATTTAATCAATTTACACTAAATGCTTCACCCAGAGCTGGCTACTAATAAACAAGTTAATATAGTCGCAGAAAACTCAACCACCACATTTCTTTGTGCTGCCAGACTAAAAGCTGGAACTTGCAAGACCTACTCTTGAATCTGAGCTCTGGCTTTGTAACTGTTTCCTCCTGTCAGTGCTGCACCAGATATCTGCAATGAACAAAGTCCAAGGGAAGCTGAGGATAAAATGTTGCTGCCCTGATGAAAGCATGAGATAAAACAAGTCCCTGTATCTTTCTGGAGTGTCAGAGAAGATGGGTGCCACAGAGGAAGGAAGATTGATGGACAGACTGTTAGACAGACGGGTGTTACTGGTATAACTGGCAGTTGGAAAGGCTGGTAAGAGAGGGCTCTAGCTAAACTGAAATAACAGTAAGAATTACATCAGTGCATCCTTTTTCTTAAAAAAATCATCAAGACACATTCTCTGCTTCTGAGGACATGTACCAGAAATGCCACTATAACCAACACAAGGGCAAGTAGTACCTGCTGGCTGCAGCATGCATGCTGAAGAGGAGATGGAGTAATGAGGGTATTATCCAGTTCAGTTTGTGGCTGCTGGAATGCTCCAGACAGGAGGTACGGGAACTCACTAGCATGAATCTGAATTGCCTGTGACTCTCCCTTGAGGTACTCTGCTACCTTTCATAGAGTACAGTAGGCTTTAAGGACAATCTAGGCTGAAGATTCAAACAAAACTCCCTAGGCAAACATTACAATCCAGAGCTTTCTTGTGCATTCCCAGAGCATTTTAATGAAATGTTTGACTACAGCTCGGAGTTCTGAGGAAACCATTACACAAAAAGGTTTGCCCAAATATATTTTGGCTTCTGAATTCTTCTTGTGTTCACAGCTGAGTCCCAGGCTCAAGTGATGAATATGTCCATCCTTGAATGGATGATGTGGTTTTCAAAAGGCCTTCCTGCTTCATGCCAAAAAGGAAAATAATATCATTTGTGAGGACTAATGGCTGGGTTAAAATCACCAAGGTTAAGTATAGAAGACAGTCTCTTCCTTAGTACTATACAACATCAGGAAACTGTTCCTGACAATGTCATCCATTATGCAAAGCAGTGGAAGGGGCTGGAAGTGGAGAAGACTGCAGATGGTACTTGCCTGGTAGAGACTGCTGTGGAGAGAAACCCCTTCCACCAGTCTCCTCCTTTAAAACACAAGTCTGATTACCTTTTGAGGCATAGTAAAATAATTTTGTGTATAGAGGGCCAAGTTTCTCTTTACTGTGCAATAAATGGTTTCTTTCTTGTTCCTAGCAGTAAATGGGTTTGTCAGAAAAAGCGTAGACCAGAACCTTCTGGTCACCTGGGGATAGATGAGAACAGGAGGGACCCTTAGCACAGGCAAGTAGGGGCACAAGATAACCTCACCTGGAATTCCCTGATCTCTGTCCCATGTTTAGTCCTGAACCCACATTGCCTCAACAGCTTTAGATACACCAGGGAAAGGTTTGACTCCACATCATGATATGGATCTCCTGAGAGCTGGTTTGTTCAACTACCAGGCTGGAAAGCAGCTGCTACAGACTGGTCACCTGCCGTCAGAGAGTGCTGGCTAAGTTCATTTCTTCTTCACTCAGAACAACTTCCCCTATTCCATCAGGAAAAGGCGTATGTCACAGTCATCTTTCTACCTGTCCTCCCTTTTGTGCTGTCCTGATATTGTGCTCCCCTGCTAGCTGCACCTCCCTCAGGAATCACACCCAGCTGCAGCAGTGCTGGCATCTGAACTCCTTGACCTGAGGAGTGTGTAGGGAAGAGCAGAGTTGCCTCCTTAACCTTCTAGAGGCTTATAGCTCACAATGCTTCAATCACAGACAACCAAGGAGACCAAGACCTCATGCTGGTCCAGGGCTCAGTCACCTCCAATGAAAACAGAATTCTGCCAGAGGTCTCCAAAAGGGACATTCAGAGTCTTCTGCTGCCAACACACATAGAGATATTGGGATGTCCAGAAGAAAATACTGAAAAAACCGTTGCCCTTTCAGAAGCCTGGCTTTTTTTTTTCAAGATAGGAACAACCAAGAATGCTCCACTTCAGATAATACAGACATCCCACATGTTTCAATGCCAGCTCTGCCCCAGCTAATTTCCTGATGCAGAAATCAGAGCTGGCATGGATTACTCAGTCTCAAATCTTTCCCAGTACCTTTACACACATCATGAACTACATAAATGGTGTGTACTTTCAGAGAGCAAAATAAAGGAAACAAAATTACTGAGTATTTCAAGAAGCTGGATTATGGACTGGGTTTACATCCATCTAGTAAAAGAAAGGAAATTTACTTTGTTGCTGAGGGTAAGTCAAGTAATAGGATTTTCCACCTCTATTAATTTGCATTTCCTGTAGACGTAAAATAATAACCATGCATTTGCGACATTACTTGAAGCTTTTAATTTATGTTACTGATAAGACTTCACAAATTTAACAACTGTAAAAAAAAATTTGGGCAATGATAATGATAAATCACATGTCAAGACTGAATCCAACTCAAATGAAATAAATTCATTTTCCTCAGCCAACAAATGGGAAGTTGTTCTGACTTCCAGAGTAATCATAAAAGTCAGGCAACATTTAGTTACTGGAAATAATGCACTGGCCCTAAGCACATACATATGCATGATCATAGGAGAATTTTTATTCATTAGTCAGATAGAAACTCATTCCATCCTTCTTTATGGTCACAAAATGTCTAAACGAGAAGTTTAAGAAAGCCATCAATAAAAACTGCTAAATATACTTAGCCTTAAATTCTATAATAGTTAAGAGACTGGCTATAGTCACTGAGTGCAATAGACCAAGAGTATTATATTTGACACATAACTTTAAACCTTCTCTGCACTGAAGAATTTCAGGGAGCAGGTCCATCAGACCTCCTTTAAACAGGTCAGGGTGCCCATTTTTATACCCTTGCATTGTGCTTTCAGTCACAAGTGTTATATAAGGATGAGTATTAATTATTAAGTGGAAAAAGTCCTAAAAAAGTAATCCAAATGCAAGTGTTCCTAAGCATTCAAGGGAGACAGTATATTTACAAGAAATCTCTAATGAGGAGAGGCACTCCTTCAAATAATCTAATCCAAACTCTGAGGGAATCAATTGTTCAGAATTTATGCCTTTCACAAAAAGGAGAGAAACTTAATTTCTTTCTGATTTAGGTAGGTGTGAGGTCTGTTATTCTTAATCCCCTAGCCACTCCACAGAGTCTGAACAGAGATGAATGATAGCACAGAATGCAGAAGTTGAACAGGAATTTATTTTTTTTTAATATGAAAGAGGAAGAATACAGATTTAGGGTCTTATGGGTCATTCTCAAACAAAGAGAGAAAATCTTCCAATATGCCACATACTGTCAGAGTCATAAATTCTAAGCAGATTAAGTTAAATCCAATTTACTAACATTTTCTAAAAGTAGATAAAAGCTAATTCCCTGCTAGAAAATTAATTACCAAGTTTATGTTGCAAAGGCGTTTCTGTGTTGCTTTTTGCTTGACTAGGTTTTCTGCATTTTACAGGACTAAGTCTGAGGTTTCCACTGCTTGCCCTCACTTCTTATGTGTGCATTAGCAGCTGAGCTTGCACTAGAAATCCATTACTCTATAGCTCAAGAATGCAAGACAGAAAACACTTGATTTCCTCCCATTTTTTAATATCTTTAATGCTATTTCATGGCATCTATTTTATGTTCTGTCTAGAGGTCTGGGTAATAGAAATAACTCATGTGTCCCATGCTTAGAAAAAAAGCATGCTTGCTCTGGGTGGATAACCTGAACCATAGCAAAGCTATCTGATCCTTGCACTAATCTATAAACAGAAATTTCTCTGCACACCGTTAGTGTTGGGTGGTCTTTGTACAGGGATAAGTTTTATAGACTCAGCTTTGAATCTGAAAATACACTAGACCAAGTGGTGCTTTGGGAGGAGCCTGGTACTTTCAGAAAGCTTTACAGACTTCCCAAGTGACCAAGCAGTAGTTAAGATACAGCCTCACTCCCATAAAACCTGTCCCTTTTTTCCTAGTAATGCATCTACTCCACAGTAGTCAAATCCTGTGGGGTCCTTCCTTGGCAGGCACACCTTTCTGAGCAAGGGCACAGTGAAAGCTGAATTGGCTCCATCCCCCTCTGTGGCCAAGCTTGCAGGAAGAAGTAAAGGTGTGGAAAGTTTTCTAGAGATTATTTTTAATAGCATTTCCCTTCAATATATACACAGGGGACAATAAGAAGGGGGATGGGGAGACATGGGGGAGGCTTTGTCTCCCTGTTCAAGTCCTCCAAACTAGGGGAACCAATGAGATATACAGAAGGCTAAAACCAGCTAGGCCAGTAGTTTAGGAGTTTTTGTCAGCTTCATTTACCAGGGACAAGTTTCACATCAGAGTTGATAAGAAATGACCCACACAACTGCAAATGTCACCACTTTCTCTGCCAAATGCAAAACCAAAACTGCTTCTGGAAGATAAACATACAACTCTGTATTTACATAACAAATTCTAAGTGCTCCTTTTCATATGCATGAGGAAGAAGAGGAAGCCAAGCCACTGATCACCTGATATGTTACTCCCACGCAATTTAATGTCCTGCTGCCAGGCACTCAGACACCACAGTGATGAGTGCAAGCCAAAGGCCAACATGAACCGTAAGAGAAGTGATCTATGTATTTATGCAATGTGACTTCGTTGTTTTCTCATTGAAGCAACCTTTTTGTTAGTATGAACCATCTAAATGTTCACTTGGGATTCAAGGGGCACAGCATGAACACAAAGCTGACATAAGCCCTAAAGACTTTAAGTGCTGCTGCAGCAAACAGAGAGGGGACAATAAATCCTGCTCTGCAGACCTCCAGAAGGAGCTGGGTCATCCTGCTACAACGCTGTTTACAAGGGGCAGCATTATGATATCTGGAAGGAGGGAATTCTTTTGTTTAGTGATCCCAGACTTAAGCACAGCAGACAGAACAATCTTTCCAAACTTTCCTACCAAATCTAGATTTTCTAAAATTCAAGCGAGTACTATTTCCTTATATCAACTACTGTTCATGAAAACAAACTGCAAAAAGATCCCTAACTGACCAAGCTATTTTCACAGCTTACAGAAATGCTCAGTCTCCAAGAGTCATGGTTTACAGTCAGAAGAGCAAGTTTATTCATACATTGTGTGGGTAACTGCAATTGCCTCACAACTCAGCAGGCCACCATGAGAGGGGATGGCTTTAGCAAACCACATTTTTACAAATTAAACCTCAGTGTCAGAGTATTTTAAGCCACAACCATTTTTTACAGTATAACTAAAATGGACCAGGTCCATTCTGCATGTTTGTAACCACACTGAAATACCTTCACACTTAAACTTGCTCACAGGCAGTTCTTTTTGTCCAGAGGGATTCTCTGCTGAAGTCAGGTTCCTTTTACAAGCTTCCCTGGTTTTGCTTGGCCACATCAAGCTGGAGCCAGGGTTACAGGGAAGGTTTCCCAAAGATCCTGAATTTTGGGGAATACCAGAGGCACTGTACAGTAACGCAGCCATCAGGCTAATGCAAAGCATGCAAGAAGACAGTCACATAAAAACAGCTTAGGGACATCAAAGGCTATAAAAAGGCAAAATAGATGTTTGCTCACTACCTATCCACGCCAAGCAGCTCACTGACTTCTAAAACTAGTGAGTCTTAAGTCTTTAAATACTTTCTTCACTGGATCATCTTATATTTCTGGCCTCTCTGAAGCACCCTAGACATAGCTGCAAGAAAAAGACCTCTCATGTATAGGACTGATTGACAAGCTTAGAAATAACCTTTCTGCATGAGATATGTTGATGCCAGTGCTGATCTTCTGTCTCCTCAGAGGATGTCCAAACAACCATGCTGGTGTCGGCTGGTTTTGAAGGCCTTTTCTTCACTGTAAAAGCAAGTTAACATAGAAGAATCCATGGACAAGTTCAGGAAGCCAATCCATCCCCTTCTGTCTCCACCCCAGGACACATTGAGACAGGACATGTTTATGGCAGGAAGGTGCAATAACAGAATTAGTGATTATGGCAAAGTCCTGAGCATCAAACCAGTCTCATTTCACAGAATCATAGCACGGTTTGGGTTGGAAGGGACCTTAAAAATCATCTAATTAAAAACCCCCTACCACGGGCAGGAATACCTTCCACTACAAGCAACACAGGTTGCTCAAAGCTCTAACCAACCTGACCTAATCTCAGATTTATCTGTTTCTTTACCCTCATTTTTTCACCTGTTGCTCTGTATTTACTCTCCTTTAGGTTAGTCTTCACTGCTTACCTTGAAAAGCAGCTCCTATTCCTTCCCTCTTCCCTCTGTGCCCTCCATTCCCCACGCAATATTACATCAACCTCCCAGCTCTGCCTCTGCAGCACTCCCTTGGTACTGCCCACCACGCTTTGGTACACAGGAGAAAGTTATCATGTCGAACAGTCGTGGAAATCATACTTTGCAAATATGATTTACATTTTGTAATTAGCACAAATGTCCCTTCTCATGCCTGCCAGGCAGCAATAAATACACAAATCACCACCTTCCTGATCCCCATCAGGTGTTAACTGGTGTAGCTCAATTGACTCCAGTGTTGCTGCCCCATTCCCAGCAAGGTGAGGTCATTACTCAAAGTCTGCAAGCAGGAAGCAGTTTGGCTTCCACACAGCCACCCACAAGACAGAATTTGAGTGACAGAATTTGATTCCCCGAGTCCAATGCACATTTTTTTCAATAATCCCATCCAGATTTGTTTTATGTCAGCTGGGAAGTCAGCTCCAAGGTTTTCTTTTGCGCTTGATGACAGCCATAAGAATCCATTTGACTTTATTTATAGGGTGTTTCACATGTCCAGCATGCTGAGGCCATATGTACTTGTAAGTGCTTTGTAAGTGCTTACAGTGTTCTCAGCAAAAAAACACTTCTGCACATATTAACTTTGGGCCTCTGATTTTGGGCTGCAGCAACTGACCCCTTTTGCCAGGCCTCCAACCCGCTGCTGTTTTGCTTCCATTGCCTGTGGGATATGATGTTGTTACTGCCAGCTTGCTGGCACAGGCTGGAGTGCTTCAAGTTCAGTTCAACAGCTGTTGACTCATATGTGAAGCATCAATCCCAGGTCTCGAAAAGCAAAATGCTCTTGTGGAAGGGCTTTTTACTAAGGACAGGGAATGCCACTCCAAGGAGCTGCACCAGCCCCCTGACTGCAGCCTTATGGCCCTGTTGGGTTGCCCATCAGATCTAAGGCTGCTAATTGTTCCTCCAAGCTGCATGGTAACAGGTACGTCAGTCAGGCAGATGTAGTCCTTGAGTCACATCACAGCAAAGACTGATATATATTTCTTTAGTGATAGTACAGACAAGATCTGCTTGAAACTCTAGTTAATGACATCTTACAACTTTTCTTTCAGCTTTAGCATAGATGGTTAAGGAACTTATGTAGCATCATAAAACACATCAGAAACACATTCAGAAACTAATACTGGAACAAACTGCTCTTCTATAAGACATTGGACTGAAGATGGCCTGAACTTTCCTTGCAAGTTTTCTGATGTACCCATTATCTGAGTTCCTTCACCTCTCCTTAAAGCCATGAGTTCCTTTACCTCTCCTTAAAGCCATGAGCAGTAAATCGAAGAGTCTTCTGGCCCACCTTTCTTAGGAGCTTATCCAACACAGTACAACTATTTCATCATCAAATCCAGACTTTCAGGTCCTGAAAGATATTTCACTTAACAGGAACATGATACACTAAGAAATTCATCCATGGTTTCTACGTGCTCATTAAGGGAGCAATAAAACAGCTGTATTCAATTACTTAAACTGTTGAACAGTGAGGCAGAAGGAAGCGACTTAAACCCATATTTAGAAACATGAAGTCTGCTCAACAGATCAGTTAGGGAGATGAATTTACAGCTGACAATATCATCATAACAGGGGTTATTTAGCTCCCATTAATAGCTCAGAAGCTCTAGCACATCGAAGTATGAGGCAGAGCTTTCTTCCTAACTTCTCCACTGAGTGACATTCAGCAAATCAATCCAACTCTTTGCCAACTCATCCAGTTGCTTGACACAAGTGTGACCCCCTTCATTAAAGGTGACTCTGCTAAGATAATATTGCAGTCAGAATCAGGGGTTTGAATTGCCATTGCCTCTTGCAGAGAAAGGAAGGAGTCTGCATGAAAGCAAACAGCATAGCCATACACTTAAAACAGGGCAAAGAGCTTCCTCTAAACACCAGGTTTCATGAAATAAAGGCATTATAACAGAAGGGTCTATCTACTCCACACAATTTTTCCCACACTGCTTTATTGATTGCTTAGAACCAGACTGATATATTTAACAAAAAAATCAATGGGAAAAATAAAGGACTGCCTATCTGAGTCAGAGGAAGAATTTCATTCATGGGATAAAAGACCCTAATGAGGCAATTCAGCATTCAAAGGGAGCTATTAGCAGAGAAGGAATGAAGTGGTTGTGTAAAAAAATTATGAGTACTGAGTGCAGATGGAGGAAATGATGTTTGGTAAATTCAGAATCCAGGATTTTTTTTAATCTTTAAATACTTCATACAGATATGCTGTCTGCAATAGTTCACATGATTTAGGGTCTCATTCGTGGCCACTTTTTTCCCCAGATGGGGCACCTGCAAAAATACGCTTGAAGCCAGTAGAAGCACTGGCAAACAATTACAGATCACTTATTCATACGGACATGCCCAGTACTTCCTCTTGGAAGAGTCAACACTTTTGAGACTCCAGTGCTTCCCCCAGAAAAATAAACAGCTGAAAGAGCCTGTGGACTGACACAGCTATTATTTGTAGCTCCATCTGGACAAGAAATTCTGCCTGGTGCTCATGTTTTTAGCCTGAGGGTGGAGATCAGGATAGGGACTGAGCAGGGCAGAAGTCTGTCCTACCAGCAAAATCTAGCTGGTTGCAGATTTACAGGGCTTTGCCTGACTGGGGAGAGCTTGGTGCCCACAGCCAGCCTGACTATAGGTGAGGCAGCCTGGCTGCCACTTCCAGCTCTGCCACATCCTTGTCTTACTAATCCAACTAAAATCAAGACACACATCCACCTTCTGCTCCACCCACCTCAACTCCTGAGCAGGAGACCTGCAAGAACTCGGCACAGCTCTGCTAAATATGAGCCAGACTGAGTTTTATTAGGAAGCAGTTAAACAGGGAGGGAACAGCCTTGGTCTACCATCTACTTAAGGTTGGAAAACACACCTTCTCAGGCTCAAATCTGCACATTTACTTGGGCAACCAACAAACTGCAAGCAATGTATGGTCTAGGAACAATTACTCTAAAGGTCTGTGCACAGGTATCACACTCTTCTCCCACATCGTTATAAATTATCAAATCGGCAGCCAAATTTATAAAAAAATTTAACAAAGATTTATTAGATCAACAACAAAAATAGAATTTAAAAAAATAAAAAAACCACAGCCAAGGCAGCATCAACCCTGGAAGTCGGCGCTGGGTGAACCTGGATTCGACTGACAGAGTGCCAGCACCTCCATAGCTGTTCACCCTGCTTCATGCAGGGCTGGCTTATATCCCGTTAATTCTGCCTGAGGCAGAAATGATGGAAGGTTCTTTTGTGTCCCTTCATATGTAGAACTGGGACCATACAGATGCAGAAGTATACAAAAGCCAGTCCAGAGGTCCAGATGGCTGTCTGGACTTCTGTAGAATAGCCTTTTTTCACATGTAACAGGCTAGTGCAAGTGCTTGAGCTGGTAGATGCAATCTCCCCAGGTGGAGTTCTCATGAATGGCTCAGGCGTTCCTGGGAAATCGGTGCTCATGGCTCGGGAATGTTTCATTCTTACGTTAACGGACTTGATATTATCTGAGCGGGAACTAATTGAATAGAAATAAGACTCTGCTCCCAGTCAGGGTGGTCAAAGACATAAGTTGGATCTTACAATATTTTATATACATATCCAGCATGAATTATCTCTACTATATATTACACACACCATGAGTGTAAAAAGCTCCTCCAGACCCTCCCCAGCCCTCCACTGCAGACTGTGGCCACTACTCCAGTTCACCCCCCCCACTCTGCTTCTGGCTTTTGTTACAACACCAGCATATTTAGCACAGCTCCTTATTTTACATTGTCTTCAGCATCCTTTTGTTTGATGATTTCTGCAGGATTTGCAGCTATTCAAACACTTTGCAGAAATTCAACACAAACCATTTTTTCCTGAACATTAGAACACAAGCTTTAAAGGTTGACAAAACTGGAAGTCTGTCCAGCTTTTATCTCCTTCATTACAGAAACCCCACTAGATCTTAGCTGCCTACTAGATTCTAAGGCTTATAGCCAGACCGAATGCCAAATTAAATTACTAAACTTCTTATTAAATTAATTAAAACTCTCTGGGTGACACTGTATAGATGACTGAAACATCTGGATTAATAAGTCACCCTGATCAGTATGGAAAAAATGGTTGCTAGAACAGATAGAGAAAACTGGATGTACCAAGAGGACAGCAAGGGGAAAGGCTGCTGGAAGAGACAGAAGGCAATTAAGAAATACTCCCTGAGCCATAAAAAGAGAAGGCAGCAGAATTTCTGTGTTTCAGAATCAGGATCAGACTTTGGCATTTTCCTTTAGGTTGGTGCTAAGAGATCTGAAGCAGAGAGATGGTTTTGGGAAATTAAAAATACACAACATTCCCCTCCCAACAAAAACCTTTAACAAACCCACTGAAAAAACAAAAGAGAAAACAGAAACCACAAACTATACAAACTTTCACCCTCCCAAAACTGCTCAACAACCTCCACATATTTTTCTTCTCTGCAGCTGGGTAGCTGTGCCCCTTTACAGATGCCTGGCAGTTTATTCCATGGCCCTGTGGATGCCCTGTGTGGAGTACTGGATGATAAATCACATCTTGAGATCAGGTTGTGTGAATTTCAATTATTCTCTTGGGAGGACATTGATTGCAACTGCTGTATGACTGCATTTATTGTTTGGGCTCAGCTTGGAGTTGTTTTGATCTGAAGAAATTTTGCTGCTGATGGTGATTTATTCTGATTTTTCTCTTTTTAATCATAGCTATGCAAACGTTGCGTGGCTATGGAGTAAAAAAAAAGTCCTTTCAAAGAAAAATAACTGGTTAAAAGACAAAAAAACAAAGGGTAGGCATTCACAGTGGAGCAAGATCATCAGCTGATTTCCTCAGGGAACTGTGCTGAGATTCAATTCACTCATAAATAAATGGCAAAAGGTGAGAAATTTTTCTGCTGATAAAAAATTATTCAAGACAGTAAGAATGAAGGCAGACTAGGTAGAATTGCTAAGAAGCCATGCAAGATTTAGTAATAGGGCAATATGAGAAAGAATGACAATTTAGGTAATCATGCACATGAGAAAAAAACAGTTTTAGGTAACTATGGTAACATAGGTGACTATGGACCAAAAGCTGACAATTATCATTAGCATATTCTAATTTTAGCTTCATTCAAACATCAACTCGAGTCAAAATAGCAAAAATAAAGCAGAAGAAAATAAAATACATATTATCAACAACAAAGGAACACAGAAAATCTAATTACGTGATTGTATGAATCTATGTCTCTTCCACATCTTCAATATAGCCTGTAGTTCTTGTTCCCTCATCTGAGGAAGGCTGGACTACAACCAAAAACATTCAGAAAAAGGCAACTACAATGACCTCAGCTACAGAACAGCTTCCACATGTGGAAGGATTTTCCTGTGCTCACTATGATTTGGTAAGGGGTTATTTTACTGGAAGTAGAACATTAATCTACTAATCAAAAGTGGCCAAGATCAAACAGACATGTATCAATTACCCACCATCTCTTCTAACACAAAATGTAGGGCCGTAAAATTAAAGAAGGAGGCTAGGCTCAAGGTGAGGTAAAGGAGATGGTTCTTAATGCAACAGGTGGTCAGCGTGTGAAAAGCCTTGCCAAGGAGTGCTATTGATCCAAATAATTTTAAGGGGTCCAAGAAAACACCAGACACTTTGAGATATGTACTGAAGAGAAAAAGGATGTGAAAAAATTAAAAAGTTGGCAAAAAATCTTACATTTGCCTGTCCTTCAACGAGCGGGGGCTGTTGGCAGACGATCCTGGGGCAGGTGACCCTTGCTCTGAAGTTGTGTGACTCTGCTGTCTTGCATCTCTGCCCTTTTGTCCTGTTCTCCTGCTGGGTGACCCAGTACATGCAGGCTGTTGGTTTTGGGATGGATCAAATGTCCTATTTTTATACATGCTAATGAATAAAAATTGAATTGTTTTCAAAAGCTCATCTTCCCCCACTGTGAGGGCTGCAGCACAGGCCCAGGAGGGACTTTACCTCATGCTTGAAATGTCTGGCAAACCATTTTGTACAGAGCTGATGATAATGAATCCAGCAGCTCTTTTTTCTGAGAAACAGGAGCTCACCATTCTTTTGTCCAGTAGGAAATTCATGGATAAAATGTTCAGCTTTGCAAGAGAATCAGACTTCAAAATGCAAGGATTTCTACTTAGATATGAAAGCCATCTGAGTCAATAAGCACAAAACCTTTTAACTCTCCCACTGCAGGTGTCCATGAAGAAGTTTTACCTCACCCTCCAGAGCTTCCTGGGTAGAAGAATCACCCATTCTGCTTCCTCAGGGATATGAATAAAGCCTTTACCTCTGAGGAAGCTGCATAAAGCAGAGTCAGTGCCAGTTTTCCAACTCTCTCCTTGAGTGTGAAAGGGCTGCTATTGGAAAGAAATTAATGACTGAACAGCAGTGAGGCAACTTTCAGAAGGGTTCTGAAAGGCAAAATTAAAGTGAAGATGTTGGCAGAGCTTCACTTGGATATGGCTCTATCAGAATACATCAAATAAAATATGTCTTACCTTTCTCCCTCAAGCTCTTACTGTGCCTGGTCTGACAGGGAATTAGTGAGACATTTCTATCTGCTGACTTTTATATTACTTAAACAGTCTTGTTATAATTTTTGAAATGTTGTTCACAGTTTTAAACATTTTCTGACTTAAATTCAGTGACAGTCCTGCAAAACCATTCAGAGCCAAATGACCATGATATGTTCTGCGGACATACAAAATACCCTGAGGAGAGAGTTAATGGGAATGAACATAACAAGGCTTTTTGAGGAGAGTGAGATGCCGTATATATTTTATCTTAGCAGATTTTAACTAACTCCCTGAAGCTTCTTTATGTGGGAAAGGTTTTTCTGTTTAGGTGAAAAGTTGGATTCAAAAGGACACTCTGATTTTGTTCTCCTCTTCTAAAAAGAGTATTGATAGATTTGTTCTCCGGTACTTTGGGGGTTTTTGATCTCTTCTGCCCTAGCAGAGATCCTCCAGATGCTGGATAATCTTCACTAGCAAAGGTTGCTGCAGAAAAGAGGGACCAGAGTACTTAGATTTTGATCAAAGATTAGGATGGCCTTCTTTTCAGGTCTCTGTTTCTGTTTCCACAACACCACTCTTTTCATTTGTACGGCTAGGCATCACTAAGAACCTGATTGTCAGGGAAACAACTGAAATATATCTTCAAATAAAGGGTCCGAGGAAAGGCAGAACTATCAAAATACAGCACCACATCTACCCACAACAGGAGTCTTCCCTTCCAGCAGAGTCTTCCCTTCCAACCCAAGGAAGATCTAGGGACCCCCAATGATGTTTTACAAAGACCAAAGCCACCCTTGTCAGGAACACTGTGGTCTCAGATCAATTTAGATCAATGCTGAAATAACACCTTTCTGAAATTTAGCACATCTTTGGCACTAAATCCTCTGAGACATTTAGCAGCCATCCTTGAAACACTCCTCTTTTCTCCCTTTTTACAGAAGACAATAACACGTGAGCAGGTGTGAGAATGCCACAGGGATCCAGAACACTCCATCAAGTTAATGTGGCCATGCAGCAGTCACACTGAGCAGGGACACTGGGAATTCTTGCTTGAGACAAATTGGATGTCTCTTTTAAGCTCATTTATAAGATGCAGGACAGAAAGTTTCAGTATCTACTTTATATCTTGCATTTTTATCAGTCTTTTCACAGATGTGCCCATAGCCTGACTTCAAAATCAAATCCAGGGAAATTCAGGATTCTCAGGAGTGCTGCCTGTGTGTTTTACCTACTCCTCTACCCGCCGTGCATCAGATGAGCTCTGCTGTTCATGGCCACCATGATTCAAGTTGGTTTAGGTTGCGTGGTTTTAGGTTCTTGCTCCAAGTACTTCTAGCACCACCCCACTTTGGGAAATGCTAACAAGAAACAAGAAGCTGCAGGTTTCAGTCTTGGATGCGTGATCTGCAAAGTGGATTTCACAGAGTTTTTTCAGGCATGTAATACTATAAAAGTATACACTTTTTAGTTTAGTCAGTGATTTCAACATCCTGGCCCCAGGAATCTTCCAGAGTGAAAATACTGAAGTTCAAAAGAACTATCTGTATTAGAAATCCTCTGAGCAGGCAGCAAGTGTGCCTTGTGCTGGACACCCAGTGCTGTCCACACAAATACAGGAGTGAAACAGAGAGAAAATCCATTCTCTGAACTGGCCTGTGTACTCTAGGGTCTGACTGTACCCAAGCAAATGCCTCCTTTGAAAGGTGGATCACTTTGACACTACAAGAGAAAGGATATTATATTCCAAGTTTTATACTCCATATACTCCTTCTCAAAGGGCAGTCTCCTTTCACTCATCATGTCCATGACTCACTGTATAAGGCAATCACAGCTGTTAAATAAACATCAACATGCAAAATTTACCATGCTGAGATCTTTTCTCAGCACATTCTTGTCCCTGCCACACTAGCTAGCACACAGAAACTTAGATACAAAAAGGGTGTGATGAAGGGAAAAACCTCTATAGAATTATTTCCAGTTATATACTAGGGAGAATACATGCAAACTTTAGTTTTGTGCAGAAACTACATCTCAGGAGGAGCAGCATCCTGAGTCTTGCACCAAGTGTGTTTTATCCAGCTCAAATTAAAATGCTGGGAGTTTATCACCCACTGAACTCAGTGCTTCAGGCAAAACCTCTCATGAGGCTGCAAAATAAATCCAATAGGTGAATGATTTATTGCAAAACTCCTTCATGGATCTTTTCACAGTCATGGCTACCTGTTGTAAATTATCAGATTGGTAGCCAAATTTATAAAAAATTTATTAAAATTTATTAGATCGACAACAAAAATAGAATTGCGTAAAAATCCACCAGAGCTAACACAGCGTCAACCCCAGGAGTCGGCGCTGGGTGACCCCTGGAATCATCTGACAGAGTGTCAGCATCTCCATGGTGGTTCACCCCGATTGCTTCCCGCAGCCAGAATACATACCATTTATTCTGCCTGAGGCAGAAATGACAGCAGACTACTGTACGTCCCTTCATATGTATAACTGGGACTATACAGATTCAAACATATACAAAAGTAAGTCCAGAAATCCAAATGGCTCGTCTGAGTTTTCCGGGGTAACTTTCTTTCACATGTAACAGGGATGTCGCCGATTTCGATGCAATCTGTCCAGGTGCAGTCTCCCGTGAGTGTCTGGTATTCCTGGGAAATTGGTGCTTATTGCCCAGGAAGGTCCCATTCACACATTAATGGGAAATATTTGCATAGACTTTGCTCTTGGCCAGAGCAGCAGACAACCTGATTTTATCTGGATGATGTCCGAGAACTGTTTGAATAGAAAAGAACTCTGCCTTTGGCTTATGATGGTCAGAAGCAGATGTTGCATCTTTATAATATTTTATACACCTACATAGCATGAATTATCTATTTTATATACTACAATCCCTCCCCTTTTATTTTATCAATTTAATTAACGTTCAAAATTTCTATTTCTACCCTTCACCATTTAGGGTCCTTCACAAACCGAGTACTTTTTTTTTTTCTTTTATACTATCTGGCACTCCCCTTGTGGGATGCCCTGATATACGTTTCTCTTTTCTTCAGTGTTTTGTTTCTCAAACCTTGCCAATGCTTCTGCAGCATCGCTGGCATACTTTCTTTCTCCCAATCGCATGATCTTGGATGCGTCACCTCCGGAAGCTCCCTCCGAGTCTATTGGAACTATTGCAATCTGCATTCCCCTGACTACAGAGTGGATCAGTCTGATAAAACATGGAATCAGACAGGGTAGGAATAGGATCCCGGCTACTGAACAGAGCACAAGAAATATTACCTTGCTCCACCATGCTCCATCGAATAAATTGTCCCACCATGAGGACTGCAAAATCAAATTCCATTTTTGGACTGGGACATGGGCCACCTTTTTGATTTCGGCCGCCAAACATCTTATGGTTTCCCCATAATCATTAATCTCAATACTACATTCCAATTCATTAAATTTTCCACACACTCCCCCTTCTTCGGCCAGAATGTAGTCTAGTGCTATTCGATTCTGGTACACAAAAGCCCATACCTGAGTGTGCTGCCGACTTAGTAAATCCAGGGCTTTGGAGGTGTGATTTGATACAATTTCCATAACTGCTTACAATCTGATCAGCCTGTCCAGTAGATAAATCAGAGTCCTATACCCGTAGCTTCCATCCTGTGCCCACGTGGCTGGACCATAATAATTGATTATTCTTGCCGCTGGCCACTCTTCCTCCCCCCAAGCTTGTTTACCGCTTATCACCGGTGTCATCTTCTTCAGACTCCTCCTCTCCCTTCTCAGGGTCTCGTATAACGGAGCCCCTAACAGATTACTTTTTGTTCTTAGGAGAGTAAAGAAAACTGGTCGGATCATACCTAAAGTGCAAGACCCTTTCCACCTTGGGGGTAACTCACTGTATGCCTTTTTCCCACATATCCAGTAAATTCCATCCGAGGCTTTCCATTTAATGTTTATTCTCCCTGGGTCTCCCCAGAATCCCTCACACTTTCCAAGGATTGGAAAGGGTTGGCTCCTGGACATTGGACCTAGCATAACCCTATTCTTTCGTCCCGCTCACAATTTGCATCATATTTCAGGCTCCAATACCCCAAAGGAGGGGCTGGGTGCCATGCCTTGATTTTTGTATCCGAGTTCACCGTCAGGGTAGATGCACATGGGGTGTATCCTACCATTTTGGTGTATTCTCTCCCCTCCCAGCTGACACAGATTGTGCTAATCACCCTTTGATCCAAAACCGACCCCTCAGGTGTCTGTACCAATTTTGAGACCCTCGGACTGTCCCATTTCAGGAGTTGTTCTGGAGCCAAACCTTCCCCTTTCCAAGGCCACTTTTCCGCAGATTTCAGCCGCCCACAAATCCAACAGTTCGACAAACCCAATTCTGTTGGGATTTCTTGTATTAAATCAATGAACAGGTTTCTGTCTGGGGAAGGTAACTCCCCATCAGCATATTGTTTTTCCAATACTTCGTACTGTTTGCCTAAAGTTTTTAACCATTCCTGTTCAACTCTCTGTCTCCTCAATTCTGACTCCCTTCGTTTCATTTCCTGAGTTATTTCTTTCATTTTTCCCTCAGGATCCTCATTGTTTTTATTTTTCCCAAAACAAACCACCCTATCATATTGTAGGCACACCCGGTCATCATTTGCCTGTGCCAGATCCAGTGTGAGCGGGTCTTTGTTCCAGGTAATTTTACTGTCAAATTTCAAATTCTTTGTCACCCAGTACATTTTCCCATTCATTGTGCATATTTCCAGCCTTGAGCTATCATAGCACAAAGGGTTCACCTGGTGATATGCAATAAAGATTGATTCTGTCTTTCCCCCGACCCACATAGTTCGATTACACGGGTCAGAAATGGGGATTGACATCTGTTCCGTGTCTTGTTTTCTCCTTTGGTATCTCTGACCATTTGACTGCCTGTTCCTTAACCCAACCTCAGGATTGATACACCAAGTCCCGATTTCCAATTCACACAATTTCACCCGATTGCCATTTCTCCAGCAGTACCTGCCAGTTCCTCTGAGACATTCCTCTGGGGCTTGGTATGCCAAGTGCCCCCCATCCCCTGCAACTGGGACCACTTGAGTGCACTTCCCACACTCATCCGTGGAGCTCTCGCTTCCACCTTTCCTAGGGACCTCAGTGCTCAGACCCTGCGTCCCTCACATGGCTAGGCTCAGGCCAATCAGGATTCCCACTAGGCGTACTCCTCTGCCTTTGCCTCCGCCCCCTGGGGTGCCACCAGCGGTGAGGAAGACCATCTTTGCGGCAGCAGGAGTACTCCTCAGGGAAGATGCCCTCGGACCTAGCCGCATACCGCCTCTTAAAGGCGCCCCACTGAGACACCCTGATTGCATCGGAACTGCAAGGGACCCAGATGGATTCCCGGCCCTCCACATCCATAATTTCTGCTTGGGACCTAACCTTCCCACACACCCCATTTTGAAAAATGTGAAACCACTCCTGAGAATCTAATTCAATGATACCCAAATTGGTGGCTAAGGTCAGGATACGGTCAGTCAATTCAAGCTCTTCCTCTAAACACTGGGTGCACAGTCCTTTTGGCCTCTGTCCCCTTCTGCAATGAACCACAAAAGCTCCTTGACAATATTCACACTTAAAGTGCACAAACGGATAGCATACATAATCTGACTGTATACAACTTATCCGCTCGTTGTTGGTCATTTACGAGGACTTTGGAGTCGGATCCTCAAGTCGCCGGGGGAAGAAGTGACCCTCCAATCGGGTGTTTCCTCCTGCTGTTCGACCTTTTCACCCTAGACGGGTGCGTCCAGCCTTTCTCTGCTGTCCGAATGGCTGTGTCTGTTGTCAGGAGCACAAGAAAAGGACCTTCCCAGTGAGGAGAGAGCAATGACTCTTTCCACACTTTCACAAACACCTTGTCCCCTGGCTGGATTTTGTGAATAGCGAACCCCAGAGGAGCACTCTGTGTCACTATTCCCTGTTTTCGGAGTTCCTGCAAGTTTCTGTTGATCGCAACCAGGTATGGTTGACTCTGACCATCCTCAAATCTGGGGTGTCCCACTGGCATTCCATACAGCATTTCAAACAATGAGAGCCCTGTCTCTGAATGAGGCATGGTTCGGATATTAAGTGATGCCAAGGGCAGACACTTCAACCAGGACATCTTTGTTTCCAAAATTAATTTTGATAACTGTGCCTTCAAAGTTTGATTCATTCTCTCCACTTGTCCTGAACTCTGGGGGTGCCGCAGCGTGTGATACTCCCATCGAATGCCCAGTGCATCGGCAATTTGCTTAATAACATTTGATGTAAAATGTGTTCCCTGATCTGAATCAATGTAATTCACTACCCCGTATTGAGGTACAATTTCCTCCAGTAATTTTCTGGCCACCGTCTGGGTCGTTGCTTGGGAGCTGGGGAAGGCTTCTACCCAATGAGTCAATTTGTCCACAATTACCAATACAAAATTGAACCTTCCCACCTTTGGCAATTCTGTGAAATCAACTTGAATTCTTTCAAATGGCCAGTACGCAATGGGGCAACTCCCCAGAGCTGCCTTCCTGGCTCTTGATTTGTTTACCTTTTGGCAAATGAAACACCCTTGTACCTCTTGTCTTGCCAATTCATAAACTCCCTTGCACCCGAAAAATTTCAGAAATTGCTCTGCCAGGGCCTGTGCCCCCCAGTGCGTTTTCTGGTGCAATTTTCAAAAATCCTTCTAGTAAATCCTCTGGAAACTAATTCCCTTCCATCAGGTAACCTCCACTTACCTTCCTTCAATTCACCTCCGATCTTTTCATAACATTCAATTTCTTTTTGGGAGAGCTGAGGGGAATCGTCAGGGGTTTCTTCGCTTTCGATCCCTGGGGTACTTACCACCATCAATGCTGTGGTTTTGGCCTCCTGATCCGCCAAATTGTTCCCTCTGGTTCGGAACTGAATTCCTGTCTGATGCCCCTTCACATGGACAACTGCAACTTCCTCCGGTCCTCTCAAAGCTTCCAGAATTTGTCGAATCAATTCCCTGTGCATCAGTTCCTTTCCCCTCGTGTTGATCAGCCCCCTTTCCTCCCAAATTTTTCCAAATGTATGAACTACCCCAAAGGCATTCCTTGAATCAGTGGAAGTTGTTTCCTTTTTCCCTTCCAGTTTCTTCAATGCCCTCAAAACTGCATACAATTCGCATGCTTGTGCAGACCAGCTTGCATTCAGGGGACCTGCTTCTATCACTTTTCCTGTCATCCCATCCATGACTGCATATCCTGATTTTCTTTTCCCTTTGATCACTCTGCTCGACCTGTCTACAAACCATTTTTCTCCTTCGTCTAATTCTTCTTCTTCTAAATCCTCCCTGATCTTGGTTTGCAGCTCGACTATCCCCACACAGTCATGAACTAATTTCTCTGCAGCCTCTCCAAACAGAAACTGCACAGGGTTCTGCGCAGTTGTTGTTCTTAATTCCAAGTCCTGTGTGTGAATCAAAATGGCTTCATACTTTAGCAACCTTGCATCAGTGAGCCATTTGTCCGCTTTCTGCTGTAGTATGTCCCACATGTTGTGTGGTGCAAATACTACCAGAGGTGCCCCGAAGGTTACCTTCTTCGCTTCTTCCACTAGCAAAGCCACAGCCACAATCGCCTGCAAACACGTGGGCCAGCCCCTGCTGACGGGGTCCAAAAGCCGGGACAAGTACCCCACAGGTTTCCTGATCCCCACCCAGTCTTGCGTCAGCACCCCATGTGCCGTGTGGTTGCTAGCATTCACAAACAACTGAAAAGGTTTCCTGACATCAGGGAGGCTCAGCACCAGTGCTGCCGTGAGTGCCTCCTTGACTCCCTCAAACTCTTCCTCATCCTTTTGCATCCATTTGACCCTATCTGTGGTGAGTTTCTCATAGAGTAATTTCACCTTTTCGCTGTAACTTTCAATCCACTGCCGGCAGTATCCCAACAACCCCAAAAGCTGCCAGACCTCCCTTTTTGTCTGCGGGGGTGGTAAGGCAATAATCCCTGCGTCCCTCTCCGGGTCTAAGTTCTTTTTGCCCTTTGTTAACCAATGTCCCAAATATCTGACCTCCAGCTCTGTGAACTGCAATTTCGATTTTGAAACTTTCAATCCCCTTTCTCCCAAAAAATTCAAAAGCCCAATTGGGCTTGTCCTTACCTCCCCTCCCCTTTTCCTGCAACCAACAAATCATCTACATACTGTAGAAGCTTTGTCCCTTCGGTTGGTACAAAATGACTTAAAACCTGTTCAAGTGCCTGTCCAAATAAGTTTGGAGAATCCACGAAGCCCTGAGGCAATGAAGTCCACCTGAGCTGTTGCTTTCTATTCATCTCCGGGTCTTCCCATTGAAATGCGAAATAATCGTGACTGCCCTCAGCAAGAGGACACGTCCAGAAAGCATCCTTTAAATCAATCACTCTGTACCACGTATCTTCAGGGAAGAGATTTTTTAACAATGTGTAAGGATTTGAAACTGTGGGAAACAGAGTCTTAGTTCTCTGATTCACAGCCCATAAATCTTGCACCAGCCTAAAGCTGCTGTCCGGTTTTCTCACTGCCAAAATTGGGGTGTTGTGCCTTGACATGCACGGTTCCAGTGTGCCTTTCTTTATTAATTCATCAATCACTGGTTTCAAGCCCCTCCTCCCTTCCATGGAGAGGGGATACTGTTTGACCCATACAGGTTCTTCAGGTCTTTCAACTTCCACCCAAACTGGTTCTATATCCGACCTCCCAGCTTCACCCAGGACATACCACACCCTCAGGTCTATCTTTTCCTCATCGGGAGCAGTGAGGCTATAAAGCTTTACTTTGAGCTGAGCTCTTTCCACCCACAGGCCCACCCCTAGAGTGACCATCATGTCCCGCCCCAGCAAATTAAAGTCTGCATCCTTTGCCAATAAGATATTACCAATGTGCCTTCTGTTCCCTGTATTTATTTCTACATTTTTTATGATTGGGACCTCAAAAGGATCCCCCTTTGCACCAGTTACCATCATGGAGTCATTGCTCAGAGAGCACCCCTTCAGTAGCTGCAACACTGTTATCCATTCCGCCCCTGAATCTACCATAAACCACATTTCTTCCTTGCAGGGTCCTACTCTTAATTTTATCAAGAGCTCCCTAGATGTTCCGGACCCCAAACTGAAAAGCCCTTGACACCCCTAATCTTCCCGAAACATCGCCTGGTCCTTGGCCCTGTTGGGACAATTCCGCTTAACGTGCCCTTTTTGTTTACAATAATAACATTCAAAATTCGCCTGTGTTCACCCGAGCCCTTACCCTGAGACGGACCTGTTTTCTTTGCCGGTGCCTTTTTTGCCGTATCCTTCACCCGTTCCTGCTTCTGAGCCTCTCTCACTGCCGCCACGAGAACCTTAGCTTGTATTTTCTGCTTTTCCTCATCCCGGCGCATGTAAACTTTCTGGGCTTTCCACAACAATTCCTGCAGTCCCTGCCCCTGCCAACCGTCTATTTTTTCCAACTTCCTTCAAATATCTTCCCAAGATTTCACCACAAACTGTGTCTTTAACAACACCATCCGCACCAGGGAATCAGGGTCCGTTCCTGAGTACATTCTCAGACCTTTTCAAAGTCTTTCCAACCACTCCGTACGGGTTTAATCTTTCCCCTGACATTCACTGAGCACCTTGCTCATGTTCTGCCCTTTCAGTACCGCCTCCCTGATACTTGAATAACCATATTCCTTAGATTTATCATCTTCTGCTTCCCCTCTTCCATCTGGGTTTCCCAAGACAGCTTTCGGTTCAGCCACTGCTCCTTCCCCGGACCCCCCGTTCGGGTTCTGCTTTTCCCAATCCCTGATCACAGCTGACCGGATCATGTCTCTCACCTTGTTATTAAACAGCGATCTTAGGATCGCTTGGAGATCCTCAGAGGTATAAATGCTTGTTCCCAAAAATTCATCCAACCTCTCCGCCGCCCCTTAAGGGTCATCCATTAATTTTCCCATTTCCTTTTTGAACGCCCGTACATCACTGGTGTCAATTGGGGTGTGGACATATCCAATCACCCCTGGAGCTGTCGGTACTTCCCGCAAGGGATAGATATCAGGTTTTTTCTCCTCGTCCCCACTTTCCCCCACGGTCGACCTCCTCGTTCTCCACCTTGTTTGGTGCTCCAGGGGAGAGACGTCCCTGGTGACGCCCGCCCCCTTCTCCTCGATTTTCAGAGATATTTGTGGCTGCGGCTGCGCCACAGCAGCGTGGCCATGTGGGAAAGCGGATGCAGCCACCTGCTCTGGTGGCAGCGGCGGTGCAGTCGCTTGAGCGTGTGGCACCCCTACCTCAGGAGGCATCCCTGGCACCTCTTGTGTCGCCGTGGGATTGGGCTGCTGTGGAGCCGCAAGGTAAGGGGGTGGAAGATTTTCCAACGGTGCGCATTCCTTCCCTGCTTTCGCCAGGCGCCGGCGAGCTCGCACTGGGTATAGACACAAGGGAGCATGCCTTCACATGTCCGCATATTCGATTTCCTCAGGATCCCACAGACTGCGACTAGCCACGTGGTCAAACAAAGACTCGCAGGTGCAGTTTTCAAACATGCCGAATATCAGCCAGACTACATACTGTCTGATCTCCCTCCCTCCGTATTTTTCCATGCAGAAATGGATCATCTTTTCCTTGGATTTCCCCACTCTCCACGGGATCTCGTCCCAATGTTCCAGCATCCACCTCAGAGGACTGTCTCGGGGAATTTCTGGTAACACTCTTTCAGGGACCTGGGAGGGGTTCGCCTGAGTTTTCTTTTGGTGTCTGCTCTTTCCCAACCCCATTTTTTCAAGGAAAGTTGCAATGTTTCTTACCTTTTTTTGTCTCACCAAAATGTTTATTTCGAATCCCATTTTTCTCTCTGATGTCGGATTTTCCGGCTCGCAGAAAGCCATCAGCCTGACCAAGTCAGACAACGAACCGCTTTGTCGACTTCGAGCTGTTTTCCTTACCTGTTTCCTCTGATTTCAGAAGGTGTACAAGTTCCTGGAATTTTCCAGGCTCGTCTCTCCTCCTCTGATCCCAAACATGACCAGTTTTTCCCCCTAGACTCCCCCTGAGCCCCGGGTCTCATGCGTTTCCCTCACACACGCGTCCGATCACGCTCCATCCAACCACACAATGGTTACGGTTCCTTTTCTTGCGTGGATCTCTTCATGCATGTTGAATTTTATGGATGAAAAACCTTAGGTCTTAGAGATTTCTCTAGATCTTTCTGAGCCAAGAATCAGGGCCCTTTTTATCTTCCATTAGCTGTGGCTCTGTTTTCAGCACGCGGCTCCAATTACGTTCCGTGGCTCCGGTTTTGTGGCTCTTTTGTGGATCTGATTGGTTTCGGAATCCAGTTCCCGTCCAGGCTGCTAAAATTAGCGGGGCGCCCCCCGGGTGGGAAAAGGGGTTCCTGGACCCCAATATCACATTCCTGGACCGTCACATATTTGTTGTAAATTATCAGATCAGTAGCCAAATTTATAAAAAATTTGTAAAAATGTATTAGATCGACAACAAAAATAGAATTGCAGAAAAAAACACCAGAGCTAACACAGCATCTGCCCTGGGAGTCGGCGCTGGGTGAACCCTGGATTCATCTGACAGAGTGTCAGCATCTCCGATGTGGTTCACCCCAATTGCTTCCCGCAGCCAGCATATGTACCATTTATTCTGCCTGAGGCAGAAATGACAGCAGACTACTGTACGTCCCTTCATATGTATAACTGGGACTATACAGATTCAAACATATACAAAAAAGTTAGTCCAAAAGTCCAATGTCTTGTCTGAGCTTTCTGGGGTAGCTTTCTTTCACATGTAACAGGGATGTCGCCGATTTCGATGCAATCTGTCCAGGTGCAGTCTCCCGTGAGTGTCTGGTATTCCTGGGAAATTGGTGCTTATTGCCCAGGAAGGTCCCATTCACACATTGAGGACTCGATGCTATCTGAACGATGTCCGGGGAAATATTTGCATAGACTTTGCTCCTGGCCAGAGCAGCAGACAACCTGATTTTATCTGAATGATGTCCAAGAACTGTTTGAATAGAAAAGTGCTCTGCCTTCGGCTTATGATGGTCAGAAGCAGATGTTGGATCTTTATCATATTTTATACACCTACATAGCATGAATTATCTATATTATATACTACACTACCCATGTCTTGGACTGTGAAAAGTTGCTGTGTTTTTTCTGTGATCAGCTGTCAGTCAGGTGGATGAAAGATGAAACTTATCAGCACATTAACACAAATTATTTCTCAAATTCTGCAGGTGGTTGTGAAGAATTTCAACCTACTCACACATCTATTCTAGACCATTTGAAAAAGTGGATGATGGGATGACTTCTCCTCTATCCATGATGGGCGACTGCAGTAGTACTACAGGATTACTTTGCTCCAGAGGAGCTGTTTCCTACCTTGCACATTATGAGCCTCCCAAACGGTTTCACTGCTCAATGTGATAGATGAAGAATTCATCATTTGGAAATAGTTTATAAGGACAATTTTTATTTTAAGAATAAACCTTAGAAATTTAATGTTAGATTTGTAGTTTCAATTGTTAACTTCTTTTGAGCACTTCCCAGCAATTTTGTATTTCCGCATATTTTTTGCCATTTTTCAGAGCATTGTTATTATGCATCATAGTAATAAACTGATGATTACTTGTACAGGGAGGGGAAGGAGGGGAAGGAGGGGAAGGAGGGGAAGGAGGGGAAGGAGATCACTTAATGCCAGACCTGAAACTACTCTGTGACTCTAGGAGGGAAGTGTCTCAGGTAATTCCTCCTCAGCAACATGCTGGGAAAAGAAACCAGACCATATTAAAAAATGTCAGTATGTCAGTACACTTCCTTAAATTAGGTTCTACACATGCTGAACATGTTTCCAGCTATGTCCTTCGGCAGTGGTGGTACCACTGAGTCCACAGTCCCCTTCTGCACAGAGAGTTTCCCTCTCAGCCCCAGGTAAGGGCAGCAGACCTGCAAGTCCTGGCAAGTACAGTATTTTAAATGCAAACAGGCAACCACTGGGAAGTCTGTTTGTCCTCTCTCATTAATTAAAGGAAGACACCAGAATAAGTGATAGGAGAAAAAGCAATGCATATTTTAAAAAGTCATCAGGACTGAAGGTGACAAAGTCAATAGGAATTAAGCAAATGATCTTCACTCAGAATTGCTATTTCCTTCACTGACTGCAAGCTTTTAGCTTATAAAACCTTCTCCAGCTGCCTGATAACAGAATAGCAGACTCCAGGTACTGGAGCCTGCCTTGCCATGGTTAAGCTGGAGGCCCTGTCAGGCAGTTTGGTGGAATAATAGAACAACCTGACTGCACCCATGGAAACAACACAACTGCCCAGCCATGTGCTGCAGCTGCAAGCAGAGAATTTACACCAATGGGTCAGGTCATGAGTAAGTTAGAAGCAGGGCTTGTTCCTAAAGTTGTTTTATGGCCACTTTGATTGATTAATTTAATGGTTGTATAGCGAACTTCTTTGTCAATCTCTCAACCCTATCTATTTCACTCGTTCTGACCAAGCTTTTCACTATTTTGGCAGCTGTTAAAAACTATAAGGTGCTGATGAGAAGGAGAGAAGCTAAACCTGCACTAACTATCCCATCTGCTTCCTGCAAGCAAGATGAATGAGAAGCACCTACAGTATTTTCAGCATGGAATATTTATCACTCAATTGGTGCTATCAGAGAGGCAGCCTGAAAGGTTTCCTGCATCTGAAAGTGCAGTATAATCTTTCCCAGAGTACAGTGAAGGGTGTTGAATGCCAAAGAAGTGCAAGACTGGGATCCACACTTGCAAGGCATCTGCTACTTTTACAAAGCACAAACAGGGCTCTTCAGGTTTTGTTTTGCACTGATACATTGGCATTTCACCCTTCTTATTTAAGAGTTGAGTTTCTCCTCATATGGGGTACTGTGAAGGGAAAAATTACACCAGCTTTTTTTAATAAAAAGTCCAGCAAAATAAGGCAAGTCAAATTCTGAATTCTTCATGAACAGATTCAACTCTACAGCTTGCATAGGTGTTTCAGAATCCAGAGCTTTCACTCACATCCACTCCCTGACCTTAAAATTCATTTGAACAGCTGACAAAGAGCTCAGAGAAGGTTGAGGCAAACTTTGGAATATAAGATTAAAGGACTTAAATTTGACTTCCCAAATGACTCATTCAAGCTCTTTATTGCACATTCACAGTTCCAAATGAAGGACTGTACAAAAGCAAATTATGAACATTTTTGAGAAGCTGGCCATCAGATTAGTTAGGAAGCTCTGTACAGAATAAAGAAGGATTGAGCTGCAAATTCAACTCTATGCCCATGTACAAGCCTTTCCTAGAGTTCAGCAACACCCAGTTTCAGGACCAGGCACTTGCTATTTCTTCCCATCAAAAGACGCATCTATTCCATCCTTTAAATTTCAAACTGACTCTGGTACACAAATGTAAGGATCTTGTATCTAGTGCTTTTATTTAGGCAAAACCACAGCTCTGAAGAAAAACAACAGCATCCTTCCCTTGGCAAAACTATTCTGGATCTGCATTAAAGGCAGCAAAGAAATTATTTTGGTTAACATTTAATGTCTTCTTCAGGCTACAGGCACTGCTAAAGTAATTGCATTTTATTTTATTGCAGCAGCAAAGGAAGAGTAATACAAGTAGAGTCTGTAAATATCCATCTTCAGCAAAGCTGTCCAGCACATGGAAGTGGTGCATCAGATTGCATTAGTGAGAGTGTAATGTATGAACCAAGAGAGATCATTCAGTGGTGTTCCAGCCTCATTAGGACACCACATTTCATTTTGACAGTAAGAAATAACTGAAGAGGAACAAAACTTGCTGGGAGGATGGTTTCATTGAGGATTATATGTTGCCTGCCATACTGGGAACTCCCTGGCTGAACATTTTCAGGACAGGACATCTTATTCTTGCAGTGCAGGACATCTTATTCTTGCAGTGCAGGGCTCAGTAAACAGTTCTGCTGTAAGCCATGAGAATTATCAGAACAAGGAAAAATTCCCAGTGACCCTGTAAATTTCTGCAGAGATGGTGGTTTTGACACTTGGGTCCAAAACTCTTCCAGACAACGAGCACATGGGTGGCACTGAGCACTGGCACAAGGCAAATGAGATTCACCTTTATTCGCTTCCCACAGCACAGAAGGAGGAATCAGAAATTTCCCAGAGTACCAACCATATTTGGAGTATATCAACCATATTTGAAAAGCAGTCAAGTGTGAAGCAAGTCATGCTAAACACAAAGCTACTCCAAAACACTCTTCATTGCCTTTAACTTCACGGGAGTCCCACAGAATTTAGCAATAATCAAACAATCAGTCAGCAGAATTTCCAAACCCTTTTGACTACAAAACACTCACCTGCATTTTGTCAGGGACACCTGAAAAAAATGGCAACTAAAACCAGCATCACTGCGGGTCCCATAATTCCAAAAACTGACTCATCCATCAAGCTATAAAATAAGACACAAAGCAGGAGAGACAGTTACATAAATCTATTCACAGCATTGTCTGAAGAATGGAAGAACAATGTCAGCATTTGTTGAGTTGAATATAACAGCCATAAGAAACTGGCCACAGATAAAAAAGAAGTGGACAACCAAATTAACATTAAATGGGGAAAGTGTCCAGTGCCTTTTACCTTGCAGCTCTTAATGATGGTGTAAAAATAGGAGAAAAGGTTACACTGGGATCGGCATTGCTTTGATAGCCAGCTGTGAGTACACTTGTTTTAGACCAGAATGAAGGCCAAGTGAGCTGGAGTGTGCCTTCAGATCTAAACAGGAAGAGAGAAGAATTGGTATCTGGATTTTCTGCGATGTATTTGAATGTTGTTCAAAGTTTCCCCTCCTCATCTTTAGATTTTCATTAAATCCTGATGACTCAGCCTGCTTTCTATCTTAACATGTCAGATTGCAGAGTGTCAATTTTGCCTTGGTTTGAAAAATCATATTACACCTCTCTTTCCCATACTGCATTGATTGCTTGTAACCTAGTATTTGGCACAGAGGCCAATATCTGGAGCAGGATGCTTTCCTGACTGAAACAAGGATTTTATCCATAATGCAGTCAGGATTAAAAACTGACCTTGCAAGGAAGAGCAGGTACTCTTTGCATGTCCATGGAAATACTTTTAAGAAGATATTCAGCACCAAATAAAGAAATTACAATAAAATACACTATATAGGGGGTTGATGGTAGTTTTTAAAAACACTGTATTCATATCTGAAGTATGAAACACGTTAAGGGAGTGTAAGTAGAATCCTGAGACAGAGATGCTAATCCATATACTGTTAAGGATACATAGTAAATACTTCTGCATTTCTAGATGGAGAATTTAGGTACTAAATGGCAGGTCCCAGTCAAGAAACTACACATCTACAAGTTCACTTGAGGTGAAGGATTTTGCCAGAGGCTGCTCTCACACGAAGGTAGCAAGTAGGTACTATCTGCTTGGCCTCTGAATTAAAAGGGGAAAGATAGTTAAACGAGTCCTTCATCTCTTTGAAATGGTTCAAATTAATTAATGTTTCAACTTACTTCTAGTGCATGATAAGATGCATGCAGTGAGGGATGAATTAAACAAGAAAAATGCAAAAGACTAATTATAACACTGCGCAGAGGAACAGCAAAGGAAGAGATTATCTAAGCACCTCAATTATCTGACAGACCTACATTTTTTTCTCTCTTATTAACAGAAAACCCAAACACTGTGATTTATCAAGTAGTCCAAATCAGCATCATAATGCTTCTCAGTCCTGTGCTGTTGGGAAGAATGAAAGTTTGACAAGAATGTCTCACAGATACATATGCTTCATAGAAGGATTTTTAAATGTAGAATCTGAAGAAGGAATAGAAATGAAAGCAAGTTTTGATATAGAAGAAAAGAATTGCTGAGCCAGTCTTACTGGATAACCAAGGAGGCAAAGGGTATGTTAGTTAGAAGGGGGTTTTATGACTTAGAGCAAAGGATAAACCCACCCCAAAAAGGAAGATGTTTTTACCAAGCAGGAAGCTAGCACAGGAAACAAGCCTGCCAATGTGGCAAGCAGAAAAATGGTCTCAGACTTTTCCACTGCCAAGAAAACTGAAAAAACAATTTTCAGCTTAAACTGTAACATACTGACTTCTAGTGATTGGAGAATAGTAACATGAATATGGTAATTAGAGTAGTTATGATAGGCTATGGACAATAGTTAAGAGATATATTGGTTCTACTGTATGAAGATGCTCAGCAAAGTATATAATGCAATGTAACCAAAACCAAAGGGTCTCCAGGCCTGCCTGCAGCCGGAGCTGACAGCTGTAGGCACAGGCTCTGTCGCCCACCACCCTGGACTGCTGCAACAACTTGGATGGAATAAACTGCATTTTGGGGAGATCCACCTGGAGTCCCACATCCCTCATTTAGGCTCTTACTCTGTCCTTCTTTGCAAGAGAGTTTAATCACTTTCTATGCATTACTGAATTCAGGAGGAAAAAAGATTTTAAAAGGTGAGTAGAACACACAACATAAACCAAAGCAAACCCACGAAAAAAAAAAACCTGAACATTTTTTTTGTTGTTAAGAAAGACACAGCACATATACTTGCAGCTCCCTGGAGTTTCTGTCCTGGATGTGTCCCCTGGCAGCTCCCACCACTTGGGCTGAAACAGCTCATGGAAGTTGCTCACTCCCTGTCTCAAAGCTCACAACTTGCAGTTCATTTTTACCTTCCTCAAGCTGCCCACCTCTTAACACACCTCCAGCTGCACTTCTTTCCTAGAAATCTTATTTGCTTTTGTTAGCCATGGCTGTTTCCTCTGAGTTTAACTTAAGACACCTGCCTGGGCACCTCTGATGCAGCTATCACACTCCTTTTGTTCTCTGCTGGATCAAGCCCTGTAGTCCTGGAGCTGAAAAATGTGTGAGTGAAACATGATCACACTGATGAACTGTTCAGATTTTTCCACAATTTTTGGTAATGGGTCTGCACTCCCCAATGTACTGGACAAAAAACCTACATCTTCTGCTTACATCTTCACTCCTTAGCTAGTGTTATAAATGATCAATCAGAAATCCAAATTAATAAATGCAAATGTTTTTATTTTCACTACCAAAATACAGTCCTCAAAAAGCCATAGCCAAAGAGACAGTGTCCAACCCGGAATCGGTGCTGGGTGAACCTAGATCCAACCTCTATCACATCAGATCTCCCTCTGTTCAAGAATGCCATTTCCAGCAGGGCTCTTTTATACAGTTTTTTATGCCTGAGGCAGAAGTGCCCCGATTTCTTTTGTAACCCCACATATGTATGAAGATTTCTTTCACTGTGCAGGACAGGACAATTGCTGTTTCCTGAATAGTGGCAAGCGCTGATCATGTCAGGGGAAGTCAGGTATTCAGATGTATGTTACTTGGCAGATCTTGATTGATGGTATCCACCAAGTGATGATCACCCTTGGGTGTTTCCTAATGGCCCCAGAGGAAGCCCATCTCCACGCTGGCCACATCCTTTCATTGGTAAATGAGGCATTATTCTCCTGCTGCCTTCAGGACTTCGAAATTCCAGAGTAGTTATCTGTCCCTGGGCTGCTCAAAATTCCAGAGTAGTTATCTGTCCCTGGGCTGCTTGTGGTCAGAGACTCCTTGGATTTTACAATTTTTATAGTATACATTCTCCCCTTAAGCATGAAATACTTTATAACATATATTACACTAGCATGACATCAGTTCCCTTTAATCCATTAGCAAGCCTGTCAACAGTGCTGTGCAAGTGCTCCTAGATAGTTACAGCCAGTGCACCAGAATTAAAATTTATCACCCTTTCCACTACCACTGCCTCACTTAAAATAAAATTTTACAATGCCAATTGTGTGAACTTCACTAAAATGCCTCCTTCCTGACCTTGAGACTTCATCATAAGACAGCAAAAAAAACCTCTGAGAAAAGTTAGGAATAATTAATGTATACTTCTGGGGTGAGGGTCTCCATGAATAATGCACATAAAGCACAGACACACCCTCTCCACTAAAACCAGCTTAATCCTTAATGAATTCTTTGGTTTTAGCAGAATTCCTTTCTATTATTAATAAAGGTTCATTTTTATTGCAGCATGTTCTCCAGCCTCCACACCACATCCAGGACACTAAAAATACAGAAGAGTAGCCTTGACAAACATGTTCTTTGAGATGATCCCTGCCTGCGCTGAAATATATAGGGCAGGAGATCTTTCTCCTTTTAATGTCTTTATTAAAAAGGATCAGCTCAAGGTTGGGAGGCCCGACAGGTTGCTGTTACTCCCAGGAGTGGCTCGGAGGAGGAGGAAAATTCAGCTTTGCCCACTAGGGAGCAGAGTTGGAGGTCCTGTCCTCACGAGAGCAGATGGGTATATACCCCTTGTTCCCAATTTCCGGGTTTGACAATTGAGGTCCTCTTTCCAGCCAACATCTTTTAGGTCATGGTGAGAGGCAAAAAAAAAAAAAGGTCTCAGCATCTCTGCAGGCTCTGGACTCCATCCCTGATGTCCAGACACTACTTTGATCTCTTGATTCCGTATTGGCTCGTTGTTTTGGGGGTTCCTTTGCTGAGTTTGGTGGGGGGTTTACCCCCTTGCATCCTGGCTCTGAGGTTATTTGCATGTCAACTACAAGGTCCCCTCCTTTCACCATCGGGGAGGAGGGGATGCCATCCTCCTGGCCGCAGGCAGGATGGAACAAAGAGGGGAATTCCCAACAATAGGGAGTTAACGACCGACTTTTAACAGGTGATTACAACATGAAGCTAACAAAGAACCCTCCTCTGCCAGAACTGGTTAAACTGGTAATTCTACAACCTTTTTTTTTTTTTTTTTTTTTTTTTTTTAATGGGCAGCTCTTTTTATTCATAACATGCACTGAGGCATGACTTAGGTAAATAGTGTGGAAAAACCACATTATTCTCACATTAACTCTGAGCAATAAGTGTCTGACTTCTACTTATTTTTATGGAAATTAGATACAAAATTATTCATTTGGGGTCTTGTCATCTTTCAAGATTCATAATATATCAATCAAAAACATGTGACAAGAATATACCAAAAAATGTGCATCTTTCCCTTCATTAAACAGCAGGGAAATAAGACACTGAATAGATCCAGTAATTTGCAAAACTTTGCAAATTGGAGATTTTCTAAGCTCTTCCCAAAAGACTTTCCTCCTCGGAATCCTATGGATGTTCTCTACGAGGGTCTCTGCAGGAGGCGGTCTGTGTAGCACTGCTGCTTCTCCATCCTGTAGGGTGGTTCTGTCCTTGATCACACCTTACCAACCCATGGTCACTGTTTATTAGAGCTGCTGGGGCCACACAGCACTGGAAGAGACCATGGTGCTCTCTGCTAACCCTCCCTGGAGCATTGTCCTTGCATTTGAAATAAAACAAAATCATTTCCCACACCTCTCACTCTGCTGCCCACAGTTTGGGTTTTTTTCTGCACATTCATCGTGATGTCTTTACTATTGAATGACAAGATCAGGACTCCGCCATTCCCACTTGTCTCTTAGATTAAGTTTACTTCGACTTGATCATTTGATAATTGCATATGTGGTTATTTTAGCCTTTCTTGGGGTACTGTGACCACCTTGTTCTCTGGAGACAATTTCTTAGGGTCACCTTTTTCTTTTCCTAAACCCTCTCCAGTGTTGCAAGCCCATCAGAAGCAATCCCAGAGCTCCCAGCTCTCTAGGGAAGCTAGTTATTTACTTCAGCAGCCAAGTCAAAACGACAGGAACACGGCCTTATATGTACACAGTCTTGTTTTGGTCAGGGTCACAAAAATTACACAGAATCACAGAAAGGGTCAGGTTGGAAGGGACCCGAGTGGGGTCATCTAGCCAAACTTCCCTGCTCAAGCAGGGTCATCCCAGAGTACATGGCACAGGATTGTGTCCAGGATTTTGAATATCTTCAGTCAGGGAGACTCCACAGCCTCTCTGGACAACCTGTTCCAGAGCATGCTCACCAGCACAGTAAAGAAGCTCTTCCTCATGTTCAAGTGGAACTTCCTGTGCATCAATTTCTGCCTTTTGCCTCCTGTTTTGTTGCTTGGTTAGAGAACAGCCTGGATCCTTCCTCTTGGCACCCTCCCTTCAGATACTGACAGACATTTATGAGGTCCCCTCTCCATCATCTTTTTTTGAGGCAGAACAGGCCCAGCTCCCTCAGCCTTTCCTCAGAAAGAAGAAGCTTCAGTCCCTTGATCATCTTCATAGCCCTCCACTGGACCTGCTTCAGCAACTCCACATCTCTCTTGTACTGAGGCACCCAGAATTGGACACAGCACTCCAAACGTACCTCACCTGGGCTGAGCAGAGGCAGAATCACCACCCTCAACCTCCTGGCAATGCTCTTCCTAATGCACCCCAGGACACCTTTGTCTTTCTTGGCCACCTGGGCACTGCTGGCTCTTGTCCACCAGGACTGCTAGGTCCTTCTCCACAGAGCTGCTCCCAAGCAGGTCAACCCCCAGCTTGTGCTGGGGTGCCTGGGTTTGTTCCTCCACAAGTGCAGGACCCTGAATTTGCCTCTGTTGAATTTCAGCACCTGCTCCACTGCTTCAGACACCAATCTCACACAGTATTACCTCTGATCCATTTTCTGATAAAGAGAATAAAAGACTTCATGTCTAGTTCTTCATTTTGATTTGTATGGTCGGCTCACTGCTTAGTCCAGCAATTACTTCCCCTGATGCCTTGCTTAGGCAAAAGTCTCTGTCAGGAGTTATAGCTCTACATGCATCACTTAAATAAATGCACTCTCAAACCACAAGAACTATGTTACAATCTTAAATAATGCATTTATCTAAGCAATAATGCATATAAAGTATGTTGACAATTTTCAATGCAAACATGGGCCTAGCACCACAAAGACATATTTTCTTTATATGATTTATAGCATAAGAATACTCTCTTAACAACATTTTACAGGACGAATGCCAAACTGGTCATCTGAAGAAAAATCATGAAGCAGCTGACCATTTTTATTATATTGCTGAGTTAAAGAACAACTCACCAAAATCAAAATGAGGAGAGTTCAAGCCATCAAGTCCTGCTGCACATTTGTAAGAATAAAGCAATTTGAAACCTGCATTGACTAGCTAAACCTCTGGTACTAAAGATAAAAATAAATTTTCTCCAACTCTGAGTGCATTGGGTTACATCTGGAAAAACTGAGACTGGAATGTCCTTGAAGTAAAATCTCAGACTCGCCATTCCAATCTCAAAACCAGTTCCTATTTCATAAAATCAGAGACTTACCTCCTAAATATAGATAATTATTCTCAGTAATAACTAAAGAAGTGGCCTGCAAGTTAAAATGAGAAATGCTATTTCAAATTTAGGAGAGACAAGCTCATAAGGGTGTAGATAGCATTAGCTTCATTATTCTGCTTCAAATGTTTTTTTGCTGGTTGAGAAAAATGATTCTAGTCTACATATTAACAACATAAAAAACTGCAACAGCATTTTACATTGTGTTCTTCACCATTCTGTGTGACTGAGAGTCAAAGGTACCAAAACCAAAAGGAAGAAAGGGGTTTTGATCTCAGGACTTCTCAGCACATTGACCTGTTCCCACTGACAAAGGATAGCAATGTTTCCCACCTCCCCAGAGCTGACTTTACATCTCTTTCCTTGTGCATGGGATTACCCTCAGCTGTCTTGACTCAAGCTTCCTCTTGGCTCTAGGCAAGACAGGTCTTGCCTATCAGCCCCTTGCCATTCCCAGGAGTAACATCCTGCACTTCCCTGGCACAGTGCTTTTAACATAACATGCTGCCCGGGATGACCAATAGGTTGTATTTTCTGTTAGGTATTAACTTGAAATACAGGAAATCTCCAGATTTGGAAAACATATCAGTCTAATTCACCTACTGCCCAAGAAACAAATCATACAGTACCCATCTTTTACTTTCAGTAGCCTCAAAATTCTCCCTGACCACAGTTCTCAAAGGATGCTGCTACAGACAGATTTCCAGAATGCACACTGGGGACAAGAAAAGCACACTACAAAACCTATGCGTTATTTTTATTATAAGAATTGATAAAATCTCAATGCTAGTTTTATAGTAGACTGTTAGAGCTATAGAAAAAAAAAACAAAAAACAAAAAAACAGGGAGACAGCTGTGTGTCAATACTTGGGCACAGTTCACAGTATGGGATATGCAAGCAAGCACAATGCTACTCGGGTCAAAAGCTCACTGCAAAATAGCATCCTACAGACTTATCTGCCAAGTTACAAATATTTCTTTAACAGCTACCCCTGAACTTTTTCTAGTGTATTGAACTTTTGGATGGGGCTGCTCCTGAAAATATTGGCCAATGACTTCTTCTAGCACTTTAAGTAAATGCCCTTGAGCAAAGAGACAGATCCTTTATCAGGCACAATATTGTCTTTTTAAAGGCACATAAATCTGTTTCTGAATTTTCAATGCGCTTTGTAGATTAAGGACAGAAAATGCCATCTGCTAATCTGCTTCTGCTGCGCACAAAAAACCACTGCCTGGTCTGTTTCTGATGGTTTGGGGTTACAGCCTTTCAGTGCTGCTTGGGAAAAATATGCAATGCATGTAATAAAATCAGTTCCACTGAATTTTTTGTAGCTTATCCCACAGTGCCTCTGTCTGCCAGGGGGTTTCCTGCTCACCCACAGCCACTAAAATGGTTCTCCAGTTACATACAGCCCGGTGACCTAATCAGCTGTAATGGTTTGACCAGACACTGGTATTTAGCAATGCTGCCATGTGCCCAGCTACCGGCTGTGCTGCCAGAAGCAAGTGCTTACACAATTCCCCTCTCTTCTTGGGCTTGTCCTTTTGGTCTGGAAGACTATGAGGTGAGAAGGTACAAAATCTCAGTGCTGGCAGTGCTGTGTGCAGGCAGTCACCCATTTGTGAGGGAGCACATAGACATATACACAGTTCTGGAAGAACAACACAAGCCTTTACCAACCTGCACAAGGCTTAGGTGAACCTGGACTTTGGCACAACTCATGCCAAGTGGACACAGCTAACAAACACATAGCACTGCCTTAGGACAGTCAGGTAGAAGTGGCAGATGGCAGCAGAAGGGACATAAATGTGATTGCCATTTATTTTATACAAAAAGTTCAAATATTATTCCAAGGAGTACTCACATTCTGATCTTAGGCTTTTTATTTCTTAATGAGAAGTAAATCAATCCATCAACCCATCTTGAGCTTCTGGTCATCATCAAGAAGTAAGAGAGAAAGAAAAAACAGAACACAGTTATGAATACTTAAGAAATTTAACCAGAGCACCTGCATCTGAAAATGGGATGGGCAGAGAGGGAGGATTATTTTTCTCATTAGTGACCACGTGAAAACCAGGCCTCTGAATTGTCTCCTGCTAAGTACTGCACATCACTACTTCAAAAATCTTGACCTAAAAAGCAAATGTGTATTTTTAAATAATTAATAGCATTCTCTAAATAGAATTTTCCAGCCCCAAACAAGATGTGCAGCTGAGTTCCCCTGAGAAAAGATATTTATAATGGAAACATTGACACAACTGAAATGATGATGCACTGAGTAGTATTAAAGCTTAGCACATGCTTAGTCATCTCGTTCTTCTTATCAAATTGGACCTGGTCCTACAAAACTCTCATTGCACTTCACTTGCTTGCTTGGCCTCAGTTTAAACATCTCCAGAGCTTACAAAAGCACATTGCAAGGCCAAGTGTTTTCAAAGTCTAACATTAATAAACCCCACAACTTGATACATACACAAAGAACAGTGCCTACACCCAGCAAAAAGGTCTGCGCTTCATATGCCTCTGCCATAATGTTGGTACAGGGATTTGGGAATCTTCTTCCATGTCCAAATGACTTTGGAAGCAAGGCAAGATCCCTCAGCCTAGCCACCAGCTGCTCTGCTTTTTCCCTCCTGTGTTGGCTCATGCCTGCATTTCCAAAAGAAGTTAACACCATCCTTTTGGTAAATTACCTTTACATATTTAGGGCCAAAACCTGACTTTTTCAATATATATAGCTCTATCATCTATAGCTCTATCATCTATAGCTCTATCTATGTGTGTGTGCGTATGTGTATATATATGCCATTTCTTACGGTGTCAAAAACAACACAAACTATACTTTTGAAGGCCTTGAGGGGTCAGACCCAAACCTGGACAAGGTCATTACTTTTTTTTTCAGCTTTATGTGTTTCAGTAAGATTTTTCCTCCCTGCATATTGGAACATGTATAGCCTTTACTTTTAGTAATTGAGGTTGTTTTTGAAACTGGATTTCCTACCTAAATTTTCTGCTATCTTGGACAAAGCTGGACTAGAACGTCCCTGAAAAGACACAGGATGTGCCATAAAATATATAAACCTACTTTTAGGACTCACCAAATGAATAGAATGACAAAGAAACAGCAAAAATCCAGGGACAAGAAAACTAAAGAAAATAGCTGAACAAAACCTGTGATTACTTGGTGTAAGATATTGAGATACATACAAATGAAACATCTGTATCTTTGCAGGCAACAATTGATTTCCATAAGATTAGAAGCTCATTCTCTGAATTTTGTCATGACTTAGGCACAAGCAAAGAGAAGTCAAGTGAACCTGGTGATAAAATCTGGACAGCAAAAGAGAGAAAATTTCCACCAAAAATTTACAAACCTTCAGCCAAAAACTAAAATACTCTAACCCAAACCATTAAAAACATATATACTTCCTGAATTCAGGAACCAGAGGAGATTCCATCTGACATTAGCATACCCCCCTCATTAAAACATACATCAACTATTTACCAGATTCATCATCCTGCTCTCAAATAGGGATTAAGGCCTTTGGGTCAGTCAGCCTTTGCCATAATGAACTATGTTTTGCTTTGTTGACAAGAACAAGCACTTCCTAAGAAATTCATTGTGATTCATTCATCTCATCTGAGATACAATGGTAATAAAATGGTGATAAAAACTCTCTCCTGAATTACAGTGTTCAGCATTTCAAAGCCTAGGAGCACAGACTCATTTACTCTGACAGAGACCATGAGTTACATAATCTAACCAAAAAAACATCACTGGTTTATAATAATGTATTTCTATAATCTCATACATTGTAACAGTAACACTTTAAAGGTTTATCACATTGGCTGCAGGCAAGATCTATCTTGAGCATGAGAGGAATGGTGGAAGATGAATCAGGGAACTTCTATGTCAGCATCATCTTGAATAATAAAATATATGCTGTAATATTTCCCTGTGGTATCCAGAAGCCAGTCAATAAGGGGGGAAAAACCAAACCTTCCTAACATCAGTCTTTACATAACATTTAAATTCTATTAGTGACACATGTCACAGATAAGTAAATAAATAAGCAGAGGATTAAAAAAAGCACAGCCAGGCAGGTTTTACAGTGACATAAGGCCATGATGTTTTATTCATCTGCTGAAAAGAGAGGAGTTTGCAGCTACCCAGGGTGAGCTGTTTCAGATGCACAGGGAAGGGGAAGGACAGAATGCAGCTCAGTGATGCTGCTAAGCAGCAGGTACACAGGTGGGGAAGTGCAAAAAAGATATTCCCCCTAAATGTTCAGGTGGCCTCACTGCATGTTTATTAATCAGGGCAAGAGCTATTTTTTTCAGCCAGGAGAAGAGACAGCTGCTCTGTCAAAAGCAAAATAAGGGACAATCAGGACACTGCTGTTTGTGCCCGATGGCAGGCATGTGGTGCCCCTAAGCTGTGCTGCTACTCAGGGATCAAACGGGCAGCACTGGGACCAGGTGCCTTTCAGTATTGCTGGACACTGTTCTCTGAGATGCTTCCCTTGTTATTTGGCCATGGCAGGATGGAGCAGGATCTAAGCATAGCATTGACCTTGCAACGGATCCTGATAGTGACATTTAGAACTGTCCCAAGTGCTGTGGGGTAAGAGAGCTGAATTTACCCTACCTGTACATTACGCATCCTTTCCTGAGACATTTATTTTTACCGAGCCATTTTCCCATCCTTTCTCCAAAATACAGATGTACATTCAAACTGAGGGAAAATCAAGACACTTCCCTGGTTTGTAACATGGGAAATGAGAATAGATGTGAGTAGATGTGAGTGCAGCACCCTTCAACCAGACCACTGAAGCAATAAATGTGTTCTGAATTGCAAAGCAGGATGTATTCTATTACCATCTGTATGGCAGTTGTCTAGGTGTTAAGTGGGCAATTTCCCCTTATCTCTCTCCCTGAGAGATCACAATCACTCCTCCCTCAGCAGGGGGCATCCCGTGATAAGAGGCTATTGAATGTCATTGCATGGCTGATAAGAACTGTAACATCCCATTGTGAGATGCTCCGCCCAGAGGGAGGAGCCGAGCATTGCTATCCAGATATAATCAGGAGATTCTGACACACCAGCACAGCTTCTCCACTGGATTCACCAGAGGAACAGCAGCTGCTTCTACTTCCACGGATCTGCAGAGGAAGAATCACCCTTTTTCTACAGGATCCCCTGCTCCAACAGAACCACACCTGACACCTCAGGAGGACTGCAGCCACTTTTCCAACTGGACTGCTGCCAGCACCCTGACCAACAGGGTGTCAGGTTGAGTTCTGACTCTGTCATTTTAGTGTACTGCATTGTTTTTATTTTATCATTTTATGTTTTTTCCCCCCTTCCCTATTAAAGAACTGTTATTTCCTGCTCCCGTAGTTTTTGTTGCCTGAGAGTCCCTTAATTTAAAATTCATAGCAATTTGGAGGGGTGGGGAGGGTTTGCATTCTCCATTTCAGGGGAAGCTCCTGCCTTCTTTAGCAGGCACCTGTCTTATCCAAACCAAGACAAAATGTCATCTGCTACACCATGAGATGGAACTACTGTGGGTAACTACTACTTACATTTCCTGTGGGAAAAATGCTTTTTAAAAAACAGAGCATACTGTAGTGGCAGAAGGCATCACAACTTCTGGGATGTAACATCATTTCAGAAATAATGGACAACAAAACATCCTACTGTGCTCAAGAGCAGCTTCTAAGTCTCTGCACTTCTGAGAGGCAGGCCATGCAGCAAAAGCAATCACAGAACCTTTAAAGATACCAAAATTTCAGGTCAGAAGCTGAAAAATGCAGATAGTAATAACAAAAAGAGAAATAAGCAAGAAAATCATTGCTGTGAAGAACTGGTAATAGAATGCAAGGAGGAGCTCATTGCTGATTATTGCATGAACCAATCTCCCTTGTGAACCAGAAGCAATCATTTCTGTAAAACGCAGAAAAAATACCTCTGTCTCAGCTGACCTTATGTTCCACCTCAGTGACCTTCCACTTTGTTTACACGGCCATATACAGGTGTAATTGCCTGCAGGGACTTATCAGCACAATTTAATACCAAAAAAGAGAAAGAACTGTCAGGGAAAAAAGCAAATGGTCATGTTGCCTCCAGATATGTCTACAATTCATATCCATAACCTCCCTGTTCAAGCAGAGAAAAAGCTGTAACAGCAGGAGGCCTTGCACTTATACAGGAGTTCTGCAAACACAGGAACTGGATTCCAGCTGCTACAGCACCTAAGCAGTACTTCAGGGTTTCCTGTGGCACCTCAGTACAGAGAAGAAATCAATCAATCAATCAGTCAACTCCCTACTTCAGCCACGGCTGGCAAATTCTGGTTTCATGTATCACCAGCAGGACCCAGGCAACCTAGCCAGTTACCCAGACATTATGTACCTATCTCTTCTCTCTTCCACGCTGAAAAGACACAGTGTTCTGAGTCACTCATTGCACAAAAACTATTCCATATCTATGGTAACACTTTAATACCTGCTGCCCTTCTCTGAACTTTTTCTACCTTTAACATACCCTTTAGAAATGAGGGGAACAGCACACTGTAATCAAAGTGTATGTGATTCATGGATGTGAAATAAACAGGGCGAGAGATCTTTATCCTTTTTGATGCCATTATTAAAAGTGATCAGCTCAAGGTGTCGCAGCTCCCTGGATTGTCTCAGAGGAGGCAAATGCAGCTTTGTGCACCACGGCGCTAAGCTGGAGGTGCATCCTCACGAGAGCAGGCAGAGGTATACACACCTGGATCCCAATTTTGAGTTGGCAGTCTTGGGTCCTGGCTCTAACCAATATCTTCTGAAGTTGTGATGAGGGGCCATTAAGGTTTTCAGAGTCTCTGCTGGCTCCGGACTTTGCCCCTAATGTCCAGACACTATTTTGATCCCTAAATTCCATATTGGCTCACCAGTTTAGGGGTTTATTAATTGCGTTTGGTGGGGGGGCTTGCCCCATTGCATTTTGGCTCTAAACTTATTTTGCATACCAACTCCTGGTTCCCTCCCCTCTACCATCTGGGAGGGATGCCATTCTCCCACCTGGTCACAAGCAGGGTGATGTTGATACAATAGAGTGAATTCTCAACCATAGATGGCTAACGACCCGATACTTAACAGGTGATCACAACGTGCAGCCAACAAAAGCACTCCTCTCTGCCAGAACTGGTTAAACTTGTAATTCTACAACCTTTACAAAAAAAAAAAAAAAAAACAAAACGGGTAACCCTTTTTTTTGTTCATAAAAGATATATACAGTGGCATAGTGACATTTTCAATTTTGCTCTCTGTGCCTTTCTCAATCACTGCAAACATTTGATTTGCCTCTTCAAGCACTGCTGAGACACAAGTATCCCCAAATGAGTGTCCTGAAAAGTTTTATTCTATGCTGCCTTTAACAGAGTGCACCACAGGCAACTACAGAAGAAGAATGTTACTATTTCAGAATAGGCATTTCCAGACAGAGAATCCCCTGCCTCTCTTTGAGTTTGTGTATTAAGAGACAATAAACATAATAATTAGAGGATTCCAAGAGCATCAAGGAAAAATACCAGATCACACTCTGCTCTCCAGCCCTGCTCTAAGTTAAAAATTGTGAGGACAGAGGGGTGGTGTGAATAGGCAGCTTTAACTTGTACCACGAGCAAAAGTGAAAGCAAAAATATGAGGCACAGGGGGGCTTTATTGTGTGCATTCCACTTGTTTGCCCTGTCCTTTCCCCTTCTCTGTGCCCACACCCCCAGTCCCTTTCAGGACCCTTGCACCCCAGGCAGGGCAGAGCAGCACTGTGGCACACAGGCAGCGTGGGCATGGAGGCACTCCCCAGCCAGGGTGAGCTGGCTACGACCTGAGATGTTGCAGATCTGGTATCCAACTTCTTGAAAACAAACAACAAAAAAGCTCACACTGCTGTTCCCAAGTCCCCTGACTGTTCTCCACTGTGTGAAGCACTGCAGACACATCACACAGTGGTCCATCAGCAGCATCACAGGGAATTCTCCATATAGGTGCACAGGTAACTGTAAATGTTTCTACACCATGGCTGTCATCTCCCAAGAATCACAGTCACCAAGGCATGTGACAATTTCCAGACACACCAATGCTATGTCAAAGCATTTCAGCATTTCTTTTACAACCTTCCTGACTCAGTACAGTGGGGATTTGGTCCCCTGCAGCTGAGGAATACGCTGGAGTAATGATCAGCGAGTGCTAACATTTGGCAATTTTCCTCCAAAAACCTAATAAAGGAGATAAAGAACCAACTGACAGGAAAAAAAAAAAAAAAAAATCAGTTATCTGCTGAAGCATTTTCCCTCAGTGCATGCAAGAGCCAAAAGGAAGAAAGACAGAAAGAAGAGGACTCTTGGGTGATTAAGTCCAGGAAGTGATTGCTGAGAGCAGCACCAATAGGATAATTTGAGAAACTTCTCATTTTATCAGATTTCAGCAAATTAATGAATCTTTTGAAGAAATTGACATGTTTTGCCAATGCAACTATAGCTAACAGGTAATTTCCATTCAAACATTCAAACTTGGTTTGTTAGCAAATTTCTGGCAGCATCTACACTCCCTGATGTCTGGGAGTTCAGGCTTCAGGACCCCAGCATTTCCAGAGCAAACAGCCATGCAGAATGCCCCTCAATCCCAGGACATCAAGGGCTGCAGTGCCAGGGAATCAGCAAGAGGGTTGTCCTATCACAACTGTGTCCTCTGATGGTCCCCTGATCAGAGTTACTTCCCTCTGAAGGGAATTCAGTGGAAAAAAAAACATGTTTTCTGCTCAAAAAATCCTTAATTCTGTATGTACATCTTCATACTCAATTATATAAATATTTCTGCTTGTTTCTAGTGACAGGATTCAGGTTCTGCTCCACACTGCGGGCACATCACCTATTCCCTTTGGGTTCTCAGTTCCTCATCTGCAAGGCAAACAAGATAGATTACAAATTTAAGGGCTGGTGTTCACAATAGACCAGTGCATTACTATTAATATTCTACAGAGATCTTTTGTCCACCTTGCAGCTGAACATGAGCAGATTTCCAGTGACCTCATTTTCATTTATGCTGGGGTCCCTTACACAATGCAGAAGTACAGATGGACCATAAAGCAGAAATAGATCATAGTAATTGCAGCTCAGAGTCCCTTTAAACCAGACAGAGTGACAAAAAGGGGCTTTTCTGTAAAGAAGAATCTGGTCCATCAGTCTTTGTAATGCCCATAAGCAGGTGGTAACAAGCTGCAGTGCACTTTACAGATGGCTGGCAGTACCTAATACTGAGTAACATACTGTAAATAGAGCCACTAAACTGTGAAGCCATCAGGTGATGTAAATCATAGAGGAATAATGCTTTTAGCAGGGAACTTTAACACAGGGTTTAGGTTATGGATCAGGTCTGGGCTTTGACATATGAAATTCCACCTAACGAATGCAAGAGTGTGACTTGGCCTTAACTGAGCAGTCAGATCAGATAGCAAATATAAAGTAAAATGCGTTTTTAAATTATATATACCAATCATTTTGTGATAACCTTCAGTTTTTAACCTGTTCTGGACATGAATATGATCACTGTAAAGAGAAATTATTCAACAACAGAGAATCCAAATATTGTTTCATCTGCATCTGTGTCCCAGCTCTTCATGGGTTATGCCTGGGATCTGATCCAATGAGACCATCAGATCATCTAGCATCTTCTCCTTTTTTCCATACCTTTCAAGAAAGGATTGCTTTCCTCTTATGCAAAAATCTGGGAAATATATCTGAACAAAACCCCTGTTTGAAAGTCCCATCCACACATACTACCAGCAGCAGTCCCAGTGCATCAGTGGGCAGCTCTCTCCCTTCCATGCAATCCAGCCTAATGTGATGTGACAAAGCACTGTGGTTTCTGATTGCCTATGTATTTCACCAGGAATAGTAAATGCTTTGGAAATACTTCAACTCCTTCAGGTTAACCAGTTATTTTGTGCTTAACTTGAGCAACAGCACAGCTTCATCAGAAAAAAAAAAGTCTAAACATAACAAGAGAGAGAAACAAATCAGATCAGATGAGGAAGAAGGGTCCATTATGAATGTTCCCTAAAGGGACTGCTGGTCCCTTCAGTAAATGCCAGAGCAGCTTTTTATGACTCCTTTTATGCCTCTGTGTAGCCTCCTCATTCAAACAAGATTCTTCCTTTCACAAGAAGTTTCTCTGTTGCCATAGCAGAAAGTGACCTTCAAAAATCAACCATGAGTTGATAAGTTTTTACAGTAACAGGACCTTTGTTTCATGAGCTTAAATTAATCAGATAATCTTATGTACTGTGGAGATGTGTTTGTGTTCCAAAGCTGCTCCTGCTTGCAGTGAGATTTGTTAAGGCTCCAGGATTTGGGTTCAAAGCTCATGAAAAGGGCATCCTCAATTTGAAAAGCCTCTTATCTGATTAATCCCACTATAAATGACAAGAAGCATTTTACATTATTTGCTTATTGGAAGTCCTCTGCCCATGACATCATACCATAGTGTCAGCATCAGGAGCATTTCCTCAGAAGATCTTCTCCATGTGTGTGCACATACAGACTCTCCTTCTGTAATCTGTGTCTTCCATTTGACACTGTTTGATGTATAAAGACACAAAGCAAGTTTGTCTTTAACAAACGGCCACCATATCCCAACCAAAGCCATCAAGACTGGATTGCAGGAAGTAATAAGAACTGGTCTGTAGCTCATCCCTAAAGCCATAATAACAGAATAATTTAGCATTGGGAAAGCTCTCTGAGATCACAGTGTCCAGCCTATGACTGAGCACCACCATGGCAACTAGACCATAGCACTAAGTGCCATATCCAGTAATTTCTTTAACTCATCCAGGGATGGTGATTCTACCACCTCCCTGGGCAGTCTGTTCCAGAGCTCAACAACCATTTCTGTGAAAAAATTCTTTCTTATGCCCCATGGTGCAGCTTGAGGCTTTGTCCTCTTGTCTTGTAGCTGGCTGCCTGGGAGAAGAGACAAACCCCCACATGGCTACAAGCTCCTTTCAGGCAGTTGTAGAGAGTGATAAGGTCACCCCTAAGTCCTCTGTTTTCCGGGCTGAAAAACCCCAGCTCCCTCAGCTGCTCCTCATAGAACCTGTGCTTCAGACCCTTCACCGTTCTGTTGCCCTTTTCTGGATTCTCTTCCGTACCTCAAAATCCCTTCTGAAGTGAGAGACCCAGAACTGGACACAGCATGCAAGGTGTGGCCTCAGCAGTGCCAAGCACAGCAGAACAATCACTGCCCTGGTCCTGCTGGCCACACTATTGCTGACACTGGCCAGGATGCCAGTGGCCACATGTTAGCTCATGTTCAACCACTGTCGCCCAACTCCCACAGGCCACTCTGTCCCCAGCCCATAGCTCTGCACAGGGTTGTGGCCAAAGTGTAGGACCTGGTACTTGGTCTTGTTGAACCTCTCCCCCCTGCCCTCAGCCCATTGATCCAACTCCTTCTGCAGAGCCTTCCTGCCCTCCAAGCATATTAACACTCCCACCCAAATCGGTGCTGTCCATGAATGTACTGAGGGTACTCTAGATCCCCTCATGCAAGTAATCAGTAGTTATGACTTACATGACTTGCAATTTGATCACAATAGTCATGATATAAGGGTTGCTGTGGTTCTTGGGGATTTCTGATGGTGGACAAAGGCCCACTGATCTGAGAAAATGCATGGTCAAACTGGTGTCTCTCACTTTGACTAAAATAAGACTTCACTAAAATGAAAACCAAATTTTAACTGGATGTTCACATTTCATCCTCATGTGTGAAACCTGGTAACAGATAAGGGCTGGTGTGACTTCTGATCTTCTTAGAGCAAAACCAGGTTGACAAGTAAGCCACAGCTTCCTGAATACAGGAAGTAGTACTGGGTCATTTTCAGAAGGTACTTTGCCTTTTGAAATTCTAAATCCTATTGACTTTCAGTGAGAATTGTCATCATATTTTCTTAAGCACTTAGGACTGCATTTTCAGAAGTCAAACTATTACAAGTTTAAAATGCTGTGCATTGATGTAAGTCCATAAAACTAAGTTCCTTTACCTCTGCTGAGAATGGATCTAAAGGATCCTAAGGCATCTCAATAGCTATGGAAAAAAATTACACAGAAACCTACCATGCTAATAAACTCATGCAACTGAAATTTTTTTTCCTCCTAATTGCCCTGTATAAATCTGACCATACTGGCCAGGTTAATTTCACAAAGAAATTAACCTAGAAACCAGAATGTAGGAAGACAATGTTAAAAACCCAACTCTCTTTCTTCCAGCTCCACCTCATCATGCTGATCTCTTACATCCATATGTCATTCTGGCACTGCTCTCCTAGTGATAGCTTATAGAACTTTGGGTGGCAGCAGAAAGAACCCCCAGGGAAGCTATTTTCTTTTGATATAGTTATTTTTCAATGTTATAGATTAAGTATTTAATTAAAACAAAAGAACACAGTTTGGAGAAGCACAAGAGAAGGGCTAACTTGCACTAAATCTTGATCCATACTCTCAGAGGTCCACAGAACTGAGGTGCCTCAAGCTGATAATGAAAAAAGAAGACAGTGAAGTAATGTTTTCCCAGATTTTACCACGAACAAAATCTCAAATGTGCCAGGTATTTGCAATTCCCATTTAAGCTACCTGTCCACTCAGCAGTAGTCAAGGACACACCTGGGGTGTACAAATTGTGTGAACAACTGAAAGCATCATCAGTAGCACCACCTCCCTCAGCCACAGCCACATCCAAACAGAGCTTTTCTGATACTCCAGAGTACATCAGTGACCAGACTGATTTTCTGACAATCAATTCATAAAGTTAAAAACATCTTAAACCATAGTTTCAGATTAAATCATAGTGCTCTTGCCTTGCACTAGCCCTTCAGCTGTTCTGATAAGATAGCAAACTGGGTCAAAGTATAAATATGAAATAACAAAACATAAAATGTTGATAATAAGAATACTTTTCACTCCTACAAAATTGTTTTTCTGGTTCACATGGTGGCAAAAATAATCTTATGAGGCAGGTGTAGCTGTAACACTGATCTTGTTTAAATCTGGGAACAAAAAGCTTTTTAGTTACCAGTACAGTAAACAACAGTGCTTCCCAAGCCCTTAATCTTACAGCAGATCTGTTTTCTATTGCTTCATTTCTCTACATCATGACTTTCCCCAACCTGATTAATCAATGAAACTGATGTTATCAAGAGATCAAAGCAACACTGTGAAAAAGGTACCCGTGCTGAAAAAAACCCTTATTTCAGAGCATATTTGGGAGGAAAAACAAGCATATTAAAATAGACAGCTCTCCAGGGACAAGGAGGAGAAATAAGCTCTGAACCAACTCAACCAACCACACAGATGATAAAAATAAAATAGGGTTTCACTGGACTTGTCACTTTAACCCCAGATGGGATTAAAACAATTTAATCAATAGTACACACCTTTTATCACAAAAGAAAAAAATATCAGAAAACACAGATTAAACTTGCAAGCATTGCTCCTCATTTCTATTTCACAGATCTTGATTTAAAATCTAGTCTTTTTAAAAGCACTAGTCACTCCTGGATTACTTAGCAATTTCTGTCTCTTTTTTATCTGTTGTCTTGAGCCTTCTTTAACCTCAAGCTTGATTATTTTTCCTTTATAATTAGCCTTTCTTAATTTTCTTAAAGTTTTACTATTTTCATAATTGTGTGCCCAACTGCAAACCCTTTCTTAATTTTCTTAAATTTTGACTCTTTATTTTCATAATTGTGTGCCCAACTGCAGACTCAAATTCCTAACTAGATGCCTAAACACGGACAGATTTTTAAGGAGCAAACCATTCAGCAATACAATTCATAGAAGAACCCAACTGCTGCCAACACAACTTTTTAAATCTGAAACTGTGGATAGATTTCACATAGGAGCTCATAACATACCACTAAGCTTGTGATAAATCTATAAATCCATACAAACCTCACCCATTAAACTGAAAGATGAAAATATGGGCATGCTGTAAATTCATCCACATTTAGAAGACTACAACATTTTGGCACAAGTGGCAGCAAAAGAGACTGTGATCACAACATCATTTATTGTTTGGTCCCACAAAAACAGAAACTGGGGAGGCAGGAAACCTCACAAGCCACAGATTCGCTACAAAGCCTCAGTCTGTTTTGGGCAGCTTGGATTAGTGCCTTCGCTAATCTCTCTGTGAAATAGCAACCCATTATGGCCCAAGTATGCAAAAGCATCACTTTTTAAATATGAACTATCCATCCAAGAGTAGGCTACTATAATTCCTCAATAATGTAGGATCAACAGGGTCATCAACATTTCAAAGCATCAGAGGCTGAGCCTGTCAAAACAACTCACTTTATCAAGGATTTTTTTCTTTAAACATAAGAATAATGAGCAAAGAGAACCCCTACAGTAGCTAATCCTCCACACTTTTTAAAATAAATTCATTAACTTTATCCATAAATTTGACTAGTTAATACCAAGTCATAAAACTGAATCCAAACAAGCACAAGACACTGAAAAAATGAAAAAAGTTATCAATTATTACCCAGCCATGTTGGATTGGGTCAGGCATGTATCTAGATAATATCACTGGCTTTATCCAATGCCTCTTCTTGATAAATCGGGCATGACAACTTCAAGCTAACCAAGGTAGAGTTGCAAAGTAACATAAATAATTTAATAATCCATAAAGAAAGAAGTACTGTTTCAAGAATAATAACAACTAATATTTGAAAAAGACAATTATTTGAGTGAGAGTACAGCTGATTCATGGACAGAGATTAAGCTACTACAAGCCTTGTAATGAGAAATACTCCTCTTTCTTAGACTACTTGATATTTGTAATCAAGAAAGTGTCTTGTTGACCAGAGAACACAATCATGTTCCTACCTCCTGTAGTTAAAACTACAGCAAACTCTTCCTAATCATCTTTAATTGCTGGTGCTGAAACAGCTTGGCCTTGGCCTGATTATTTAATCCACTATGAGCAGTGACAGTATGAAGGCAGATTGAGGTTATCCATGCAGTCAAGCCAGAATATTTACATTAAAATGACTGCATGTGTTGGACATTCACATTCAAGATCTTGAATAGAGATGGGAAACAGAAATAACACAGCATTGAAACTGGACTCATTTATCACTGTCCTCCAAAGTTTCTCAGTATTCTGGAATGGGAGTGGCATTTACTTTAGCCATTACTACCAACCAGTCCAATTTTGCCCCTTTTCCTTCAGACAGCACTAACTTCTGGCTGCTTAGCTGGATGGTACAGGGTAAACAAAAGTCTCATTCACTGGAAAATTATTTTGCATGCCATCCTTCCAGATAGTCAAAACACTCAGTTGATGAGTTCTTGAATGAATTTCGGGCACACTGATTATTCCCATCATTTATCCTCCAAATTATGTGTACATTCAGAGACCTCAGATGAGAAGAGGCCCCACTGTGCCCCACACCAAAACCCTTACAGTGGCACTTGGTGTCTACACCAAGGAGCATAAAGTCACAATGAAGGGTGAAATCCATGGTGAGTTCAGAAGTGATTTGACACAAAGCCAATGTGCAGCAGAGCCAGGACCCAAACCTGGCTGTCCAGTCCCAGCTTCTAAGCAATTCCTCATTTAAACAATTCCTTTTGGAATAGACCCCATCACATTTTTGCCATGTTGTAATTCAAATTTCTAATCCTTTATTGCATTTGATTTTAAATAGTCCCATTTACTTAACTGGACTTGATTTCCAAGCCACACTTGAACACACATACAATTAGCAACTCTGTTGTCTCACTCTAGCACAGTTTAAAGAAAAAGAAAGACCCATAGAAAGGTATAGAAATTTCTGCTTCTCATTACTTTGTGAGGGAGACATAGTAGTACTTGCAAATAGTACATTATAAAGACAGCTCTGTGTTTCCTGACACTGTTCCATTTGTGTCATATGGACATTCAAAATAGCACAGAAAACTGTGGGTGCATGCAGGCATAACAGAGCAAACTAAACATGACAGTTTGGGGGTCCGTAAAACTTGATAAGAGTTTTTCATATTTTCACGTTGCCCTTTTCCCCATCACTTGTACACCTTTCATATCCTGATCACAAGAGCACACTGATAAAGTCCATGGTACAACTCCCATTGACTTACCATGCCAGAAGCCAACTTCCTGAAATACTGCAAGAAAATCATCTCTTACAGTACATCCTCCATAGCCAGAGAAACACTAACAATCTCCAAACTTTTCTAGTGGGAACCAAACATGACATCTCCCCTTGTCTCCTTGATTTTTGTAACTTACAGCTTCACTCTGTAATTACAGAGTCATCCTTCAAAACAAAACAGTCCTCTGCTTCCATACTCTTTTTCTCATCATCATCGAAAACAATATAATTCTTTAGACTAATGGACTGGTACCAGAAGAAGAGGGATTTGATTACATTTAAAAGGGCTGCTTGGCAATATTTTTAACACTGGAGTAATGAGTTTTCATAAACTCAGAGATTAAAACATGTCCACCATTATTTTCTTTACCTTACACTGCACAAGGGTTGTTTTCTCTAGCAAGCCACTATGAAGTACAAAAGACTAATCCAACGTGATGGTCCCACCTTTAGAGACATCTTTAGTCAGTTCTTTTAAGTGGAAATCATTCTCTGTTTTACCAGACCATCTACCTGAGATACCCACACATCATTTTTTCCCCCTTCAGACAGAGAATATAGAAAAAGTGATACAGAATGATACTGCCCACAAACCAGTAGGAAGAAAACTGGCTTCCATAGCTTCCACAGCATTTTTAATCCAAGATTTTAAGACTACTCCAATTATTAAATATACTCAACTTCCATTTGTACTGTTTGTACCTCATTTTCCAAAAGAAAAAAAAAAAAAAAAAAGACATTGCTTTCCAAAGCAGGCAGGATAATGAGCTACAGGTAGAGTCCAGCAACACACAGGGCTGGCACTCTCAACTGCTCTCTCTTAGCTCATTGGACTCTTTCAACACAGCAGCAAAGTATAATGTATCATCTCTAAAAAGGTATAGTCACACTAGAATATGTCATTATAATCAGCTAAATTACTATTTCCATTTGTTAGAGCTTTGTGATTGTTTGCATCTTACCAACAAAGATCATAAGGAACTATTTGATTAGTCTAATTTTGATTCATGTAATTACAATCAAGGTGATCTCTATCACATAACTACTGAATACCTTGTACTTTCAAAAACAATAGTGAATTTTGGTCTGTTTGGGATTTTCTGTGATTTCAAGCAGAAGATCCTACCTTTTCAATATCTAGAAATCCAGCATAGGGGCATGTTTTGACTTGAAGTATCACAACTTGCATGTTGGACATTTGTTTTCGGCTTGCTTTGTCACATGCACAGTGCCCTGCAGAACTTTGGAGCTGACCCTGCAAAGCAGCACCTGGATTTAAGATAATCTTTTGAAAAAGCAACCACCATGACTGGAGCAGCAAAATCACTTGGTGCTTGCATAGGCCAACTATCAGCAGGAGAAAAATCTCATTCTCTTGTTTTTCTTACCACCACTTTACTAGAATAAGTTTCACAGGTGGCTGAACGTCTCCCACCAGCTTAGGGACAGCAGGAGCTTCCCCTTTTCTTGTTGCTACTGCTTTTTTGACCAAAACCACAAGAACTGGGTATTTTCACATGCCTATGGTGCCCAGACTGGTGCTTGTGGCTCCTTTTAGGAATACCTAAAGAAAACAAGTTCATGAAAAGCATCAAGGGCAGTTTTACTCATTCTCTACCCCATTCCAATAGCAATGGTACACATAATTTTTTTCTCAGAAATTTATTTACCGTGAACATTAAAAAAACCCTATGTCAGTAGTTTATGCAGCCCTGCTGATAGGAAGCTTTTCCTACTAATACAATATTCCTCCAGGGGAGTTTAAGCCTACCACTTCTTGTGCTATGTGTGCCGCACACTTCTCTGAGGCAGCCATTTTATTTTATTTTAAGAACTCTCACAGCCTGTGCTCTCCAGGTCTCCGACCTCAACTCACTCCACACCTCCATGTGAGGTCTGGATTGGCTGTACCAGCGCCAATCACAGCAGCAAAGTTGTTTCTGGTGTTTTGTTCTTGTTCACGTTACCTTGCACCACTATGATGTCCTCAGCTGCTTCTCAGTTTGTCATTCACCATAACCCCATGTCCTTCCTTGACAGACTCCCCTAGCTCTTCATTCATCTGCTCATCACACACATAATTTATACCCCATCACGGGACTCTGTGCCTGTCCTTGAACTGAATCTCATTTAATTCAAATGAATTCTTCTAATTGTCAGGATTGTTTTAACTGGTAATCCTTTCATTCAAGTGCTTGCAGCCTTTCCAGCTGTTCATGGCTAAGAAATGCAGTACACATTTTCTAGTTCCTCACAAAAATTATTGCTCTATGAACTGACAGGCATCAGACCCACCACGCCCTCCTGAGGAATCCCACACACTGCATCACCCCCATTTTGCAGAAACTCACAGATAACTACACTTAGACCCTCTTCTCAAAAGACTTCTCTCATTACGTAACTTTATTTTGCTTAGGAAAGCAAAAACTACTCTAAATAGTATCAAGAAGCTCTCCTGCAGAGGAAATACAAGTTGCCACTTCCTTATTGACACTGTCTGCTATTCTAATGTGGAAGGAAATTGAGATTGTTGTCATGGTTTATTTGGCTGTATTCACACCTCATCTTCTGCAAGGTGGTTTGTTTTAAATTTGTCATCCCACTGTTCTAAAAACTGCAGATGTCTGCTTGTTCCCCCCATCACACTGCTTCCATTTTCAAAGTTGTTTCAAATGCTGACTCTCTCTGGAACCTTATCCATCCTTCACCAGCACTAAAAAGCAACTTTTGATGGATTTTAACTGAGTCAGCCATTCTCCTTTCAGTTCAAACTTCCCCATCTTATTCCCCTATTTTAACCTGAGCTGTTACCCATTCTCGCTAAGGATGGCTGTAGCACCTGCGTGATCATTGCTAATTTTTTTTTTAATGAAACCAAAAGAGCAAAAAAAAAAAAAACCTTTAAAAGCATTAATTGGTTGTCCCTGATATCAGCTTGTTGTTCAGACAGAAGGCTTGTGCTGATTTGCCAGCCAGCTCTAGAGAACACAACATGACCTTTCTTGTTTACCCTGAAACTTCCTGCTGGCCCGGCTCCCACCACACTGTGGCTGTGTGAACAACCCCACAGGCTCCTGAAGCCTTCACCTCCTCTACCTGCACAGCATCATTCAGCCATGTGATTTATCCCACTCAGCCTCTGCTATGGCTAATTAAGCCATCTTTCTGACTGCACATAAAAATGCTCAGGTCATCCTGCTAGAGGCAAATATCTTTATTAAGAAAATAAAATTCTAGGAAAAAAAAAAATCTAGAACATAATCTCTAAATAAGCCATCTACTCCAGGAGTCCAAAGGAGGATTTTTAGGAGACAGAACCTAATACAACTGCTTTAATTTACCTCAAGTGAATTAAGTCCTCCTATTATTCCACTGAAGATATGCTCAGTGAAATTCCCTATAAAATAGTACATAAGCTTTCTTCCTTGTTATATGTTTTCTTATCTGTAGTTTAAGTAATTTATATTATTTTTTCACTAATAAGCAGATTTGTCAAAAATATGTTGACAAGTAATTTTAATTAGACTTTTTTTTCAATTAAACCTTTCTCTTCACTCCATTTTAACCCTTCAAATGTGAGAACCAAAATCTTTAAAAGCATCATTGTCATAAACAGCTCATGTAACCAACAATCACAACACCACTGACCAAAAATAAAAATAAAATTCTTGAGACAAACTATGCAAATGGCCAGTAGATTTTAAAGCAGAAAAGAGCTAAAGAAGTTAAATACTTGGCCACTTGGTGTAATTACCTTTGCCCTCCTTCCCCACAATTATTTAGTCTTATTTTAAATTAACTCCTCTTTACATGACTTCACACCTGGCTGTCAGCTTTTAGGAGCACTCAGCCAGAAGAGGACACAAGGACTCCCACAGTTACTAATCCTTGGGTATAACCATTAGTAGCGCATTCATTTGAGAAAGAAAAAGGTGGTGCTCATCTTGGGGTGGGGGGAAGGCCTTTAACTCCCATCAAAGACAACCAGTGAGGTTTCCTGACACCTCAGAGGAGACACGGCACACTTCCAAGGACCACCAAGGACTCATAAGCCTTCAAAACCCTTGACACAGCACCTCTCCTCTGCTGTATTAAGTGAACCTCCCATGCCCATCCCCTCAGCAAATTGTACAGCTAATACCAGCATTATGAAGAAAAAAACCAGCATGAAGTGACATGGAAACACTGATGGACTAAAGCACAGCAGAGGCTGTGTGTCCCTGCAGCAGCTACTGGCAGAGCCCGGCATAGCTGCCCTCACCCCTGAGCAGGGAGCTGCAGGGGGGGAGGGGGTCACAAAGGGGGCAATAAACCCTGGTATTAAGAACACTGCAGGTAGGAAATTTTGGAGCACTCACTAGCTCCCGGCCAGCCTGGAGAGAATTTCTTAGCTCCATCTGGTGGGCAAGCAAGCTGCTTCTGGCTCACAAACAGCCCCCTTTAATTGTCAGTGATTTTTATAAGAAGAGATTATTAAGGAAGACAGTCCTCATTAACAGCAATTCTTGCTTCTCCTGGGAATAATTCCATTTATAAAGATTAAAACACATCACTGCTGGCTGGAGTAATCTCCTATGGATCTCTTTCTATTAATATTTCAGCTACAGACCTGTGTTTACTTTCACAGGTCCCAGACAATTGGAAACTACAGTCCCAAAGAACAGTCACTTCTCCTGAGACCCTGAGTACCCCAGTGGCAGCAATCACGAAGCAATTCCTGAACAGCTCCTAGGCAGAATCGGAGCAAACACAAACCTGCAAAAGAACTCTCTGCTGTTACTGCTGAGCACAACCACAGCAGTCACTGGGTTCACTCCCTGCATTCATTACCCAGGGATATGGTTCTGTTTGGAAGAGTGGAAGGAGTTATGAATTGCCCTCCCACTGCGCATGCTTCCTCAATAAAACCTTACCTAGCTCTTTCCCAGCAAGATAGATGAGAAGTAAATGACCTACAGTAAGAGCTCATGACCAAGAATTCAGCAACTCCTTGAATTTGCCTTTGCCCACACCTTTCAAAAAAAATACAGCATTTACATAGGAAAAAGGCCCAGTGAAAAGCAGGAGGCTATAATACATGGCTGCATTTAAATTCATGATGGATTTCATATGTTCATCCCAGTGACCGGCTTTGGAATAATTCTTCATCCTCTGTTGTCAGATTTTTTTACACTTGAGAAACAATAGAGGCCTAATAATTGAACGGAGCAAGACAGCCCCAGCCATTTCATCAATGCACCTCAGCTAATGACAGAAGCAAAAAGAAAATATTTAGTTAAGTATCTTTGTCTGCAAGCTGGATGCAAACCAACAGAATTAATATCCTGCTTCAAGACAGACATATGGACCAAAACCTAAGATCACATCTCTGTAATTGTGATTACAATAGGTTTTTAGTCACTGAAGTATGTGTCCCAGTTTAACAAGATCCCTGCTGTCACTATTTTTTTGCCGAAGTTAAACAAATAAATAGTTCTGCACTCTCAATTTCTGGTTTAAAATAAAAACAACAATCCTAACAGTCTTGCTATGGCCTTTCCAACATCAGAGTTCCCTTCTGTCCTTATCCTTTTTATTACATTTGAGTTAATTACAAGACAAAAATATTTCTCCAACTCACAAGCATCCACTTTCAATAGCAACTGTATTTGATTACATTTAATAATTTAATACTTATTTCATTTAGAGTTGAGTAAAAATGGCTTCCTATGAAGCAAATCTACTCCTCATTAAGTCACTTGTAGTAGTTATAATGCCCAAAATGCAATTTTTCAATTCCTGAAGATGTAGACTTAGCTTATCTTAGACTTGTCATAGCAAATCATTTTACAAAGTGAGATACACATACAGTCCTTATTGTACAGGTGATGGGGTAGCAGGGGCACAAAGAGATGCAGTATTTCACCCCTGGAGGTGAAAATAGGAACAGCCCTTCTGATGGACTTTGATGCTGTACCATCCCCACAAAGATCACATGGTGAATACAGATCCATCATGTATTCTATTGCTAAAGCTGCTTGCTATGTAAAAGCTTCTCAGTTTGCAAAGGTTTCTACTGACAGCTCTGAAAAAAAGAACAGATTCTGTTTAAATTCAGCTACAATTTCTGCTTGAGCTCACATGGTGGACACCCTCCTGGAAAAACAGGGCTGTGCTTCTCACTTGCTCATTAAATGACACCCAGCTGTTTATTATCCACAGTATCTGTGTTTCTCAGAGGATACAAACTGCCTAACTATGAAAATATGAACTCATATGTGAACAGCAGTGATAAGTCAAATTATGAAATTTTACTTGTCTAACTTAATTGAAGGTACCCGAGACAGTAATAACACTAAAGACAAAAAAGGAATTTCACAGCCTCTGTTCCTTTTTTCATATAAAGCTCAGCTCTGACTGTAATACACCAGGGTAATATTTGAATGCCACAGTGCACAGATGCAGTCACACAGAAAATTAGAACTCTCCAAATTAAAAAAAATAAAATTATAGAAGCTATAGTACATAGCTGCATCAATACCGGCTCAAGAGTGGAAAAGTAGTTCGTCTGCTTAGCCCCTTTCTACTCTGTTGGTGACATCAGCGAGGCAATAATGAAAGCCCAATTAGCATATCACCTTGTGTGTTTCAATGCATAATTGGAGCAGCTGATGATTGTCTTCTGAGATTCTAAATAACCATCAAAACTGAGCCAGAGCTGCTGCTTGGTAGGGAAGATTTAGCTTCAAAACATACCCACTTCCCTGTGCAACACAAACAAATGTGCCAATGGCAGAAAAAACCCCAACCCAGAGCAGATGTATTTCTCTGAGGAAAGCAACACAATGCAGCTCCAATTTTAAACAGCATTCATTTGGCCCTCATTGTAGAATAAAGGCTGTAATTCCTACTTGAGTTTGAAAACAGCATTGACGATTTGCTCCCAGGGTACAGACCTTGGTGAACTTTAGGAAAGCAGTAGCCCTGTCAATGCCCTGGCCGTTTTCCAGATGACAGTGACTGAAGAGCAAACAGCCATAGGACAGAATGTCTTTCTACTCTAAAATGAGAGTAGAATGTCCTTCTACTCTAAAACATGCTGCAATTAGCCAACACAGAAAAGAAAGGGAATTTGCAGACCATTCAAATTGAGACATTGACTGCACTTGCTGGTGGAAAGGTTGTATATTTTCAGGGCTCTAACTCCTTTTGGTCCCTATTTAGCCACAAGTGTCCAAGGGAGAACAAAAACGGAGGTCTCTCATCCCATCCTCCTTACCTGAATATCTGCACCAGCTGTTTGTTCAATAGGCACAGATGTGAGGACTGCCATCCAGGGAACCACAAGTCATTCTCAGCACAGCAATGCACCAGCTGGCACAGGATTTCAAATTACCAAAATGAATTGTAGGGGTGGAGAGGAGACATGAGGTTAAAGAGAAACCTATTGAAGCACTGCAATGTTGACAAAAAGGAGTGTGAAAATGAAAGGCCTAAGTCTGTAGAAAGAACTTGCCTATTGAACTTCCTGTACAGGGACTGAAAGCAGGACTAGAGGCTCTTGCCAAACCTTAGAGAAATCCTAAAGGGCACCACTGTTTTGAAGCATTTGAGGGCTAGAAACTGAAAACTGTCAATCCAACAGCAATGAGAGGGAAGTACAGTGCTCTGAACAAGAACTTCAACCCTGACCTAGATAAAGAGTATCTAAAAGAGACAGGAATTCAAGCCCAGCAGGACTTCCTTGGAGTCTTGTCACAGACATATTTTATGAAAAAATCTTTTTGTTAGGATCTTTTCTCCTGAGAAGCTGAGAGGCCTCAGAAACAAAATGTAAACAATAATTATCTGCTGCTGTGGAATGCAACTGGTGCATCTTTGATTGGTCTCATGTGTTTGTTTTTAATTAATGGCCAATCAATCGCAGTCCAGCCGTCACAGACTCTCTGGTCAGTCACAAGATTTTATTATCATTCCTTTCTATTCCTTGCTAGCCTTCTGATGAAATCCTTTCTTCTGTTCTTTTAGTATAGTTTTAATACATAATTTTCTTTTAAAATAATATATATCATAAAATAATAAATCAGCCTTCTGAAACATGGAGTCAAGATTCTTGTCTCTTCCCTCACCCTGGGACCCCTGCGAACATTACCACAGAGTCTCTGTTGAAATGACAAGATGACTGATGAGGTTCAACTGGATTGGTAAAGTGCTAGTATTGAACATCCTGCCTAAATGGACAGAAATCAAACCCCAAGCACAACAAAACACACCAAGAGCACCCCCTCAATTCCCATACACATCAAAGAGCTTCTGCCCACTCCTTACTCCCTTTAAATACCAGGTCTTCCTCTCTGACCATGGCAGTCAGAGGACACAATACAGTCTGTGACCAGCAGAGAATGCCTCACAAGCAGACAGAACCACAACAAATTTAAAAGGGCTCTGTTAGATGAGAAAATGTCCTTGAGTGATTTTTCAGCCTCAAATCATCGTCTTACTCATTGCTGATCATATCAACATGAGCCAGGTTTTGCACAAAAAAGGCAAAATGATAACAAGTCAAATAGCTAAATAATACTGCATTTAAGTCTTTATTGAACATGGCTAGAGTGCATACAGATGTAATTAAAACCTGAGCTTCGATTTGGCAAGCATCCTGTACAAATAATCTTTGTTTCACTGTTGTTTTTCCTCAGTGCTTCATCAAATTCAAGAGACGTCCTTCAGTTTCTCCCCCACCCTTGCTTGGGATTATCAAATGTTTTATAGCTCTGCAAACCTTGGAACAGCCAAACACTGCAGTTGTAGATGAAAGGAAATTATCTTCAAGGTGCTTTCTTTCAGCAGTATACTCATTTTCTTGCCTGGGGTGGGGAGACTTACCAGAGAGCCAGGATGAAATAGCAAGGCCCCATTCCAGAGAGCAGAATAACAGACTCGATATCACAGCTCCTTCCAAGTGGTGATCAGTCTTCTAAATGATCTATGGGAAAAGGAGACAGTATTGAAAAGTTTTAACACTCAAGTGAGCTACTTCTTGCCAAATGATATACTTCATAATATAATTTCTCATGAGAGATATTATTTTGCTAATTATGTCTAATCATTTTTTTATGGTAGAAATTTTCCAAAAGATTTTATTCTCATTCTCACAGCACTAAAAAGAAACTGTCATGTTTATCTAAGCCCATATTTAACCTTTGTAGAAAATAAAGAGCACAGAACTAGGTTGTGGTTAAAAAATCCATACTTTCACAGAAATACGCTTTATTTTCTGTTCTGAAAAAAACCAAATTCTTGTTTTGTTTGAAAACTTCCTTTCATTAAATCATAAATTAAAGCAGAGCAGAAATATGAGTTGAGCTAGCCCCATTTAGCATTCAATAAACTCAGTAAACAGCAGAAATTAGGAAAAGGAACACCAGATGCATAAACAACATAAAGTAAAATTGACATCTAATGGTATTTATTTCAATACTTGGAATAGCATCTGAGATCAGTATTTTTAAACAATCACTCTGTGAACTAGAATACAAGAATGTTTCTTTTTGTTAAGCTGGCAAATCAATTCTGACAAATGGATATTTGAACAGTGCAGCAATCCCAACTAGATCTTATCTTTGGAAAAGTTTTCTTTCCAACCTCGAAATCTGCCAGAAATACCTAGATAAGATCAAAAACAACAGCAATAACACAACTGAGACGAACACCACCAGATCTTTGACCCAGAGTGATTTAGAAACCGGGCTGTAAGAGACTTAAAGGTGCTCTTCTCCATTTTCAGGCCATTAACACCTGCAGGGTGGGAGTGAACTGTTACCACATCCAAAGGCACAGGTTTGCATTCCTTATGCATCAGCAGCTCCCACTAAATTTCCAAAATGTCTCCAATGTGCCGTGCAAAAACACACAGCCAGCTACACCCTTCCTTATTCCAGAGGAAACAGAGTTTAAATGCAGTACAGTCAGCAGTTTCATCCAAGTAAAATGAAAGGAGAACTGAGCTTTCTCTTTCAAAATTGACAAAGTGATTTGCAAACTGTAATAGAGAGTTCTTGTTTCCCCTTCCTGGGGGCTGGATAATGCATCTGCATAATTGGGGGAGTATCTAGTAATCTAGAAGTATCCCCCTCTCAAAGACTGCTACTTGAAATTACTATTCGGAACCAGTGTAACTCCACAACTGATTCTTTCTTTGCTTCCAGTGGCTGCCCATATCGACTTACAGTGTACATTTCTAAAAGTCATAGGTTTCTTTGTTTGCTTCCAGAAAAAACACTTATTTTAGATAACCTTGCCTCCACAAAGTTATTTTACAATTTTCTTCAGTCACTGTGTGCCTTCAGGAATGCCTGATTACCCATAAAATGCCTTCTGACAGCTCAGATTCATTACTAAATTACCACATTTGAATTTTTCATGTGCACAGGGCAATTACTTTTATGAATGACTATCAGCAATGTTTCACTAAAACTGAATGAATTTTTAAAGGATTCTAATTACCACTTAGATGCCCCTCTAACTCTCATTTTAAAGAGTATCATGTCTTTTGGTCATAGTTCAACACAAATATATTCCCTCTTAGATTTTATATCATTGAAAATTATTTACATCAGAAACGAAGAAATATGAAGGTGGTGGTGCTACATAAGCAGATAGACTGCACAGTAGAAATGATTCACAGCCAAAGTGTTGAGAATGAATAATTATCTGTAACCCTCACTCAGAGCTCTTGCATCAAGTTACATTATTCATTTGGGTTTTGACAGGAGAAATTAATGAATTTCAGCTTGACAGACAACTTAAAAAATTATAAATTTTTCAAGTAGTTGGGCCAAACTAAACCTTTAATAAGTCTAGGGAGAGAAAAAATAGAGATATACAAGGATTCTTTCTTTTCCCATTAAAATTTTTAAAATCGGATACAAATACATATTCAGAAAGGGCAGGTGAGTTTTAAATTACACCACTAAGTGGGCTGGAATTCTGACTTGTGTCCCAGAGAAGCATCATCAGGAAACTTCATTAGCACAATCTATTTTTTATGCCAAGGTTGCTAATGAAAGTGATAAACAAGATCAGAAATAAACTAATGATTGATGTACTCCCCCAACAAACTCCAGGTAGATGTTTCTCTTTCAAATGCCACATTTTGTGCATGTTCTTCATCCAACTGCTTGCCCACTTAGGAGATTTTTCTATTTTTCTTTTCATTTTCACTGTTCACTATCAGTTTGTAGAGAGGCAGGAAATGAAATATTCCTTTGAAAACCAGATGGATTAATGCTTCTTTAATTATTTTGTCTAGAAAGTCAAAGACCAGGATAACAGAAAAGAAACAAAAAAAGGATGTCTACCATGTCTTCTTGTGCACAAGGAACGAAGTTTTTACCACTGAGGTCTGAGGGAGACATTTGAAGAAGGTCCCATCAAAACAGTGATGCTGAAAAATAGCCTATAAAAATGGCTTACATTTCTTAAATTATATGTGAAGCAAACACCCCATTAAAATCTAAGACTTTGATTACCTTGCTGGTTTTCTTGCTGGTCAACTGCAGAAATGTGGGCAATCCAGCAAACTTCATCTCTGCCCCCTTTTTCAGTGGTGAGGGGAGAGTGGAAAACATATGGCAAGCTCACATCTGTAAAGATTTTGAAATTTTCCAATGAATGTGCTGCAAGCCATTTTTAAGCAATATTCATCTTCTGCACCAGCAAACCTATTTCACTGTGACCTTCAACAAAGGCTAAAGCCTGAGGGATGGTTGCCAGCAGCGAGTTACGCTTCAATATCCAAACTTGCATAGGTTCCAAAAGGGATTTTCATCTGCATCTAAACTCTAATTAGCAGCTCTTAAAGCTGTGTTTGATAACTTTATTCCAACAGTCAATAGCCCTGAATACATGCCCATATTACTGTTCAAAGTACACACCTATGGATGAAGAATTGCTTGAAAAGGTGAGTCTGGCAAAAGCTGCCACCTGCAAGAAATATTCCATTGTGACAGAGGCAAGGACAGGTCAAACTAGGCTGAAGCTGAGCCAAGGGAGCAGTGAATTGCCAATGTTATTCCCTGGTTCCCAGTGCTCCCACTGACCTAAGTGGCTTAATGAATCCTGGTCTTCTGATCAGATCCAATACAGCTGAGCTGGGCTCTGGTTTCAGCCTTAATGCCATGCTTAGATACAGATAAATGGTATTTAAGAGTTTTGGAGTGATGTAAAAGAATTCCAGGTTGCTAAGAAGACTGACTATGTACAGGAAGAGTTGGGTTTTTCCCCCACATACAGGGGTACATCTTAGCATTTCTAAAGATCCCCAGCATTTTGCAAATTAGAATCCTACCCTAAAAACTGAAAGGGTTTGAACAAACTACCTCAACACATTCTCTTGCCTTCTCTCTTCTCCAGCTTCTCACTTCAAATTCCTACCAGGTGAGTCATACTGAATGTCTCTCCAAAAACTTTGAGAGCTCTGTCCTGCTTATTTTGAGAAAAGAGTTTTTCATTGCAAAGAACACCATTTATACCGATTAACACCTTGTTAACCATCCTGAAGTTAATTCCATGGATTTTGCTGGGTTTTCACAATTAAAATGGTAACTGTTTGAAAAACAGAGCCTGTTCCCTTTGAACTGTCAAGCACATTACCCAGACATTAAAATTAACTGCATACATCTGTTTCTTAAAAACATTACAGTGACAAGAACAAATGCCAAACATGAATGGTGTGCCAAAGACAATCTGCTATGTTCCATGTGTAGTGGAAAAGAAGTGGTCCCCTCATTCCGTGAGGGGACCACTTCTTTTCCACTACACATGGAACATAGCAGATTGTCCTTGGCACAACAGTAAACAAGAACAAGCAGTGGACACTGGGGTTTATTTAAGAGCTTTTACCCAGCCTATCTCTCATGCATTTACTTGCTCTCCTCCAAGCTTTATAGGTTCACTAAGACCTGACTGCCCCCTCTGCAAAGAAAAATCATTGCTAGCCTGAGCATAGTAGGGAGAAAGTTCTTTCGGTTCTTGCTATGCAGCTGCTTGCAGTCACCAGCCTCAGGCACAAGTGGCCAGGGTCCCTGCACATCCCCAAGCATTTGTCTTCATGAAGCTCACTGATTTCCCGGATCTGCGCACATGTCCAGGATCTGTGCTCCAGCCAGAATCTCCCCTGCTGCCTTTTCATGTAATCTTCTTTTCAAGATCACTTTTTGGGAAGCCATCTTCCTGGCTTCCTCTTCCTTTCAGCACCAAAGCCTGTGTTCCTCCCAGTCTAAACCAGGACACAGGCTAAGGCAGAAGCACAACATCTGCTCAGCCTCCTCGGTCCTTTCTCAGGCCTGCTTATTAATTGTAGGATTTGGTATGTGCCACTACATTTTACCCTGCATACTATCAGAATTTACAACTGAGTAATACCAACTGCAGCCAGCCAGCTGCTGCTTCAGAGTTCAAAAGTTCAGTTTCAGACACTCACATACAGGCCCAGCTATCTGCCAGCTGTGGGTGCTCACAGTTCAGGCTTCTTCTTTGCCTAAGACACAGACAGATAGGTCATGACCATGCTGAGCCAAAGTGGAATCTGCAGGTCATTTCTGAACTAAACACAGGCAGAAGACTTTACTCCTTTTAATGCCTTTATTCAAGTGATCAGCTCAAAAGGGGGGTTTTGGCAGACCCCCGGAGTTCTGCCACTGCTCCCAGCAACGACTCTGAAGTGAAGGGCTTGCAGGTCTATCCCCTAGGAGCCAGAGCCGGGAGTTCTATCCTCACAAGGGCAGGGGGGGTACACCCAGGGTTTCAGTTTGAGTTGCCAGTCCAGGGGGTCCTGGGTCTGACTGGCATCGTTTTACGTTGGGGCGAGGAGTGACCGAGGTTTTCAAGCGTCTCTGCCGGCTTCAGGCCTTGGCCCTGCTGTCCAGACACCACCCTGACTTCTCAGTTCTCCTTTGGCTCATCTCTTTTGGGGTATTTTCCAAGATTTGGTGAAGGTCCCGTCCCAGTGCAGTCTGGGTTTTGAGATAAATTTGCATGTCTCCTGAGATGCAAATATCCCCCTCTCCCTACCGACCAAGGGGGGGTTGTCATCCTCCTGGCATCAGGCTAGGGTGGTTCTGAAAAACAAAAATTCTCCACAATAGAGAGTTAAATGGCGATACTTAAGGATACTCAACTGGTGATTACAACATTTCATTTACAAAGTACTCTTGGCCAGCAATCAATTCCCAGCTCAACTCAAACCTCCTCTGCAGCCCCTTCTCTTAAAAAAAAAAAGCTAACTTTTTTTCTTCATAACAATTTCCACGTAAGAGCACCTCTCTCAGGACACCCACATGGTAACTGGATTAGGTCATGTGTCATCCCTTAGTCTCAGTAAACTCCCCACACAGGCTGTGGAGTCAGTTCAAAAAAAGCAAATCGCCTTCATTCAAAAGGCACTGCAGCCTGTGGATGGGTTTCTCTACTGAGAACAACTGGATCGGGCCCCAGTCTGGGGCTGCCACAGCATCTGGGTGCTTGTCAGGGCAGCTCCATGTGCAGCCACAGCAAAGCATTGGAAAGGCGGCACACAACCACAGGCCCCAATTCATTGTAATTTTTCATATCTCAGCATAAAAGAAGCAATTAGAAGTATCATAAGAATATTCTCAAGTGGATTTTAAAAAGTTTTGATGCTGATTAAAGCTTTTATTCAGCACTGACAATGGTTATTCTGAATAGCTCAGAGTAGGGAGATTTAAAGGCTTACATAAGGCCAAATAGCAGTCAGGAAAACCCACAAAAGCTTTAGACCTTCTACAGGATGTATTTTGTTCTAGCAGGATCAGTGGACCTAATTAAACTTTATCTGCCTCATATCCTTAGGCTATCAAAGCTACAAAAACACTATCTTCTTATTAACTTAGTGTTTTACCAACACTGATAATCTGACTTCATGACCATGTTTCGTGTTAGAAAGGAGACAACAGATGGAGCCACACTCTAGAAGACTCACCGTGCCATTTATACTTCAGTAAAGATATTTGCTTTCCATGGGAACTCAGAACTATCCATTGGTTTTAAGCTTATGAATCAAGTGTCTTTTTAGAGCTTTCAAATAAGACAACATACAATGTGTCCAGTTTAACTGTTTTTCCCCAACAGATAAATAGTCCATCTGCTGAGTTTATGAGCAGCAGAAACTTCCATTAACACCCAAATAACTGCATATTATACCTACACTCAGAGAAGAGGCCATTTTATCCTGCAGCTCCCATCTGTCGAGCTGTAGTTCCTGGACTATATCTCACCATCTCAGAAATCTCACAATAGAACTCCTCTCCTTGAGACTGGGGATATTCCATCATTCTTAGTTTACAAGTAAGGCACTTGAGCAGCATGACATGACTGATCAGTCTAAAGACACCTAAGGTCTACAAATTCCTGTAATTTGAACTTCATTCACCTGTGCCCCAAGCTGATGGTTCACAGTTCAGAGCAGTCCCTCCTGGGGGATGACTGTTACCCTTCAGGTTCAATTTGGATGGCCCTGTTCCAGCACTGCTGACAGAACCATTATCCATCAGTTTATTAGTCCTCTGTTCACTAAGAACTGAGGAAGAAGTATTGAGAGCTAAAAATCCCCAAATATGGCTCTATACATCATGGACAGTCACAGCTAATGGCCTTGACACTAGGACTAATGAGACAATACTAACAACATTGGGGGAAAAAAATTGCCCTCAGTCCAGCCATGCACTGCCATCTCTTCTGTTTTTTAAGTAGTGCATTCCTGTCTCTTTAATTACAGCAGGCAGGATGTGAACAGATGCTTACTGCACCCAGCAGCCAAAGGATTCAGGCAAACTTTTACCCATTAGCTAATCATTTAGGTAGCTGACTCAAATAAATAAGATATGAAGATTCCCCCCCAACTGATTAACCAATGGGTTTGCACAAGCTTAATTCATTGACCACAGCTCCTGGGAATACAAATGTCCTCAGCTGACAGCCCTGTTCTCAGTTTCATCATCATTTTGGGTTGAAAGCAAAAATATCAACATTCTTTGACATCTTGTCTGGAGTTGGAACAAAATACCCCAAGTCAGTAGGAGGTGAGGAATTCTTCCATGAAACGAATCACAAGTTGAAATTATTCAAATATTTAAAAAGAAAAGCAGAGATCAAGATACAGGCTATATGGAAATATATATATATATATATATATGTCGCAGCGAGGGAGGCTCGGTGACACCTCAATGTGAGAATCAGCAAGCTTCGTTTATTGATTAGAGCATCAGACATTTAAGCACAACATGTAATAAGCTCATGCGTATTCTGTAAGCTAAGCAGTCTATTGGTTACTCTTACTTCTTCATTCTTTACAACTTACATCTCCCTTTTCTCATGCTCTGCTCTCGGCTACATCATCCTGTTATCAGACTACAGCTATACCCAAGGCCACTGCGACTTTGCAGGTGCAGGGCCTCAGATTAGCTGGGCCAGTACTTTTCCAATTCTCAGCTATCCAGAGCATGTCTACGTGACTTTTGTCATGTAATTAATTCCCAACATATATATATGAAATAAATAGGGCAGGAGAACTTTCTCCCTCTTAATGCCTTTATTAAAAGTGATCAGCTCAGGTGGGAAGGCCCGACAGGTCTGCGGTCAAGCCACTGCGACTCCCAGGAATGGCTCAGAGGAGGAGAGAAGAGCAGCTCTGTCCACTAGAGGCCAGAGCTGGGGGATCCTGTCCTCACAAGAGCAGTGGGGATACACCTCTTATTCACTCTTTTTGATTTGACGTTCAGGGTCCTGGCTCCAGCTGATGTCCTCCCTGGCCAGGGCAAGGGGCAAAAAAGGGTCTTAGTGTCTCTGCAGGCTCTGAACTTTGTTCCTTAAGTCTAGACATCACTTTGATATCTTAATTTTGGGTTGGCACGGTGCTTTGGGGGTCCTTTCGGTAAGTGCGATGGGGGGTCCTCTCTCCTTGCATTCTGGGTCTGAGGTTATTTGCATGTCCTCCAATGTCCCCTCCTTTCACTGTCGGAGAAGAGCCATCCACCTGGCCGCAGGTAGGGTGGTACTGACAAAAAGGGGAATTCTCAACAATAGAGAGTTAACGACCAACTCTTAACAGGCGATTACAACATGAAGTTTACAAAGAACTACAAAGAACTCTCCTCTGCCAGCAACTAGCTCAACTCTGCAACCTTTAAAAAAATGGGTAAACCTTTTTTTACTCATTTTTATATATATATATATATATATATATATATATATATATATATATATATATATACACACACACACACATACATACACAGGGAACTGCAGCCAGCCTGCAGTTCTCCAGATAAACCCTTCAGATTTATGTACTGCTTACAGACACCTCAGTTACGAGGCCTGGCTCTCAAGCTACCTCCCAAGGAAACAAAATCTACTCAGATCTTCAATGACATACAAGCAGCATGTGAATTCAATTCCTTTAATAATCAAACCTAAGTCCCTAGCAGCTCCAGCTGTCATGTCCATTTCTAGCTTCTACAGGCACTTTATCAGCCTTTACTTCCAGAGCTGATGTCACACAACACATCTGCTGGTTACTGCTGTGAAAGTGTCCCCAGATTCACACCTTCCAAAAGGCAGAGCCTCCAAAATCCTGTGCTACAACATGCAAGTGCCTCTTGACAGCCTCTCCAGCAATAAGTGGGCACAGTTCTAGAAAAACTGAATTAATCTTGCAAGCCTTCCTCTCTCAACACATCTGTGTCTTTTCCTGACAAATTATTTTACCCTGCCCTCCCCTCTACAGCCTCTCTCTTATCCATACAAACAACCCCCTCTTTGGTATAGATGAGGCTTTCATAATCCACTTGCTGACGAAGGAAAACAGAAATAGAAGTAAGCACATATGCCTTTTTCCCTGCTTACTTTAAAGATGCCATAGACTTTTTCTTCAGCTCTGACTAGATTGATCTGAACAACAAAAAGATATAGACAAGTATTTGGGACACCCACTGAAACAAAACAAACATTCATGCTTAGCATGGAAATTATGGAAGAAGTTAAGTCATGTTAATTGCCAAAACTCAAATTCCCTGGAGTTTTACAGTTTTGGGGTTTTTTTTGTCTCAGCACATGTCACAGTTAGATGGCCAAAATGCACAGAGTATCACTACACAATTTCAGAAAGCTTTACGCATCCCCAAACATATCAAGCAACACCATACCACATTATAAAGCTTCAGGCATCTGCCCATACAGAGTAAAATCGCTTCAGAAGGCTGCAAGCATCTGCCCTTCTTATTCTTTAGCCCAGCCTTTTATACCCCTCATGTTATGAGTAAAAAAAGGTTACCCATTTTTTAAAGGTTTCAGATTTACTGGTTGAGCCAGTTCTGGCAGAGGAGAGTTCTTTGTTAGCTTCATGTTGTAATCACCTGTTAAGAGTTGGTTGTTAACTCCCTCTTGTTGAGAATTCCCCTTTTTGTCAGTACCACCATGCCTGCTTCCAGGAGGATGGCATCCCCCCAGACGGTGAAAGGAGGGGACATTGGAGTTGACATGGAAATAACCTCAGACAGACCCAGAATGCAACAAGAGAGGTCTCCCCCACCAAACCCAGGAAAAAGACCCCTAAAATAACGAGCCAACACAGAATTGAGAGATCAGGGTGATGTCTGGATGTGAGGAATGGAGTCTGGAGTCTGCTGAGACCTTTTTTGCCTCTCACCCTGACCTGAGAGCTCGTAGGCTGGGGTGAGGACCCTGAATGTCAAGCAGAAAAAGTGGGGAATTTCCTGGTGCTCTCATGAGGGCTCTGCCGGCCAACTGGTAGACAAAGCTGTGCTTTTCCTCCTCCTCTGTGTCACTCCTGGAAGCAGCAGCAGTGTGAGCATGACCCATCTATTCTTCCCACCTGAGCTGATTTTTAATAAAGGCAATAAAAAAGGAGAAAGATATCCTGCCCTATTTATTTCACCTCATGTTCATGCATTGCACCAGTGTGCCCTCTGTTCCCTTTGGTGATTAGTCAGTGCACCTGGGCACTCCATGTCTCATTGCTTTCAATGCTTTTTACCTGTTTTTCACAGCTGTGGCCCATTAAGAACAAGGCTGGGCCACAGCCCCACTCTCAATGACCACAAACTGTGTATCTACATTAAGAATCCTGGGCTGCAAGGCCCTGAACTTCTCTGCAAACTTCAGTTGCCTTGGAATAGCCAGTGAAAGAGATGAGGAACACAGTTTATGGAATTAGGCCCTGAGAATGGTAGCACAATGCAGACTGCCAGACCAAAAAACTGTCCAAGGCAGTAAGTCTCCTCCTTCAGACATAGAAAACAGGCTTTAGTACAGTCTGAGATGCCAGGGAGTGGTATCAAAACACATACCTGCCATTAAGGATTTTACACATCTCGCTGTCCAACATTTTGCTCCTAACAAGCCAAGAGTTCCATGACCTTAAAGGCATTTGTGAGCCACTCAAATTCATGTAGTCCAGTTGCTTGAAAGACAAATATTTGCTGGTGTAAAGGAAGGAAAGGGAAGCAGGGAAGTGGCAAGAAACCCTCTTTCCTATGGGACAATCATTCTGGATTAGTAAAGAGTGTTAAAAGAGAAAACTGCATTGTTAGTCATCCTCTCCTGGAAAAAAAAGAAAATGCACGTTCCCATCTTGTTTCTGCAAATGCAGAGCCTGCAGTGACTTTTCAGATTAGGAGATTATAGCATCACCATACCCTTACCAATTAGCCTCCAAATGATTTCCCAGGTCCAAGGAACCAGAGCAGAGTTATCATTAGTGCCTAGCACTAATACAGCATTTCAGCACTCTAAACATCAAATAGGAGAAATTACCTAAATAATTATAAGAAAAACTCTACTGATTCTTAGCCTTGCTAAAATAAACAGTATGATTTGTTGTCCTATTATAATACAAAGACTTGGCATTTCATATTTCATTCTGGTGCCATTTTCCCTTCTTCTAAATGATCATGAGGTCAGGCTGGAAGGAGGGAAAAGAATCTTTAAAATGCTAAATCTACAGGAACCGAGGTTGCTTAGCACTCCAGAGAGTGCAGAAAAATGACAGTAAAACAAATAGACACAAAGAAAGAAATTGGAGTTGTTATGCAGTCCTTACATAGTCTTACTGGTTTCCATTGGATTTTCATCACTGAAAGATTGAACAAAGGCATAAAGGGACTTGCTCCTGAAAAGTCACAGAATTTGCAGGGTAACAACCAAAACAATTCTCTTAATATTGCTACTTCCCAAAGTGTTTGGTCACACCGTGTCTGAGCAGAAGCAATTCTGCTCACAAATCCCACTGATAGACAAAAAGGCAGCGCCCTGCAGAGGGATCAAACCCAAAGTGGGACACAAACTGAAGGGCTTGCAGAGGAAAATTAGTAGCTCCCCATAAATGAGGCTCAGCTTAATGCCTTATTTCCCTGGGAGACCAAACTGCAGTTTAAACAGAAGATGAGTGCAGAGGAAGGTCTGTGAGAGCAGAAATCTCACTATGAAATATGTTACTTTTTGCCTACATGTGATTATAAAAGAAAAAGAGGGGGAAAGAGCAGACAACTATGGGACTTGCTCAGAAAGTCAGTGGCAGAAAAACCCATTCACATCATCCCGTGAGTACAGCTCAACAGAAACCTATAGAGAAGATGGAGATGTGTCCAAGAAACAACGGTTCTGCACAACCAAAAAGCACTAACCCAGAAACAAACGAGGTTTGAAACATTTTTCTTTCTTTTATGACTCAATCACCCCTACATTCCAGACCATGTATTGACATTATGTGTAACAGTCTGAAACTACTCTTAAAACTTAGCAGCTTTGACCACAGCATCACTCCTGAGAATAAAACCTCAGTAGATTAAGGATCTGAACCCAGTCACCTTTTCTCTGGTCACACAGCTGCCTCCACAAAGGCCACTGACAGTTTAGACCAGTCTCTGCACCCCAGTCTCATCCTGAACAACTTCAAAATGCCTGAGAATCCAGAAACACACAACCGCATCATCAGAGAAAGTGAAAATCACTAAGTAAAGACAAGAAATTAAAAATGAAGTTTGAATTGATCCTATTGTTATGAACAAAAAAAGTGTTACCCATATTTTTTCCAAAAGTTGTAGAATTACAAGTTTAACTAGTTCTGGCAGGGGAGTGCTTTTGTTAGCTGCTTGTTGTAATCACCTGTTAAGTATCGGGTCGTTAGCCATCTATGGTTGAGAATTCACTCTATTGTATCAGCATCACCCTGCTTGTGACCAGGTGGGAGGATGGCATCCCCCCCAGACGGTAGAGGGGAGGGAACCAGGAGTTGATATGCAGATAAGTTTAGAGCCAAAATGCAATGGGGCAAGCCCCTATTCCAAACGCAATTAATAAACCCCTAAACCAGCGAGCCAATAAGGAATTCAGAGATCAAAGTGGTCTCTCGACATCAGGGGTGAGGTGAGAAGCCAGCAGAGACTCTGAAAACCTTAATGGCCCCTCACCACAACTTAGAAGATGTCGGTTAGAGCCAGGACCCAAGACTGCAAACTCAAAATTGGGATCCAGGTGTGTATGCCCCGTTCTGATCTCGTGAGGATGGTCACCTACCTCTGCTTCCCCGGTGGACAAAGCTGCTTTTGCCTCCTCTTCCGAGTCACTTCAGGGAGCTGCAACTGCGGACCTGTTGGGCCTCCCAACCTTGAGCTGATCATTTTTCATAAAGGCATGAAAAAGGAGAGATATCTCCTGTCCTGTTTATTTCACTATGATGAACGTAATGATTTTAAGGCGAGTTGTTTGTTGATCTTTGGTATTGATGTGGACTTTTCTATTTGATCATGGTTTTATAAACGGTTTCTATCAGTACACACGACTGACTGATTGCAGGGTATTCTACTGCACTCTTAAAGGTTATTCCCCACAACATAGAGATAGAAATCTTCTGGTGAGATTTAGGAGGTTTTCCCCACTCCCTTTGTTTTACAAAAAACAAAGCTTTAAAGCCTCTCAGCTCATGACACTACTAAAACCACACCTACAAAGATATTATTAAAATAACCAAGAGTTAAAAAAAAAAAAAAAAAAGACAATTATGAGAAAGAGCAGCACTCAATTATCCAAAAGGGCATATGGTAATCACCAGCTCAAGTCAACTAAGTGTTTCATCACATACATATCTTCAACATTTTGCTACACCAAGTACTTAGAAAGCTGTTCCTCCAAGGCTTTACATTCCCTCACCTTGCACTGGACTAAGTGATAGCTATAAACTTTTCACTCCAACATGGTCCTTGGCCACATACACTCATAACATTTTAATAGTGAAATTTAACTAAATGTTTTCATGATTTTAAACTCAGTAACAATTAATTGCTTACTCCATTTCTTACTCAGTATTTCTGAATTCGGAGTTTCTTACTGTGTTTGGAATTCTGAATCACTGAATGCTCCCAACATTTCAAAGATAAACATATTAAAAAAACATATTAAAAGCCTAAACTGCCCAGGCAACCTACCTATGAAAAAAATTTATCCTAAATGGATAGACTGACTGCTCTCAGGGTTATATACAAGAACTAGATCAAAGGAGACAGACAGGATGATACTCAAAATAATTTCTCATCTAAGTCTACTCACCACTCAAGCAGGGAATTCTACAGATATGTTTCTATCTTCTTCTCTAATGTCCTGCAGGAGAAATAAGCTTTCTGCTTTTTTCAGAGTATGGCCATAGTAAAGAGATTTCAAGATGTATCTCATGGAGGTGTAGTATATGATGTAGATAATTCATGCTTTGGAAATTGTATAAAAATTATAAAGATCCAACCATGCATCTGACCCCCATGGCCAGAAGCAGGGCTTTTCATTTTCAAAAGATTTCCCAGACTCGCCCAGTTAAAATCATGACCATTAACGAGTGAATGAGTCTTTCCTGGGCAATCAGCGACCATTTCCAAAGAATGTCCAGAACATTCACCGAACAACACCTGGGAGAGATTACATCGAAAAAGCAGCATCCTGGCTACAGCTGAAAGGAAGACCATTTCAAGGAGCCCAGACAGCCATCCAAACCTATGGACTTACTTTTGTCCGGGACTGCATCTGTATAGTTCCCGTTATACATATGTAGGAACTTACAGAAATCTTAGGTCATTTCTGCTACAGGCAGAATAAACTGTATATAAGCTGACTACTTGGAGCAGTTGGGGTGACACTCTGGGGAGATGCTGACACTCCATCGGTTTGACCCAAGTTCACCCAGCGTCAAAGTCCGGGGTTGACGCTGTCTTGGCTCTTGCGGTTTTATAATATTCTATTGTTTTTGGTTGTCGATCTAATAAATTTATAAAATATTTTTTATAAATTTGGCTGCAGAATTGATCATCTCTAACAGAGGCATGAGAGCCTTGAAGCTGTCAACATTTATGCATCAGCATTTTATTTCTTCATGGCAGATGGGCTGAAAATACCTGTATGCAGATTCAGGTGTGAATTCACTGCTTGAATTATATTCAGGCATGGTTATTATCACATGCTGAGGTTTTTTTCCTTCCATTCCTAGCAGAAAGGATCATGCAGAGTCTTCAAAGTGTAGGAAGGAAAAAGCATTGTTTGCAAAACAGCTGATGCAGGCTAATATGCATTCATTTTATAGCATATTCCTACACAAGTTACAGAATGACCAAAAAAAAATGCAGTGGAAAACATCTTCAAAAGATTATATAATCCATATTCTGCCCCTTGGAGGCATCAGCTGTACCTTTATTCTTTTTGACAAAGTCTAGTAGGTCTTTATTGTATTCCAATGGCCCCACTGCCTTCTCATGCAACGTCTCAGTTTGCTCCATTACCTTGATTATTCAGTATCTGTCCTAAATCTTTCTTGTGGCCAATTAAACCCACTCATCTAGAGAAGAGATTATTCCCTTTTTCTTTTAATAGTTCCACTATTTCCTCATTACATGGATGGCTCATACTCCCCCTTCATTCCTTTCTCAACAGATGTCTGGATAGCTCAGATTCCCTCAAATTTCCTTACCACCAACGTCGTGCTTCAACCAATTCTCCTCATTTTTCAACAAGCTCCACAAATATTCAGCTATCTCATCTTGGTTGTATGCTAAGCTGGAGAAGGTCCTCATCCCAAAGTTGTCCCCCTTTCCATACCCATGAGTCTAACTAATATTTTGGATTCTAAAGCAAGTAAGCATGTGTTGATAAAAGGAGAAATCCCACTTCTTTATTTATGTCTCACTTCTCTGAGCAAGTGATGTTCCCTTTTATCCCAATTCACACATAGCTCTCCAAAAAGGTTTTAGATAGGCAGGTAAGTCTTACTGTTTATCACGTATCAAAAACTCCAGTTCCTTTTATTTATTCCCTCACTTTAGCATATTCTTCATCTAAGAGACCATTTGTTCTTTATTCCTAGCATGTGTCATACTGATAGAAATTTTCCTTTGGGATGTTCAAAATTCCATCTTTTAAATAGCTTTAATTTTATGTGACTTGGTTCAGAGAAAGAAAAAGGTTTTAAAAATCTGCCTTGTTATAATACGCTCACCTCCAGCCCATCCTACATAAACAGAAAGTTATAAAAAGCCTGATTTACACACAGTACCTTTTGTCTGTCTGTTCAACGTCATTACAGAGTTAACATTTATAATGCTGTTGAAAGGCAGGTGTTGCCAGCAATTGGCTAAGTGGAAACCTTAATGTGACAGTTTATTAATCAATTCTGTCTCACAAACCCTAATGTAACAAAAAGAAGCGTAAATAAATGCCTGATCTGTTAAAGTAATATATGGCCTTCACACTGAGACTTATTTTAGGGGTGGGGTCACATTGCACCCACTTTAAATTTCTTGGCCATTTGAAGTTCAGGCTGCTAACACTTTGGAGGATAATATACTAGCTGAAGGCATTAATTGTTTAAGGGTGATTTGTGTTTGCATTTCATTTCAGTGAAGTGCAGTACTGTTGAAAGGTGCTGGATCAATAGTGCTAGTTTTGAGCATATTTATCTTGAACTTTTCCCTATGGTCTTATCCACATGAAATGGGATTCAGCTTAGCTAGTACCTAGTTAGCCCCAGGGGTTTCTCAGTTTGTGAGGACAAATCCTAATTAAAAAGTAATATGGAAGATAGTAGAAATAAGTCTGTTGACTTACAGGGAGAGCTCAAAAGTAATCCTCCAGCTTTAAGCTGGAATATTTACAGCCCTGTGCCCTCTTCACCATCCTCAGTCCCATGCTGTACCTTCCATTGTGCTGACAGACCTCATGTCCATGTATTGCCTAAACTCAGACAGGATTAATCCAGGTCTCCCTCATTTCCTCTCTCCTGTGCGTACACAAACTGATGGGGAATTGCACAGTTCAGCTTGGACAACATTTTTGCATGGGGTGAAAGAGAAATGAGTGAGATAAAGTCTGTCACATGCCTTGTCATAATCATGCACAGATGTTCCATGTTAAAAATTAATATTTACTGAAATACTTTCAAAATTGCATCAGAGCTCCTCAGAGTGTGTTAAAAATAAACACATTCAAAATATTACATTTAACTGGGGGCCAGATTCCTTCACCAAAACTACAGACAACTACTCAACTGTTTCTCTGCTAATACAGTGAGTCAAATCAATCGCCTTCATCTAAACACCTCTGAACTCTGGGACTGTTTTTATCTGAGCCTGTATTTGGCCAAGTAATTGTTACCCTCCAGTGAGTACATGACCACATACAAAAAGTTCACGGCATGATCAGTTTATTACATTAAGAAATGTAATAAACTGTGATTTAAATTTAATAGCCTGAGACAAATTTGCCTGTTTGTTCAACAGAGTAAACTCTCAACCTCCACTCATTTACAGAGATCCAAGATTCCTGCACTGCTCACAGCAACGCAAATTGCCTCAGCAATTCACAGAATTATAAAATGGTTTGGGTTGCAAGGGACCTTAAGGACTATCTAGTTACATTCCACTGCCATGGGCAGGGACACCTTCCACTAGGCCAGGTCGCTCAAAGCCCCATCCAATCTGGCCTTGAACACTTCCAGGGATGGGGCATCCACAACTTCTCTGGGCAACCTGCTTCAGTGCCTCACCACCCCATAAGAAGTATTTGTTTCCCCTAATAATGGTAAATCACAACAACAACAACAGCAAAAATACAGCACATGTGGTTCTGGTAAGACTGAGCCTCAAATTCCTATTTGATTAAGAGATCATCATATGACAAATCCAGCAAAATCAAGCATCTGTCTGAAACCCAGGGAAAGTGCTTGATTTACAGCCTTAAGTGGATGTCTGCCATGATTTTCGCACACTTTGCTATCTTGGCTGACCTCTTCCAGACGTATTTTCTGCAAACCAACAGATTTCACATGTTTTTAAATATGGTGACAGCCAGGAATTCATAAATAATATATCTCCACTGAAATATAGCTGCCATGTCTTAGCAGTTCCGGCTCCAGGCTGGATCTGCAGCAAAGCCAGACAGCTCAAGTTTATAGCAGTTCTCCCCATTCTGCAGCTATGCCATTAAAACAGCTCCACTTGTACGCAGCTACCCAGACATCGACAGCTCAAGCTAATGGTACCTAAATACAAGCATGAAATCTTGCCTCTTGTCAGGAGAAGTTACAGTCATGCATGACAAATTTAGGTAGGAGAAAGTGCACAAAGTACATCAGATAAAGTGTGTTTGTGAATACGTTGTTTCAAAAAACAAAGATGAACTTGTGGGACTTGTATTTGTTTTGTCAATTTGTCTTCAGTGTCATTCCTGCGCATCAGATGGGAATGTCAAACAGTATCCATGGACTGGAATAACACTTCACTCCTAGAACCCAGGCCATGGCCCTTGCACCCATTACACAGTACTTTAGGAACTACTCATTTTCTCTTTGGGTGCTAAATATAAAAGCCAAGCTTGCTGGAAAGCCCTCTATTCCTTCTTGCTTCTCAAATTGTCTGAACTGCTATCCTGGGTCAGAAATCATAGGAAAAACAAGATTTGCTCTAGATCCCAAATTTGCCATTTTAACCTTCAGCATAAAAAAGAGAAGTAAGAAATAACAAACATTTCACAGAGGCAAGTGCACATTACTATATACTTTGGTCACCATCTCCCTAAACTATTTTCATTTTCCTTCTGAAGTTTTTTCCTATGTTTCCTGAACATCTACATTAAAGACACTGTATGCTGCTTGGGACACCTCAAACCTTCTGATCTGAAATCACCAGTCTCAGACTGACTCATGTTAAAAATCTTTTTCTCTGCACATACACACACACACACACACACACACACACACACACACACCCTGCACTGAAAATCATCAGAATCCACCATGTTCTGCCTGGTTACAGCCTTAAGACACCATCTGAGATAGCAAGTGAGACCAGACTCCCTTGTTACCTATTTCAAATTCAACAGATTTGCAAATAAAAATGTTCCATCTCTCTACCCTGTAAGATATGTCATAATTCACGCAAGAAAAACTGCTGAAAAGCCTAAATCATTCCCCAAACAGCCATGTGAGATAAGACTTCTCAGTATGCATGGAAAATCTTATTGTCTTCAGTATCTTGGGTGCTTGGAGCAACTTCTAAACTTACTTTAAATATTCCATGTAAGTACCCATACATAGATTATTTATAACTATCCTAAAAGTTTTTTAAATACTTAGAGAAAAGTTACAGCAGCCACCAATGTACCTTCACCACAAGCAAGGGCCTGATATTCTGTGGGTATGAGAACCATAGCAGGCAGCCAAGACCTTTTGGCACCAAGAAAGGGAATCCTGGGACTCACTTCGCTCAAACATACAGAAATGAGAGATGGGAAAGTCCAAGACATCTCCCAGCCTAACAAGAAGGATCATTTCCCTGGGCTTTTCCACCCATCAGTTTCCAATTACTCAAGAGATGTATTCTTCTACCTCCCATCCTGGGAGAGTATCTATTGGTATAATTTCACAGCTATGCACATTTTCTAGTTGCTCCGCTGAAATTTGTTTCCTTTGACTCATTTCATTACTCCTAAAAACCATTCTCAGAACATACTTCTTTTGGAAATGATATTACTTTCCTCATTAACTTTATTAATAATTTCTTTCCATTAACTCTTCTAATTAATTGTTTTAATTAATTATAATAATAAACTGTGTAATCTTCCACTTTAGCCAGCACGTAGCAAAGTTTTTTTCACAGACTGCTGTGGTTAGAACAGTTTGGGAAAAGCACTGAAACTTTAAAGTTTTGTTAAATCAACCATGATATGCTTTCATGAACAAAGCCTGAGGGAGAAATGTATGGCTGAAAACTGGACACCAGGGATGCAGAAGTAATAGACCACAAGGACATGGTGTGAAAACCAGAGATAAAGGAGAGACCAAAGAAGGCAGTTCAGCATTTGTACTGAAAACTCTATCAGGGAAAAAGATAGTAAAAAGGCTGAAAATGTGTATTAATTATCATAAGAAGTGCCAAATCAATAACCAAGAGAAGACAGAATACTAACTAAAAGAATTATGTACTTTGGAACCAATGAACATTAATTTCTTTTTTTGCTAAAGATATACAAATAATGAAAAAGTTTTGTAAGTGGGTGTTCATCCAGGGGGAGCTATCACCATGGTGCTGCGAATAAAGAAATGTTTACTTTCTAATGCTAAAAAATAGTGTCAGACAGTTTGATTTATCACAATGTTTCCAGCAACACTTCTAGGAGGAGTTGTTCATTCCCCTTCTAAACATTTCATTTGCATTTCTAATGAATCACATGGTCCTCCATTTCAACCTTCCACTGCTGTTACCACTTATGTCATTTCCCACTCCAGCTAGGTGGAACTAGAGGGAAGAAAACTTTGTTAAAATAGGTAGAGAGAGTCTCCAGGTTGTTGCTACACTGACAACATTAAATGTTCTGCCTTCTGAGAACACTGCAATGAAAGGAGAGTATATTTTCCTAAGCACTAGAAAAATTCTGGTCACTTCTCCCTCCTGTGGTGTGTCCTACCATCCCTATTACAGAAAGAACCACAATACATAGGAGGCAGCAATGTGTTGGTAGGGCTTGTGGTCTTGTTTGCTGCCATGGATATGGATGAGTTAAGGAAATGCCTCTTGGAGTAGAGAGCATGATGGTCTGTAAGAATTATGCAAATACTCAGGGTCATCATCAGATGGACAGTTAGGGCAGATCTGTGAAATTCAGGGCAAGGCCTGGCACGGGGAGTGAGTTACAAAACACTCCCCTCTTCCAGTGAGGGCAGAACAGCTCGGGAGGCTCAGCCATGTGCCTGGCTGAGAGCAGTTAAGTGCTTGCTCATACCCTATGCACGCAGTGGGAACTGTAATGGCTCTTGGTGAGATGTTTTCTAGACAGTCCCTGGCTTTTCCACAGTCAGTAGCTCTTATTAAAATTTTAATAAATTGGCTCAATAATTGCAGCCAAAGCCCCAATGCTCTGACATAGTGCTAGGCTGAAAAAGGACAGGGAACAGCACTGATCTGGAGCACATCTCAGTGCTACACAGGGGCACCTCTGCACTTGCAAATCCAGTCAAACTCAGTCTAAAGATCATAGTTATCCTTCTGAGAGATCCCATTACTCTCAGAGCTGCATTCACCAGGGATAGGAATGTTTCATGGTGCGCTCCTAGCAAACAGTCAATGAGCTGCTCCAGAGCAGCAAAACCAGGCAGAAATCCCAGGAGCACAGCAGGCACATACAGCCCATCAGCGCATCCACGCAGCTCTCAGGGAGGTCCAAAAAGCAAATGTACAGGTGGGCACACGGGTCTGAAAGGGCAAGGTCCTGCTCTCCTCTCATCCACCAATACCTTGCTCATTCCTGTGTGTCACCGACATGTTTTAGGAAAAATCCTTTCCTTAGGATTTTTCCCTCCTGAGAAGCTGAGAGGCCTCAGGAACAAACTGTAAACAATTCTTATCTGCTGCTGTGGAATGCAACAGGGGGAATCTGTGATTGGTCTCATCTGGTTGTTTGGAATTAACGGCCAACCACAGTTCACCTGTCCAGACTGTCTCGGTCAGAGACAAGCCTTTGTTATTCATTCTTTTTCTATTCTTAGCTTAGCCTTCTGATGAAATCCTTTCTCTATGTTCTTTTAGTATAGTTTTAATATATTATCTATCATAAAATAATAAACCTAGCTTGCTGATACATGGAGTCAACTTTCTCATCTCTTCCCTCATCCTGGGACCCTTGTGGACAATACTACACCTGTGATGGGCCCCAGGCCAGAAAGACACATCCTAAATTTCATCTTTATCTTGAGACCAAACAATCTAAGTTAACATGATAAACTATTCCCAGTATTGAAACCCTTTTCTTCTGCAGGAGATAAATAAAATATGAATGTGTTTTGAAACAAAAAATAGTTCTTTCTGCTCTTTGAAACCAAGTCTTTTCTTCTGTTTTACACAGATCATTCAAAGGAGCCCCAGCTCAGATTGAAAGGCCAAATACTTCTACAGCATACATAATAGCATCAGAATTGGCTGTGAACCTGCAGGTAACTATTTGCCCTGTACCACACTCCTTCCAACAGCTGTATTTTGCCTTATTGATCTGGTAAATTACCATGCACAGTCTTCTCTGTTGTGTAGCTTCTTCCCTCACTGGCTCTGAAAACAGATCCTGAGGAACAGAGAAGTTTTGAATGTCCAGTCCATATAGATGATTGTCTGCACTAGCAAGCTCCTCTTCCACAGAGACACTCTTCTTTGACTGAGGGCACAGTATGAGAGGAAAGCTCATGTCCTTACAAACAATTTGATGGGTGAAAGTGTTAATGTCTTTGAAATGGGGCTTAATGTTTCTACTACCTTGGGGCAGCAGGTTCCTTGCAGAGCCCAGACAAGCCTGAACTTCTGAGCTTTGGGCTAAAACAGTAGGTTCAAGAGGGGAATATGTGGTAGACATTTAGGGAAGACTGTCCCTTCCTAGTACCTTGGCCAATGGGGAAAGGAAGGGGGCAACATGCGGACAGGAATTTAGGATAAAAGGAGGCTACACCCTCTGAAATCTGAAGAGAGAAAACCCCACCGGCTTTCATTCTGTGCCCTGGGTGACTCTCTCCCTTTATTCGGATAAAGTTGCAGGACTCCTCTGCCTCCTTTTTGGACATAAACATCTCGCATTTGTGGATTTTCCTGACAAATATGTCCAATCAAATCTGCTGTCATTATGAAGATCTAATTGAGCAAATTATGTGACCTTTTATACAATACAGCATTCCACAGAATATTTTTCTTATTTTTTAATATTTAAACATAAATTAAACATTTGAATTTTTTTAATCTATTCTCCATATGCAAATATGCAAATCTCTATCACTAGTTTGTTTCTTCCATTTTATTTCTTGTTTTTAAGTTTAAATCATTCTGTAAGAAAAATAACTGTTGGTGGTGGTAATATGTGCTGTAAGGTAATTCATGCTTATGTGAAAATGTATAAAATAAAAACTGTAAAATAAGTTAAACATGAAACAAACACCCAAAGAGCCTAAGACCACGGACAGATTACCACACAGAAGTTGCGAAACTCCTGATGGCAGCAAGGAAAGAGTGCCTTGTTAGCAAGCAAAAGGACGTGGCCAGTACGGAGATGGGCTTCTCCCGAAACCATCCATCCCGGAACACCCAGAGCGATCAACACTTGATAAGTATCTTCAATCAAGATAACCGAAATTGTCGAGAACATACATCTGAATACCCAACTTCCCATAACATGACCAACACCCGCCACCTCCCAAGAAACAGCATTGTCCAGCCCCGTAAAGAGAAAAGAAACTTCATGCATATGTGGGGTGACAAAAGGAATGGGGGCACCTCTGCCTCAGGCAGAAAAAACTGTATAAAACAGCCCCCCTGGAGACGGCATTTGGTGAACAGAGGAAGTTCTGATGTGATAGAGGTCGGATCTAGTTTCACCCAGCACCAATCTCGGGCTCAATGCTGTCTCTTTGACAGTGGCTATCGAGGAATGTATTTTCGGTCACAAAAATAAAATCTTTCGCTATTATTATTAATTTTGATTTCTCATTGATTATTTATAACAGTGGTTTTTAAAAGTTAGAGTAGTTCAATTTTGTGGAAGGCTATTTTAGAAGTGTACAAAGTGCAAAAAGTTGAGATTTAGACTTGTACCCTTTAAAGTCCCCTATCAAACTACAAATCAGTTTAAACTATTTCTCAGACTGTCAAACATCTCTTCTGCGAACTGTTCAGGTTGCAGAAATGGTCAGTCATCTTCTGCTGTAGATTTGCAAAATTTCCACTGTAATATCACTATAAAAGAGAGCAGAGTTCAAACTCTTTGAAGCAACAACTAAAGAACCTCACAAAGAACATCCCTCTGACCAAAAATGTTCCTTTTCTAAGTGTTGCTTCCCTGCAGTGCAAACTACTTCAAAAAGAGTAGCAGAAATTGTGATATCTAAAAAGATAATGCCTCCTGTCAGGTAAACAGTTTTTAATAAATTCATGCTGTGCAATATGTTGAGTTGGGGGATTTTTGGTGGTTTTAGTTTTTTTTTTTGAAAGAGGAAAATTTCTTTGCTTTAAAGCACCTGATGATGTCTACTCTCTTTTGTTTTCTGACATCTGCTCTGACATTCCAGTACTTTGGAAATTGCGTGACAAAATTAGTTTCTGACAAAAGCAAAGGCATCCTTTAAGGAAATTTACTCTTCCCATCAAGAATAAAACTAACCCTCTACAGCTGCAGCTATAGTGGACTTTCACCATCACAGACTAAGAAAAGTGCCCTCAACTGAAATTCTGATTTGGAAGTTTAAAAACAGGCTTGTCTCTGCAACAAAAAATGGACATGCACAAATACATAAAATGTATAGAATAAGTGTATAGCAATGCTTTTTGTGTTTTACTTTCACATAAGCTTCTTATTATCATAGGACAAAACAGGAAATATAGGATTAACCCCCATGAAAACATCAGTAACAAGGATAAACAACTCAGTTGCTGGTGATGAAAAAAACATGGAAAAATGAGAAAAAACAAAACCAAATGTTTTTACAGGAGCAATGTCTTTTTTTTTTTTTTTTGACAGCTTATCAGAAGTGAGCCCAAATAGCAACTCAAATTGTGTTTTTATATGAGTTCTTTTTAATGATAAAAAATGGTAATGTAAAAGAGGTTCATATTCATTCATGTTGGATCACAGCCAAACTCAGCTACAGACTTGGACTCCAAATATGCCGAAGTTTAGACATAGAAAAAACAACATTATTCATTCTAATTTTAATAAAATTATTTCTAATTCACTTCTCTGGCTTCTGCTGGGAACTGAACAAAGAAATCCCAAAGTAGGCATGTGCTGTACCATCCATTTATACACTTGCACAGGAAGGGAAAACACTGAACTCTGCAATGTGCAACAAGACTGTAAGTCAGAATTGCAACTGGAATCCCAATTCTGTGCTTCCAGACCTTTAGCTATTTTAAATGTGCAGTCTTTACACTAAACTGGCACAAGATTTTGCATTTGTACTCAAACACAACACTATTTTCAGGAGCTGGGTAAGGAAGCAAAAGCTCTCTTGGAGCCTTGATACTACTGCTTGCTTGTATTTCTTTTGTGGGTAGCTGAGGAAGGGATGTCTGGCTTTGCTGGGCAGGATCCTTGCACATCCCAGCCTTGTGCTGCTCCTCCCTTGCTCCTGCTGCTCACTGGCACTGCTCATGAGCTCCTAGGGCAGCCCCAGGGCTTTCCACCTGAGCTCTGATCCCAGCTCATCCCACACTGAATGCTGGGCCTAAGAGGGTTTTGCCATAACAGCAAGGTAGCTCAGGAGTTCTCCTTTCATCCATTACTATTTTCCCAGGGATTCCCACTTTCTCTCCATATAATGAGCAAGCAGGAAAAATGCAGCTTTTGCAAACAAGGCTGTCAAATTCTGCAGTCATCTAAATGACCACAGCACTGAGTTCTAAGACTGAAAGCCACTCCACTGCTGCCTAGAACAGAACATCTTAGCATCTTCTCTTCTGCTGTTGCTTAACAGCTTCCATGAAAGATTAAGTACCTCAGAGAACAAACCAGCTACAAGAAGGATGATGAAAACCCATCCAGCAAGAATATTTCATACCACTTCCCTCTCCCTCTTGTCACTGAGGCAACCATATGCTCTGTGTTTTAAGGGGAAAAAATCAAGCCCAAATCAAAACCCCAAGCATATTATTTTCATGTCTCATTTGCATAACAGATGAATAGTTTCTAAACCAAATCACATCAGTAAGTCCATTACCATTCACAGTAAGACATTGGGAGGACACACTCCACAACACAAAAGAGGAAAAACACTTACTTCTCAAAGATATGTCCCTCCCTTGACCTTGCCTACACCAGAGTAAGGATAAAAGGGGCCTGAACAGTGAGTTGGGAGGCGAAAGCAACCACACATCTCATGGCATGGAGCAGACATACAACTCGGTTCACTGAGATCCTTTATATCCACCAGAAGGGTGTCCAGCTGACAAGGCCTGTCTAGAGGCAGGAAAGATGTGACAACTAGAATTGGTGCAGAACATGGGACTTTATAGCCAGCACCTGCCTTTTGAGATACCTGGTGAATACTAAAACTTGCTGCATTTGTAAGGAGCTGATGCTGCTCACAGTGCTGCACAAGCTGCAGGAGGATATAAACTGATAACAAGTCAGCATAAAAGCTCTGCTGATTTATACTGCCTGAAAACTGGCCCCAAAGATTTTGTTACCTAGACAACCAGAAGGAAACTAATTCTTCCAGTACCACAGGAATTGGCAAGACTGAGCTGTTTACAAAGCCTGCTCTTGAACAACATTTTCCTTTTTTTTGTTGTTTATAAATTATTTGGGCCCTTTCATAGTAAGATGAATTATATCTGCCACAGATTCAATTCATCTCATTAAGGAGGGGTACAAACTTATTTTCTGATAAATAAGCTTGCTAAGCAAAATAAGGCATTTGGTGCTCAAAGCAGGTTACACACTGTTGTATTGCACTAAATAGTTATTTAGCTGTTTGCACTGGGTGTTTGGTAATTTGCACTGTTCACATGATTTGTATCCTATGACCACATGGTCTTCCCCTTCCCCTTCCCGTTCCTACCCCCCCACCAAGTGTCAGTGTCCGTGGTCTCTTCCTGGGTTACCCCTCCCCTTGCCCCTCCTCACTGGTATTCCATTGGCTGTGGTCCTCTTCCTCTGCCCCCCATTCCCCTGGGATAAATGTCTCCCGCCACGAAACAACACCCTCTTTTCTACCTGGGGGGTTGCCTGAGTCTGAGCTGTCACCTCACAAGTCAATAAACAGAGGACATTCATCCCCATGTGGAGAAGAGTGCTTCTGCTCTTTTGCTTTCATCCATGTAAGATTGTGCAGGCTGGGGTCCATAGCTAGCCAGGCTGGACCTGAACAGCCTGCCCAGACATGGAGTCTTACAACAAACAACCCCACGGTTAAAGCATTATCAGCATTGGTCTGTATCAGATTCCTCATTCTTTTTTCAGACAGACACAGCTCAGAATGTGCCTGTTCAAACCCACCATACAGCTGGAACATGTAGAGATGGGGCCCTAGAGCTCTGAAGTGCTCTAGGTGCATCATGGTCACAACCCAGGCTGCCCCCAGGTTGGGGGTGGTTCTGCTGCAAGAAAGAGGGAACTGGTTTGCTTTAACTGGCTTTATTTACCAGCTATATAAAGGATGCCATGGCATTCCTGAAGCCCATAGCACATCTTGTCCTGAAAGGCTTGACCAGCATTCTTCCACAAAGTAAATCATGTGACTGACTTCAGTTGCACTTCAGAAACTGGAATGGCCTTCTCCAAACTCCTTTGAGTTCACTCCCCTGAGAACTCACATCTGTAGACAGTGAAAGACAAGACCGGGCTGGTTCACCCCCCATCACTGCCTGACCTCAACTTGTGCCCTTGTATCACCACTAGCTTCAGCAGGGCCTGAACTGAACTGCTAAGAATCCAGCAGCTGCTCCAAAACTCATAGCAGCCTTTGGATGGGCAGAGGCCAGCTTAGAGTTCTGTGAGATTAGAATGAGAGTTTTGAAAGGAAATTCCCCACTTCAGCTACAAGGGACATTGTCTAGCTACCCTGGACAAAAGATGGGTGTGAAAAACACCAATCACTTGTGTTAAAATTTTAGAAGTTTAATAGTAGTAAAATAGTAATAAAAAATAGGACAATAAGAAATTGGACACTCAAAGTTAGGACAATAAAAGACAATAAAAAAGCAAAGAATTATGGACATCTGGGCGCTTTGCTCTGCCACAAAGCATGTTTTGCTAACAAAGGATTAACCCTTAAAAGCAATAGCCTATTGCATATTCATATATCTCATAAATGATTCAAACATTCCTTTCAACCTAAGGGTGCTTCTGTTTAATGTCTGCTTCCCCCCCCCATCTTGTAAATCAATTGTCTTGGTCCCCATAAAGTCTGGGTTTTCCCGAAAAGGAGGCAGTAATTCTTCTCTTGAGATCTTGGTGTCTTGTTGCTGTTATCTCTAAGCAAAGAATTTTTTTATTATCTTATCCATTCCTTGAGCTAGTTACAAAAAGTATCTTACATCACATAGTTTCTATTTTAATATTATGCTACAGCCTAAAAACTATATTTATCACTGTAGCCTTCTCTGTGGCCACGGGAGCTGGACAGTGCCGGCTAGCTGCTCCTGGAGCTTGACCGGAGGTGGCCACAAGATCGGCCACTCCAGGGTCCTCCTCGTGGACCCCTGGTAGTGGTGCCATCTGCAGTGTGGGTGGCTCAGGCGAGAGTGAGGCTACGAAGCCCCAAGGTAAAGGAAGAAAAGAGTGGACACTTGTGTGGGTGTCAAGGAAGTTTTATTCCCGGATGGGTCCAGGGACAAGTGTCACAGGAGGAGGGCTTGGGGAGGCACTGATAAAGGGAGCGGGCGTGAAGAAAGGAGATATATAGAACAACCAATAAGCTAAGGGCAGGGGAGGAATGTAAAATACAGCTGAACCTTTGAGGATTGTACAGAGGAGGGAGAAGCCCCGGAGGCAAATCATAGAACAGGCTAGGGATGACTGATACAGAAACTTCTCAGAAATAAAGGGGCGTGGTTACAATTACAAGGAGGGGGAGTGGGCAGCACCATAGGGAGGGGAAGAGACTTTTAAGGGCAGAAGGGGGAGGAGCAGAGGAGCAATCACTCTGAGGGACAGGCCACTGGTGGCAAAGGTAGGTGAAAAACAACTTGGAAGGAACCATCGTGAGGGGATTACATAGGGGAAACCGAGGACCAAACCATTTCCAAACAGAAAGCAATCAACATTAACAATCTTTTAAAACACGCAACGCCACATATCACACTACTTAAAAGAGATTAATACAGCATAATTTTCTAACAAAACACATATAGTATTCATTTTAATATTTTCAAGGAGCCAATCATATAATATGCATTTTTCACAAATAGGAAAAAATATTTCTAAATTAGTTCCTTCTCATGCTCATTTCTGGGGGATAAAACAATTAAATCCTTGATATTTAGATCAGTAATCCATTTTCTCTCTTTCAGTTGAGAAAATACGTCATAAATATTAAAAAAAACTTCCTCATGAGGTTAAGGAAAAACTAGAAAATTCAATACTCAGAACAAAAACTTATATAGAAAAATACAAGAAATAAATTGTTTGTGGATCTAAGTGGAAAACTAGAAGTTTTCAGCTTTCTAGTCCAGCAATAGATGTATCTGCTTTCTGTATTTATACAAGAAAATTATTTAAAAATTAATTGAAAATTGAGAGGCAATCAGAGTAGCACAGTCCCTGCTGGAAAAACTGTTCCAAGCAGCACACAACCTTTGCTAGAGTGTTTACACCTTGGAAAAGCAGCTTCACTGTGGAGAAGGCACGAAAATTAAGCAGCAGGAGAGACCTTTAGCCTCCTGGGGAAGGTCTGTGCTAATTACCTGGGGCAACAGGAGGCACAGCTTTCTTCCTCTTCATTGGGATGAGGAAATTGTATTTGGTATGGACAATACACATCTCACTGAAGCAGTGAGACTACTAAAATAAAAGTTGTCTGGAGCACCAGCTCATCTTGCTGGCTGCTCCTGCAATCTGCCAGGAGAAGTAGAAAAACCTTGAGGAGGCTTTTCATGTGTCTTAGGTTGGAAGATGTAGCTGGGGGTGTGTAGATTTGCCCACTGTTACAGGCGGGGCAGTTATCTTCTGTTAATTGGACAGTTTTCTTTATCTCTTCCACAAACCAATCCTCCCTATAGGAAATATCTTCTGTTAATGGGCCATTGAGTGCCACTGCATGACTGATAAAAATTACATCATCCCATTGGGAGATGCTCTGCCCAGGAGGAGGAAACAAGCATTCCTACCTGGATATAATCTGAGATAGAGAACACCAGAGACAGCCTTTTCCACTGGATTCCCAGAGGAAGACCAGGCCCATCTACATCAGCACTGGACCTTCAAAGGAAAACTACACCCTTCTACAGGATCACTGCTTCAACAAAACCACATCTGTTATTGGAAGAGGACTGCAGCCACCATTTAATCAGACTGCTACCAACACCTGAACCAACAGGGTATCAGGTTGTATTCTGACTGTCAGTAGGGGATTTTTTTGGTACTATTGCATTTGTATTTTTAATTTTTGCTCGTAAAGAACTATTATTCCGATTCCCTTATCTTTGCCTGAGAGCCCCTTAATTTCAAAATTATAATAATTCGGAGGGAGGGTGTTTACATTTTCCATTTCAAGGGAGGCTCCTGCCTTTTCTTAGCAGACACCTATCTTTTCAAACAAATACATCATGACACCCCTCATCTGTGGGATTGCAAGAGATCAGTTTTCACTCCCTTATGCCTGTGACACACAGTAGACAACCAGGCCTATGAAATGAGAGGGGTTCACTATTCTGCTGAACCAGGGTAGTGCTGATGCTTCATGTTCAGGCAGGATGTTTCAGAGACCCACACCACACCACATGAATATTAAATTCAAAACCCCATTACATGCCTCTGTAATGGAAAATTTCTTCTATTGCACAGAACTATAGGGGCTTGAGTGAAGGAAAGCCCAGTTAGTTATAAATAATTCACCCACATAAAGAAGCCATTTTAAGACCTGGAAGGAGTGGTTCATGTGCCATTTTTTCATGAAAAAATGGTCTCTTTTTGTCTTTATCTGCAATTCGGATTTTTTTTTTAAGCAATTCCTATTTTCTGTCAAAATACCCCATAAAATTATTGAATGCCAAGTTTTCTTAGCCAACCAAAATGCTATTTTTTTAAAAAAAGAATTGGCCCACGTAAACACAATCTTTGGCTGTCTTTCCTGAAAACCTTCGAAGAACCTATTTTGCTCTCCAGATCATCTACTTAAGGAATGGGTGGGAAGCTGAGCAATGCATCCATGGCTTCTCTCTTCAGCTTTTCACCACTGGCATTGCTACACTGGGACACACAGCAAGGTTTTAGTTACATGCTGAGCTAGACAAACTCACAAGAATTCACATGTAGCTGGAATGCCTCCACCCTGATTTCTGCCACTATGGGACACAAGCTAAACTTGCCCCCATCATATTAAAATTTGGGTTCTGTAATACCAAAGTTCCTAGACTCCAACCCTTGCAACACCCTATAAATGTTTCAGAGAACAGAGACGCATTTTTGGCCTCCAGACAATACAGCAGCTGCTCTGGAGCATCACAAAGCCTATATTTGTACAGTGCCACCATCTCTGTCCTTGGCACAGGGGCAAAGTCAGGGATAGGGATGTAACTGAGGCATTCTGTGCTCCAGAAACAGGAACAGCTGGGTACAGCACCTGCAGGAGCACCCACGGGGGCTGCTCTAATTTAAACTGGCCCCTGAGCAGCTCAGAAACTAAGGAACAGAAGCAGAGATGCCTCAAGCCACTGTTGTACTCTCTTTCCGAAGCTGCACCTTTGGAAGCATGTCAGAAAGTAAGAGCAGATTGTAAGAGGGCCAGGAATAAAGCTGGGCAGAACAGCCTCCTCAACCAACAGTGTCTTTTACCCAGACACCAACAACCCTAAAATTGCCCCCTGCTGCAGGTCAGCATTGCTTGCTGTGTCACCTAAGAGGAAGAGGGAAATGTCTCAGCTTCTGCTTATGTTTATCCCGGCTCTAGTACTGACTAATGTAATTTCCCTTCCACAGCATTGCTTTGGAATTACCCTCTGAAATCCAGGAGCAATCAGCCTCTATTAGCACAAAAAAAAAAAATCAAAATTTGAGTTTTGATCTTGGGATCATCCCAGATAGTGCAATCAGGCTTGAGGCTTTTCCTAATCAGAAGAAGAGGGTTAAACAGGTAACGACCAAAGAACTTTGCTGTGTCATACAAATAATGAATCTTACTCAAGAAAAGTGCTCTGATAGCAGACTGTGTCTGATGGATGACATTGGCTGCCAAAGAAACTGCTCTTCCTAAAAATACATGCTCTCAATGGGGAGAGCTGGGAAGAGGGAGAGAGAGGGGAGCAAAAGGGGATTAAAAAAGCAATTCAGCATTTATCCAACAGTATGGTGAACACACAGAAGCCGAAGCAGGAAGCTGGGAAGTCTGTCCTGATCCACACAGGCTATAAGATGTTCAGCCCTACAGGTGAAAGACTCTGGCAAATCTAGAGAGGAGAAAAGCATTCTCATCTGCCACTGCTGACTGCTTATATCTGATGGCAGGGCACAAGTTCTAGCTGAGCAGACTTAATTTCTCATCTGGACTCACTCGCTTCATACCTGGAACTGGGAGGAATGGGATGGCCTCCAGATATGTCTCCAGATGCAATTGAGGTTCAAGTCAATTAAATGTTCAGGATTTTATTTCAAACCAAATCAGCTTCTCCTGTAAATTCAAAAGTGATTCTCTGGAGATACAGGTTTGTGGCTATAGCTCTATTCACAGAGAGCAGCAGGCACAACTTCCCCAGGAAAAATCCTGGGGAAGGCAGTGAGAAAGCTCAGAGAAGAAGATTTGTTTGACACATGTAGAATGTGTTATGGAGATTGTTTACCAAAGAGGGATTTGTTAATTGGATTCTGGCGATGCAGGTTTGCAGAGCCTTCTGTGATCCATAGCATTTCTAGGAAACATGATGGATTCTTGGGTCTAATCACAGACAGATTCAAGCACACAAATAGATTCTGGGTCTTCAAATAATTTTAAACAGAAAATCTTTGCTTATTGGCCAAAATTATCTCAAAAACTGAGTCTGCAGTGGTTAAAGTATGCAAATGAAAGCATTTCTCTAACCACCTCTCTTGCCCTTCAGTAGTGGCCACCCTCTCCCTCCTTGTTAGCTAAAAAAGAGAATGAAAACCTGTTCCTGAGTTTTCAGATATGGAAAGGCAGCATCCTCAACCTCCCTGAGCTGGCCAGCACAGGGCACACTGACCAAATGATGAGAGGGCATTAATAAGTTCCCCGTTGAAACAGGAGCAGTCCTGAGCCCACCGCACGCCATGTCTGCACACTTGGCTTGAGACCCCCATCTCACCTCAGTAATCTCTTAGCAAGTTATTTACAGGGTTTCCTCTGCCTCAGGGGAAGGGAGTGAGTGTCACCGTCATATTTTCTGGGAAAATCCCCTTGCCCAGGCTTTCTCTCCTGGGAAGCTCAGAAGCCTCAGAGAAAAAGGAAACAATATTATCTCATTTGCTTCTCCTGTGTTTTGCTGCTTTGGAATGTGGTTGGAGATTGTTTATCCAACATGTGAATTGTTTTGACTTAATGACCAATCACGGTCAGGCTGTGTTAGGACTCTGGAAGGAGTCATGAGTTTTCATTATCTTTTAGCCTTCTGTCTACATCTTTATTCTTTAGTATAGTTTTAGTATAGTAAATATTCTTTAATATAAAATAGATCATAAAATAATAAATTAGCCTTCTAAGAACATGGAGTCAGAGTCATCATTCCTCCCTTCAGCAGGGGACCCCAAAAAACAACAAGTGAGCACACAGGAGCTAATAGGTGTGAAATCAGCACTAAAGGGTTTTTCATGCAGCTGGTGTAGTCCTCAGTGAAAGGCAGCTTCTTCTACATGACCTTATTTCTGTGGGTCCTCCCGTTGCTGCTGTGAAGATAGTCATACACCCTACCTCGCATGGCTGTTACAAGTGCATCAAAGTCTTCCAAATGCTGTGTAATCAAGTAAACCAGTAAAACACAACAATATTTTGTTTTGAAAGCAGACTCCTTTGTGTATTTATAACAACAAATGAAAAGAAACTAAAATAATGCCAATTTTTATGGTTTGAATTGGAGGGTAACTAGTAATTTTGCAAAGACAAGAAGGGCAAGAAAGCTGTATTTTAGCCTAATTAATCAGAACTAATGAGCCTCTAAAACCTTGTTTCACTCAATCAGCACAGTTATCAGCAGTGACACTATAGTAGCCTGTTCTACTTCAAAGAGCAGCCCAGGGCCCCTCTAATGACACTCAAATGTGAGTGTCTCCGAGTTTTTCATGAAGTAAAGCTTGCCTAAGTTTCCAGACCAGATGGTGGAACTGTGAGACAAACTGTCAGATGGCTCTGAAGTGTTTAATACAATTAAGGATATGCAATCTGGAAATGCCCTGGGCTCAGACAATTTCTCCACAGATTTCTGTAAAGCTTTCAGAAACAAATCCACACAGTCTCCTTCTGAGCAAGCTTAATGATTTTTCAGCCAACAGCAAGGGAATCAGGGATCACAAGAAGCAAACAGAACACCTTGCTGATGCCATCTCACCCCCATAATGGGTGGGGCAGCAAAGGAGAGGAACATAATCTCAGGAAGAACTTCACTGAAAGAGTTTTTAAGCATTTGAATGTAGTGTCCAGGGTGGTGATGGAGTTGCCATCCCTGTGTTCAAGAAACAGCTGGATGTGGCACTTGGTGCTGTGATCTAATTGACAAGATGGTGACTGGTCAAAGGCTGGACTTGATGATCTTAGAAGCCTTTTCCAACCTAAATGATTCTGTTGACAAACATCATGAAATAGAATCAGTTTCTCAATAGCAAACATTTTGTGCTCATAATGCTTTTCATCTAAGCAAAGGAAACATTAATTCTCTCTTATGCTCCTCAAAGACTTGCAATTACACCACCTGCACAGACAGGGAAACTGAGGCACGTACTTCACAGCTCATCTCCATCCAGTGGACCAGTGGGAGAACAGCACATATTTGGCCTGCCCTTCTCTTTACTCACCCTGTCCTCCCTTTCTTGGCTTTCCGTCTGCACCAGCATCAGCCTAAGGAAGCAGCTCCCAAACCTGTAACATTTCCACAAGCTCAGGAAAACAGCTTGCCTTTGACACAAGCAAGACAGAGGACACCCACAGAATGGGGAAAGCCCACACCTCCCACTTCAGAGCAGCAGAGCTGAGTGGAGAGTGACTGTGAACAGACTCACACAAATACATTGCCCCAGTGACCCTCTGTCAATTGTTTTACCAACATATCCCAGTACCAGGAGCACCCAGTAGCAAACATCCCACATGTGACATTTCTCACTGAAATATTTTGTCTACTCTGGAGTAAAGGGAGAGAGCTACTGCCTAAAACACACAGTTACAGGTGGAGGAAGAAAGAAAAACGTCGGAGGAGAGACTGAGCTGCTGTGGTACAGAAAGCAGAAAATTAGTGCCCATAGCAGAGTTCAAGATCTCCCATTTCCAGGTGTGCTTTGTGATCTGTTAAAGGGCAACAGGGAGATGATCACAACACCGTAGTGAGTGATGTAAATCACAGAATCACAGAATTGTTAATGTTGGAAGGGACCTTTGGAGATCATCTAGTCCAACCCCTCTACCAAGACAGGGTTACCTCACATCAATCCACTCTAAGCAGGAATTTGTCCTCTTTGATGTCCAAACAAAAAGACATGAAAGGTTTGAGAGAGCTTAAAACAACTTGAGGTATACTGTACATAAGGCATATTACCTGTCTTTCTAAAACAAGCAGAGAAAACCCAAGATATTCAGTTTAATGAAATTTGTGTTAGATCTTGGAAAAAACCTACATATAATTGCAGGGCTAGAACTAAAACCTGTGAGTGCCCAGAGTCATAAGCTCTTGCTCCATGGCTACTTTAAGCCAACATAACCACCAACTGCTGCCAAAAATCAACTTTCCCACTTCACACTCCTGTCACTCCTTCCCATTCACACCAGCAACTGGGATCTGCCTCAAGCTGTATTGGTTTATGAATGCCAGTAAGACTGAAGAAGTAGAGGTAGGAGTAAAACTCTGGAAGTAATTGTGACATTGTCATCCCAAATTAAATTCACCTGCCTTTAAAAGATACATGTGACCACTTTTCCTACTCCTCACACTAACCTTGCAGCCCATGTCTGACTCTTCCTGCCAAAATAGTGTGTGCCTCTTCTCTGGGCTGAGCTTCACAGTCCATAACATTTCCTTTGGACCCTGCAACTCATGGAAGAGGTGGCTGTGCAGCCACAAGCCCCATGTTTCCTACTGCACAGCTGAGAATTGCATTGAGATCTGTATTTATTGTACATGCTCAGATGAACAAAGAAAGGCTTTATAGGTAACCTTCAGCTCCTGCTCCACCAACTCCTGGGTGTTTGTTTTCACACATTTCTTTTCTGGTTCAGGTATTTGATTGTGATATATTTCAACATACAGGGAATATGCTTTTCCACTATGCAAGATTCCTTATGTAGCTATTCCTGCTTAAATGGCTACACATTACACTTGACAGCATACCTAAAAAAGCCAGTGAAAACCTGCTGCTACATATTTGAGTATGTATAACAAATGGAAATTGTGCCTGCAAAAGTAGAGTAGGGAATCTGATGCTAGAGTACAACCAAAGAGAAAACAGGCTGCAAAAAGGTATTTCAGGCTGGAAGACCCCACCTACATAACATGCCAGAAGGTGAGAACTCAGCCAGTAAGTGTCTTTTTAATAAAAGGAGGAACAAACCCAAAGCCTGCAAGTGCTAGTCAGAGGCACCTTACAACCTTTAAAACTAGGTGGTTGTGGCATACCAAAACTAAAAAGATTACATGCATTCCTGCCTTAAATATCTTGGTTTATAGCTCTCAAAAAGCTGGGAGGGTAACAACAGCACTTTGAGTTTTTGGGATGTCAGGCTTGCTGCTGAATGCAAGACAAGCGTGTAGAGATGTTAGAGAAACAATTAATTATCCTCCCTGCTGCACATGAACTCAATCAATCAGGAACTAGTTGGGAACCCCTCCTGCTCAAAACAAGTTACAAGCTGCCTTATCCAAAGAGTGGGGAGAGCATGAGCTCCCTGCCACTTCCTACAGCTCAGATTCACTACATCACTTGAGCTGGCAGATGCAGCACCAGACACAAGAACTGCAGGAGCCATACTGATTCGAAGCATCGCTGTTCCCAGAAGATTTTTCCATGCTTCTCCTTGAATCATCGATGCACTCAGCTGACAGGCTTAAGGGGGTGAGAAGTGACCTGCTATGACCTTATACATGAGCATGTGATTCCATTCTTTAGAGCTGTCATGCAGCATAAATTCACAGCTTTCATGCAGGTTGTTTGTAAATGACTTCAATAGATGCTGGAGCTTTCTTTAGTGTTACATGGGCAGTTGCACAAAGCTTGGCAGTGCTTGAGACACATTCTGTCATTTCCCCAATACATATTTGTCTTCTTCTCACATGACCTGTCCATACATTGTTCATGAGTTCCCTGTGCTCCACCTGTCAACATCTCACGCTGCATGTGATGTCTGTCAAAAAATCCTCTGCACAGCTCCAGGTTCACTCTCAACCTGATATACTTCCTCTCTCTCCAAGCTCATGAAAGACACCCTCCCTAGGCACTTTCTTCAAAGGAATTCTTGTCTACAGATGCATTGATAAACAGCCTGTATTACCAGAAGGAATATACTATTAGGTAGTATAACTGGTAATTCTGAGATCAAGTCTTCTGGTACACTTCCATAATGTTTTCCTACTACTATTATCCAGCAGAACTACAGATGAAAGTCAGATAACAACAATAAATAGTAAAAGGCAAATAAAGTCTTCATGCATTGTGCCATGGTCTTTGTTCCAGAGACAGATGGCAGTCTGCTAATGCTAGGCTTCAATCTGTATGTGACTCAGTGGATCAGTGATGCTGTACATCATCAGCTGCCTGGCCCTGACACAGAAAGGCAGGTGGGATTGCACACAGGAAAGACTGACTTGGCCTCTGGATGGATGGGGTAGTGCAGGGCTTGGCAAATCACTTCATCCTGCTCTAAATCTGCAAGGTGGGACATTTTCACTGACAAAGACATCTCTCTTATTTGTTTTTGGACAAATTATCAAATGTGCAGTTTTATATATGCCAGATATGACAGTTTCAGATGATGGCCTTTTCCTGAAGAAGGACAATTTCAACCTCAGTGTGCAATTCAAATTTCATTGGACAATTGCAGATTAGAGCTCTGAAAAGGTCTCACTTTCTTCTCCCTGCTTCTGAGGTGAAAATGAAAACCAGAAGGGAACACTTGACAAAGATTTGGTTGATGGGATCACCTACAGCTTTTTTATTGGCACTGATCACAGTTTATAAATTCAGACATAAGAAATTATTTTCATTAAATAGCATCCCACAAACAGAAAGATTTTTCCATCCAGCAGCAGCTATGAAAGACAAATAGGATGTTAAGCATAAGCACTTTGAAATGCAAGCACCTCAAAAGAATGTCCAGTTCTGAATTACATGGCTCAAATTGTCATTTAAAATCATTAGCTTAGATTGTTAGATGTAAAATAAAATGAAGCCACAGGGGCTAGCTTCTTAGCCGGATAGCTGGTCCCTTGTAGGGTAAGCGCCCCAGGCAAGCAGTCTCAAGGCTGGACACCTCAGCCCTCTGGAGGCTGGGGTGCCCTAGGCCAGACTGCGGCACAGCCGTGGCTCCTAGCAAGCTTAGTGATTGTCAGCTCTTAGTGAAAATCAGCTCTTTTAAGATTTCAGCTCTTAGCTTGCTCGTAGGGGCTGTGGCTGGCCGTGGCTTCTGGAAGGCAGACGAGGAGAGAGAGAGAAGGCGGCCAAGAGTGTTCCACGATGGTTTATTCCGAGGGTCTCACAAAGGGTCTTGAAGCTGCTCTTCTCAAAAAATGGGCCAAGACAGCCTCTTTTATAGGGTTAGGGAGGATTGAAAACTGACCAATTGTAAGGGTTAGGGAAACTAGCCTATGGGGTCACAGAGAGATAAGCAGGCCTGGAGGACCAGAGTGAGGACTCCTGGTTCAATTCCTATGACTCAGCAAATACCTATCTCTAAACATCCCTCCACGGAGCCGTAGCTGGCCCTGCGCCTGCTACAGTTATAGGCTCAGGCTGTCATCTAGCATAGATCAGCATGGTATAAGGCAGGATCTGGACTTTACAGCATGTACTATGGGTACACAGCTTGCCCCTAGAAGTAAGAAACTCCATGTCCTTCACTTCTCCTCTGACCTGCTATGCAACTCATGTAAATTGCTCATCCTCCACAAAGTACATCAGCTGGATGTCCCACTGTTTCTAACAACAGAGACCAGCTCAACTTGTGATCAGCCAGAAGAGTTTTGTGAAGCTCAACCTGTCATGGTGCCAAGAAGACAAAATACCTTCCCCTATGCCTGTCATGGGCACCCAGAATGTAGGGCACAGCCACAGGGACCTTCAAGGCAGCCACTGTCACACCAAGTGATCATACAAAGTCTGACAGCTACATCCAAGCATAAGGAGCACTTAAGGAAGAAGTTTCCTCAAGGACAATGTGTTTGTTGCCTTCTGCCGGTGAGGAGGGATACCAGGAACCCAGGACTCCTTGCACCTGGCAGTGCCCATCAGCAAAATAAAACTGAAGAGGTGGATGTGGAACATATACTCCTGAAAACACTGCTCCCACCTCTGAGGCTGTATTTGGGTACCACACACCAGCAACAACATCTACACATCATTCCAGCCTGTCTGGGCCACAACAACCTGATCCTCAGGATAAGTATTGATCTCACTTCTGCTCCTTTAGCAAGCAACACTTCAAGAGGAGACAGGCTTTAAGCTTCCTTCAGTTGCACCACTAGAGGGATGCTAAGATGGGAACTGTGAAAATTAGCTTGGAGAAGGCATTTAAAGGAATAACCCTAGGTCAGAAGTATGAGACAAAGGTTTTCAGGCTCTGCCAATTCAGCAAAACAATGCTGTGGTCAGGGCCCAAGGGCTTTGACATTTTCATCTACATAATCTTCCATTTTATTAGGCTTTCAGTTATTTTTTTCTCTTGGCAAAGGTGCATTTGAAAAAGAAGCAACATTACAACTAAGCTGGAAAAAGCACTCTCCCTGTTTCAGCCAAACAGGCACAAAGAACATTAAACACACACGGCAGCAGCAAATAGCTGCTGGTGTTATCAGTATTTTCTAATCTGTCTCCTAGCAGGTCAGGTGGAAAGAAAGAGTCTCTCTGGGGTTTCTTCAGCTGAAGTTTGATTGATCAGCTCTAGCTGAACCAAACTGTTCCTGTAAGTGCTTCTGTAAACAAACTAATTACAGCCCCCTACTAGACTGTATTTAGTTTTTGCATTTAGCAGTGACATCTGCACTAGCTAAATCAGGCTGGAACAAGCAAAACTACCTCTTACACAGCATCTAATGGAGAAAGCATATTAGACTTCTTTTTGTTCGCAGATTTTTCTCTCTTCTCCCCAGCCCAGTGACCCTTTGTGACAAAGATTTATAGAATTAGCAGTCTAAAGGGGGTCATTGCAGGGCAAACAAGAGTAAAATGAAAATGGAAGAGGCAACTAGAGACTAGCTTAAACTGAGATTCATGTGGTAAAGTATCACAGTAAATTCAGGAGTTCAGAGGAGACAACACTGTGCTTTACTTCTCACTAGGCATGTCAGAGTGATTTGGAAGTGACTATTTGTCCTGCTACAAACAACAACTTAATCTTGAAAGTGCCTTGACTTGCTACTTACTGTCTTAACCATGAGCTGCAGCGATGCACCTTCCTCTCTGCACCTCTCACTTCTCATGAGAAAACACAGCTAGGTCTGAGTATTTCAGCAAGATATTTGTAAAAACATTCCTTTGCTGGGACTACTGAGGAACATTCACTGGGGAAAGAAAAAGGGGAAATGAACACCAAAGAACAGAAAGTCTCTTTGCATTGATTTATCCTCCAGTTCACATTCTTAGGCACTGAATTATCCATCTTCCACATAAAATGATGTATTTATTACTATCTATTTTCCAGACATCCCACAATATATAGCAAGAATTGTTTTTTTACAAAGAACTCTCAGCACAAGGATATGTCTAAGGGGCTGGGTATCAGCAAACCCACGCTTCTTTGCCTTTCCTTCTCAACTTTGAGCACTAAATGTTATGTAGGTCTCTCAAGTCGTGTTTCATAGACATGTCCAAGGACTCCAAATGTTAAACATAATTATGTGAGCCGTAAGAATGGTTTAAGACTGACCACGTGCACTCCACAGTAGTACAGAAGTAGCTGGTGGACTGGAGATTAAACCAGTGCTTCTGCATTACTGCTGCTTCTTTTTCTGTTCTCCTGAGGACTCTAAAAATGTGCGTATTTATTCTGAGAAGAATCCAAACAAGTTTCATTCACTTGTTCTACAAAACTACAATAGCTGAGTCAGTCTTTAAAAGCATATCTTTTTTTAGTGCTTCATATGTACTTAATCATTTACCATAAATAGGGATGGATGACTTTTTGTTTACTTGAAGATACGAACATTTCTATTTTCCAGAACTGTCCGAAAGAGAAATTTCCCAGGCATAATCTCCTGGAGTATATTAATGGGCACTAGTGACTTCAACCTTGAAGCAACTCTGCTTTAACTGTAAAACTAAATGCAAAATTAATTAGTTGGTTTTTGGTTTGTTTGGTTGGTTGGTTTTTTACAGAAAAGCAGCAATCCACCACTGGCCTGATTTATCCTACTGCTGGAATTGCTTCCACCAAAAGAAAAGCCACGATTAAGCAAAAGGTAAGTGCAATTTTCAGTAAGTTTTTGCCTAAGGTTGCACCAGTAGAAAGGTCACCAGAGCTGGGTCCTTTGTACGTAGGACACTCACATAATGGCAAAGTAGATCGGGACAAGCCTAACTCTAGGAGCCTTAATGAATCAGTCACCTAAGTGAATTAAGATGCTTAAGCTCCCTTCTTTACCCTCTGGTAGGCTGAGGCATCCTGCAATTAAAGTTTAGTTAGGAGAACGATTATCAGGCATGTATAACTTTGAAACAGACCTCTCATGTATGAAGAGTAGCTCCTAATATTGATGCCATATGGAGAGGCTCCCTTGGAGTTTGATTACAGCAGTCCAATATTCCAGTTTATTAATTACACTCAAGAACAGTTTATCCCCCCATGAAGATGTGATTTAATCACATCAGTCCCCTCTGAGATTCCCAGTGGAGCTTTTAACGCTTTTGGTCACATTAGATCATGGAGTCAGTTTGACAATTCTGCTTGAGGGGATTTGTCAAAGCCATTAGAGTGCAGACTAGATGCCTGCACTGAAGAATGTGGGATCACCTGCCTGAGCCTGCACTGGGACCTCAGTGATAGATAGAAGTGCCCTAATATATAGTGAGCTAATTTAGCAGAGACAAACCTCAAACCAACTGCTTTACACAAAGCGTAATCCAAATCCTCAAAACATTTTTCATCATTCCCTTCTCATTTATTTTCAGAACTGTGTCATGTGTTAAATTTGGGAAAGCCAAAGAAAACAGACACCACCCTCAGGAAGGCTGTACCCTCAGGATTTCCAAACCAATCAAAACCAGGATAAATGGCAAAAGAGACACAAACCCAATCACAAAGCTGATCTGTGGGTCCAAGGTTACTCAGAAGAAAGGATGTTCAAGGGTCTGCAGACAATTTGGTCCTTCAGAAGCAAAGAATGGACTTGGAAACACTGAGGTTACCGCTTGGAAAACCTGACAATACTTTGTCAATCAAAGCATACTTTTGAAAGAGTAATACTGCCTAAAACTCAAGCAGGAGAAATTTTCCATGATCAATGCGAGGCTACTGGAAATTGTATCAAAGAGGAGCTGATCACTCAAAAGCTGGCCTCCAAAACCTTTCTAAACTGTGCTCAGAAAAGCTTCACAATAGCAACCTTGGGAGGAGGGGTTCTACCAATTACTAGAATAACGCTGGGAGCAGAATCATATTTTTTCTATTCAGTTTGTTCTGTGGCACATGTTTGTCCAGCCCAGTAAGCAGGAAGATGAATGTGTTCTCCTGGGAGAGAAGGGAAGAGCTACTGAGCATCAAATCTTGTCCACAGAACCACTGACAGACCTGTGTGGAGACAAGGCCTGCAAGTCCATCTAGCTTAACCATACAGAGAAGGCAAGCTATTCCCATTCCCATTTGGTGTCCAGTCCTACCAGGGGGATTAAACACCTGGTCTCCAGTCATTTCTCCAGCTCCCCATCTCAGAGTGGTGAGGGCAGCTCTCTGAACACCTGGAGCTCAGGGCATGGCTCTTCCCAGGCACTTGGAAATGGAGCAGGATATTCTGAACTGACTGCACAGGAGAATAACACAGAGATACTTGTGGGACTAATCCACAAACTGCTGTCTCTAGCACTAAACATATGGCAAAATGAGGAACAGCGCTGGGAACAAAACCACATTTTCAACTGATTTGCTTTTTCCAGGAGTCATAAATCACCCAGGTCCAGTTATCATGTCCGGCACTTAAGCAACATTTTGCTTTTCACAGTTTATGTAATATTTATTATACGAGTATCTTTCCTCCATCTACCAAAGAGAGCTTCAGAAAAAAAACCCAATTTCTTTCTTGATTAGCATAGGGACTGTCTGCCTTTGGGACTCAGATATGTTTCACAGGAAAGGGAATGTGAGCACTTGAGGAAGGTGCCTAATGTGTGACAGTTGTGACAGTTCTTTTCTTTTGCCTTTCCCAGTAGCTGAAGCCCAGAGCAGACACTCACATTTGCATCTTGCCTGGGTGGCTGCATCCTCAGTGGAGCCAAATATCCAAACCCTTGCAAACAGGCCATGGCTGAGACAACGGCTTCCCATCCACAGCAATGCTGACTGTGCTGGGACGCATTCCCAGTTCCCTACCGCCCAATGAACTGCGAAAGGAACTCAGTATCTATAGCTTTAAACCATCCCAAAAAGTTTTATTTTGAGACATCCTGTTGCTACATTTTTATTCCATTATAGCCCACTTGAAATATCCAAAGTCTGTTTTTACACTGATGATAATAGGACTTTGCATTTGTGCTACCAACAAACATCCTACCATTCCTCTGGGAGGCTGTGAGGGAGGGCACAGAGTTAAGTAGCAGGATCCATACTGGAGTAAGGATTGGGATACTGGATCTCCTGGTTCCTCTGCCTTATACATTCCTGAATCATCTGCTTTCCAAAAGAATTTAAAATCTTGCTAGGGAAATGTGATCAGTACATTTTTAGCCTGGTTTTCTCTGGAAGCGGGGTTCATGTAACCACCCTGGTTGCCTGCTCCTCTCCCAAGTAACCTTCTGTCCTGGTTTGAGAGGAAGTGAGTTTTTTGGGATGCTGTGGTCAAACCAATAGGTTCTCAGATTTGAATATTGGCATGCAGTGTGGCCACTGAGGACATAGATATGCCTCTGAGAACACAGGGGGGTTAAAAGCAGAGAACTCTCAGGGGGAAACTCTCTTGGGTTCCATCCATGAAAGAGGTCAGAGCTCTCCTGCCCAGCTCCGAGCTGGGCGGGGGAGGGAAACCATGAGGCCTGAGTGAGGTAGGCTGGGGCCTCGGACAGAGAAGGGAGGTGAAGGCCTCTGCAGGATGGAAGGGTGGAGGAACCCTGAAAGACATCAGGCAGCCCCCCCCACCCCCAAGGGAGAGAGAGAAGGAGCCTGTGCCACCTTGAAATTTGATAGCACGGCCTGGCAGCGAGAAAGCACCCGGCAGCTCATCATGGGAGTTCTGGGCTCCCCAGAGCCTGATATTTTAACCATTTTCTTGGATGATGGAAACGTTACAAATGCTGATCCTCCTGGAGCTGAATGAGGAGAGAGATAGAGATGGAATAACAGGAAATGGGCAAGTGTGATGCAAGTTTGTGCAAGTGAAAGATGTCTGAGAGAAGTTGAGAAGAATCCTAGGTGGGAGGAGATGATGGAGTGGACTTTGGCTGGACTTTTCTGGTATAGCCATGGACTGAACCATTTTTCCTGTGACATAGAGACTGCATTTAGGGGGAGGCAATGGCTTGGAGCCAAAAGAGTTCAGTGTTGTTATGTGAAGGAGTGCGTGAACAGAGACGACAGGTGAGGAAAGTGGTGGTGCCCTCGATCTTCAGTGAAGAAGAAGATCTCTGTTCTTATGACCTCTTGGCCCCAGGGGGTGAAATTTGTGGGGGACAGGTGTCCCGAAAGTGACTGTGCTCTTTTTGGAACTGGGCAAAGCACCCTTAAAAGGAAAACCCTAGAAGCAGTTCTAGTCCATGCGCAGTGGTGAGAGCACTGGGCATGGAAGGAAGATGTCAGGATGGCAAAATGATCTCTGGGCGGTGCCACGTGTGACACAGAAACACAAGAGGTTTAAACTGTGTTTCCAGGGGAAGCCTGTGGTACAAGAGGGACTCCTCTCTTCTTGATGAACTGAGAATTGATTATCTGAAGGGTGGTGATGGACTGAGAGTTAGTGATCTGAGAGGTGGTAACTGAATTGAGAATCTAAAGTTTTGTCTTACTGTGATGTTTTGGGAATTTGATGGGGAGGAGGAGGAATGTTTTTGGAAGGTTTTCATTCTGAGTTCTGTATGTTTCTTTTATATATTGTAGGTTAATAAAGTTTTTTTCCCTTTTTTCCTAAGTTGGAGCCTGCTTTGCTCCATTCCTGGTCACATCTCACAGCAAACACTAGGGAAAATGTATTTTCATGGGGGCACTGGCATTGCGCCAGTGTCAAACCATGACACCTTCAAATTTGCCAGGTGACTTTAGACAAATCTGAGAGTATTTACAGCCTCAGGAATGGTCCTTACGTTCCTGCACTTTGTGGAAACCAACAACTGAGCAGAGACCTTCAGGCTGTGATCTCCAGAGGGGAGAACTGTTTACATTCTGCCCAACAGCACAAACATGTTTACATGTGTATATACATGTAATATTCAGACATAAATACACATGTAGTGACAGACTGTCCAGCACATGTCAGCTATTTCCTGCTTTTTTTCTTCCCCTTTAAATCTAAAAACTATGCATCTTTCTACTTCAAATACAAGAATTTTCTTTTTCTAAAATTAGAATAAAATATACTTTGCTCTTTCACTACTTTGCTATTTATATTTTTATTTTATCTTATTTGATGAAAAGCTGCTTCCTATCAAATTTCCAGATGATTTTGCCTGTAATAGATGGCTTTGTCACCTCCACCACTGGGTGCAGTGTGACAGCTAAGTGCCACTGGATATGGTGTGTGAAGTTGTTATAACAAATAGCTTCAAATCTGGTCTGGATCAGAGAAATAACCCTGAAGCAAAGAAATTCTAGTTCCAGGAAGATCAAATCATAAAGCATTTGAAGACAACATCTCTTCTGTTCAGAACCCTTGCATTAAGAAAATTGGAGAGGACAATGAGACAGAGACAGAAATGCTACCCTGGAATAAGACCTGGGAATAGTGATGCTTCTCCACAGAAAACTACTGATGCTCAAATACCAGCAATGGACACCACAACATGAACCCTACAAATGGACACCCATTACAGGAACAGAGCTACGAGCAAATAGAGATGAGAGGATTCTGATTTGTCTTTACATTTCCCCTGTATGCTCTGTCACCTTTTTGAGGAACAAAACAAACTAAATTTCCACAGAAACATCAATCCCTTTCTCTCTTCAAAGCCACACAAAAATACTGTTAAAAAGGCAAGATTTTTTTTGTATGTGGTTATGGATGTTTGTCTAAAAAAAAGAGTATTGAGCCTGCCAAACTACTTTTGGAAGGGCACAGTATCTGTTGCATGTTTGAACTTCTTTCCCATGGAAATCAGAGTTTCAGGGAAGAGGAAGGGCGCACACCAGGATCTCTCATGCTACTTTGGAGTAGGAGTGCAAGCAATGCACAAGCTAAAACCTGGAAGGAGCCCTCACAGCAACTTCCCCAGCCTCTGTCATATATGGTAATTGTTAGTGGAAATACCACAGCAAGTTATTTCTTCTGTTTTTAAAATCTCATTCTAACTAACTCATGTTTTGTATCCAATGTTTCAAAGTGGATCATTCCTGTATAATGTGAAAAGCAATGATTTTTCTAAGGTTTGATTGGGTCAAAACTGCAAAACCACAGGATACTTCCTGAGGCACATCTCAGTCAAACAGGACTTGGAAAGGTTCACATTCAAAAAACAAGGCAGGCTTCAACCAAATTTTGAGATTATTACATGCGTAAAATACCCCATGGACTGCCTCCAAAAGCCACCCAAAATCAGAAGTGTTTCCCTGATTTTGATAATATTTTATTAAAAAAAAACCCTTGCATTTGCACAAGACAAAGTAATCCACCAGCACTTGCCAACTAAAATGAATTGCATTAAACTCAGACACCTTTAGGTTACTACAGTTTCTTTAAGAAAGAAAACCAACAGTGCTGAACCTGTCGAACAATTAAAACACACAGAATGTCCCATTTTACATGAAGACTGAAGCTGTGCTGCAGTTCCTTTCTCCCAGAGGTTAACAAGGAAAGGCAAGCATGCCAATTTTGCTGATCTGTATCTCTGCTGAGATAATCCCAGGTGCACCAACATTCCCTCAGGACACAGAGTGTTCCCTCAGGACACAGAGTCAGATGCGGAGGACAAAGGTGGGCAAGCCTGACAACCTGTTAGGAGGCACACCAGGTCTGCAGAGGAAACATTGGCTGCTATTTATTTTATACTAGAGCAGCCCAAAGCTGCTTTGTGCAGCAAAGAACCGAACCCTATGAAACACCAGTGCAACTGAACACAGCAGAGAACTGGGTGGCAATCAAGGCAAAGGAGTTTGGAAAAGGGAATACAGCAGTGCAAGAGAATTTCGAAGGATTTCCAATAATTTCCTAGGATTTCCAATAATTTCCTTGGACCAGCTGTCTGATGATTCATTGCTTTAGTTTCCCCTGAATAAAAGGTATGGCAGTAAAAACATGGGATGTGCTTGGGATTAGCTCATTGTGCTTAACGAGATGGGCAAAAACTCACAGCAGCACAGGTGACATCTGTGGGTTGCCACCAGCTTTACACAGGGTAATAAAAAACTGACTTGTCCATTGACCACACCTATTCTTACACTAACCACTCTATTTTCTAGCTTGGTGCTCGGTCTGGGCCTAGAGAAGAAATTTTAGATAGCATATATAAATGTGCATCTTTAGATGTCTGGCACGCCTTTAAAGGTCAGTCATCCTACAGATCCTTCTGAAAAACCTGCACTGTAAAAATTCACTCTTTTCAGCATTTGAAGTCTGTTAAAATTACTTTCCTAATCTTTTGATGCAGTCCTTAGGTTCCACCTAGTGGCTTTCACCAGTCATGAACAGCAGAGTAGACAGGCATTTTATTGCTTAAATGCTTAATTCTCACATGGGTGTGGGTCTAGTTGCAGAAAGAATCATAGAGTCTTCTTTAAATGTAGTTCTGCAGTTTTGACCCAATCAATCCTTAGAAAAATAATTGCTCTTCATATTCCACAGGAATTATCCACTTTGAAACATTGAATACAAAACATGAGCTAAAACAAGATCTTAAAAATTGGAAGAAATAACCTGTGGTGGTATTTCCACTAAATTACCATTTATAACTGAGGCTGAGGAAGTTCCTGTGAAGGCTGCATCGACTCCCTTCACAGCCAGCTGAGGAACAGGCACTTCTACACCAGAACTCGGATGACTTTTTGTAGAGGTTTACCTTCAGGTGGGATGAATTACATCTCAGAAGTGTCTCATTTCCTCATTTTCATTACAAAGAGAAGCTAAGGGGCTTACTGATAGCATAGTACCACCACCACACCTCCTGAATCCCACCCAGGCTGACTAAGAAACACACTGACACAGCCCTTGAAGTGCAGCCCACCTTGTAGGGAGCTCTCAGCAGGCAGTAAAAGGCATCTGGAAGCAGGGCAATCACAACAGTTACAGATTTTAACCTAAGTTTAAAAGCCCAATAGTGGCAAGTAGCCATGTTATCAAAGAAAACTTATTTCAACACTCTTCTGCTCTCAGAACACATCTTATCCTGCTGCTCAGCTGTGTTAGGCTGATGAAGATAGCCTTGTCTTATACCATGAAAAGTGTAAGACAGTTCTGCTCCTGCCTACTTGAAGGTTATAAAACAAGCTATGTTTATACTCCAGTTCCCGGAGGCATTAGCAGAACACTCACTGCAGACATTTTAGCCCACTTTGGAAGAGCTGTAGTCCCTCTAAAGAGTCACTATCTTCAAAGGAAAGGGGGAAAAAAAGCATCCAAAGAAATTTGCAACTTCATGAATTTATCAGCTGCCACATTAGAGGTCAAAAGAAGATATTTCAAAGTAATTTTAGTGCCTTACATAAACAACAAGACAGAGTTCACCAGAACTGATCTAGTTTGTCCACAGAGATCATATCCATTTCTAAAGAGAAGGTGAAATAAAATTCAAGGAGGGAAAAAAAAAAAAAAAGAGGAAATTGACCTAGTTCATGATTTGTGGAGTGTGGGATGGATGAAAGGTCTTTAGCTCCTTAATGGAGATTTTTCTGTCTATTCTCATTTCATCGAGCTTTACTTTTGGTCACACATAGCTTGAGGCTTGCACCCAGCAAATCATGTCTGCATTTCTAGAACATGACTGGTGTACAGCAGAGCTGCAGGATTTATAACTCCGCAGTCTCTCTACTTCCTTTGCACACCTCACCTTCTCACCTTCACCTAAGCTTTCATGGAGCGTGTGACAGATTGGTTCTTTCATGCAAAGGAGAAAAATCCTCAAATGCCTTCAAACTTCCATAGTAAAAATCAAAAAATGAAGGCTCCACTCTTCCTGTCTTGCTGTTGGGTTCATACCCCAGTCAAACGAGACGTGTGGTTTATCTGCGAAAGTTAACCAGATGTTGTGCAACAGTGATTTCACAAAAGCTGAGGAGAATTACAACACGGAGGTATCATCTGCCTAAAGTGACTGTCTCTCCACTCCGCACAAAACCAGGTGTTGTGCAGTCTTACCTCCCAAAACCTTGATTGAGGCAGAGGCTGCTCCCTCCCGCTCAGCGTGGGGGATGCCCGGGAGAAGAGGGAGTCACTCCTGGGAGCAATTCGCCCCTGTGCCACCTAAACTCCCCTCTCAAAAGGCACGTCCACCCCCAGTCCGCGGCAGGCGCGCCCGCCCCCTCATCAAACACGGGAAAGGCCTCCTGTCACGCTCGGGTAACGTCGCGGGGGTGGCCCGGGAGCTGGATTCCCTCCCCCGCCAAGGGCAGCTTTTTCCCGGAGGATATCCAGAGGCCCAGTTCAGGCCCGGGAGGGGCGCAGGTGTGGCGCCCACAGACGGCTCCAAGGAGCTGCCCCGGGCCCAGCCCTGACGGAGGGCAGGGACCCCGCAGCATTGCCGGGGGAGGCTGCCTCTCAAAGGGAGAGGAGCCATCGGCAGGCTCGTAATTAATGTGTGGCTCTATAGCTCAGTGGTTAGAGCACTGGTCTTGTAAACCAGGGGTCGCGAGTTCGATCCTCGCTGGGGCCTCCTTAGGTTTTCGTATTTGAATTGTTTTTTAATTATTATTTCTTCCCTGACCGAGCTGGGTGGGGATCCGGGAAGAGCGGGCGGCGGGGGTCGCCTTTTGCATCCCGGCACGGCGCCTGCAGAGGGCGGTGGTGGGAGACGAGCGAAGCGTCGGAGTTCCAAACACGACGTGGGCTCAGCTGCCTCCGGGGACAGGAGCGCAAGGGCGGTCCCGGCTCCGCTTCCCAAATCAATCACTTCCCTAGATCTTAACCCCGGGGTTGTTACGGCGCAGCTTCCACCGCGTATCTGGAGTCGCAGGATGGTTCCAGCCCGTAGCTCGGCTCTGACGCGGGGTTTTGGGGGATTTGCTTGGCTTCTAGTGCTCTGATTGTGTTGGTGTTTCAGAGTTGCTGAACATTTCCAGCCCTTACTGGACCCAATGAAAGCTGCAGGTGAGCCGTACCTTGAAAAAATATTCATAGTATAACTTGGGCTGGAAGGGACTTTAAAGATCATCACATTCCAAGCCCATGCCATGGGCAGGGACACCTTCCACTAGACCAGGTTGCTCAGAGCCACATCCAACCTGGCTTAGAACACTTCCAAGGATGGAACATCCACAACTTCTCTGGGCAACCTTTGCCAGTGCCTCACTGCCCTCACAGCGAAGATTTTCTTCCTAATATTTAATCTAAACCTCCCCTCTGTCAGTTTGAATCCTTTCACCCTTGTCCTGTTACTACCTGCCCTTCTAAAAAGTCCATCTCCAGCTTTCTTGCGGGCCTCCTTCAAAGTCCTCCTTCAGGGACTCCAAGGCTGCTATAAGATTTCCCTGGTGCCTTCTCTTTTCCAGGCTGAACAACCCCCATTCTCTCATAGTAGAAGTGCTCCAGCCCTTTGAGCATCTTAGTTGTCCTCCTTCAAAAATTAAAATCTAATTTCATTGTCTGAAAGACAACTACTCTTGAAACACACTTATCCCTGCATGGCAACTAAAAAAAAAAAAAAAAAAAAAAAAAAAAAAAAAAAAAATTAAATAAAGGTGGGGTAATTGACATGTCTCTTCCATATTCTTCAGTAGAAAATTAAAGTCCTGAAATTTAGAGTCAGATTTATTAGACAGTCGTACACAGCCAAATCTTACCAGAATGTCCACCACAGGCTCTCATAACCACTTATGTCAGAAAAGGACATCACAGCAGGATCTGGAAGCTGGTGCTGTTAAAGTTAAATATGATTAATAGAACATATGTAGAGACTGCTAACACTACCATTAATAGGGACACACCTGGGAGCACGCCATAACAAGTCAGCCAAAATCTCTTATAATTGGTCACTATTCAACACTTTTGTTTCACCATTTTATAGGCTACTTTCTTTTTCTGGGACATCACTGAGCTACAAAAGCTGTTTTGCTTGTCTTCTCCACTTTTCCCTTAGGAAATGCTGCTTCCTTTGGAAGAACCTCCTTGATTCTGGCTAGGTGGAAGCTCTTCTTTTTTGGCAAAGGTGGTGCTGGTGCTGTTCTGGAGTTATGTCCAGTCTTCTTTCCCTTGTGAGGTTTAGCCTCAGATTTGACTCTCTGTCTCTCTTTACCACATGGAGCTGGTTTTGCTGTTGATGCTTTTATTTTGGTGGATGGGTTTTTTTTTTCTTTCTTAGAAGAAACTCTTGGGGTGCTGCAGTGAGGGTAGAAGGTTTTTTTGAAGGTATGGTTGTTGAAGGTTCATTTAGCAACTCAAGGACAGTCTCTGAGGAAAGTAATTAACATGGTTCAGCCTTCCTGCTTTAAGGTAAAAGGCTAATTCAGAGATATGACTGAGGGAAACACTTATTAGACCTATACTCAAGAAAAACACCTGAAATTATGCAAGAAGAAATGCATACTATAAACCTCTCTTCTTCCATCAAGAGACCCTTGTTTTTCTTGGAAATAAAATTATTGATTTTAGAAATTATGAATGTGTATGTATGGAAAATTAGTTCCAGACAGAAAGTGATAAAACCTTGCACACTTCTCTAGTACACTTAAGAATATTAATTGTTCATAATACACTAATATCTGGAAATCCCAGACAAAATAATATCAACTTGCTAAACACTGTTTTCTACTCAAGATGTAACTCCTGCCCCAGCTGCATGGGACTTTAAGACAGAATGCAGCTTGGAAAAAGGAAGATGGAAAACTTAGGGGAAAAAAAAAATCAGGGACTGGAGCTAAGCAAAGGCACAGCATCAAGTAGACAGCAGAAGCTGTGTTTGATTATCACATAAATGTGATAACCAAATTCAGGATTGCTCCTGCTCAGTGCTGTAGTTGTTAAGACTCCTGAAGGTTTCAATCACATGCCTGTAAGTTTATGTATGTTTTGCTTCTCATTAAAATCAAAGCCTGACAACTTACTTGCTCGTGGAAGAAATGGTATCGCTTGCTCTTTGTTTTCATTGGAACAGGCTTGTATTTACGCTTCCCTGGTGGAGCTCTCCTTGGAAAACAGGCAGATGCAGGCATCTGAGAGATTGCTGAGGAAGTTTATTTATTCCATAGGCACACACACCAATTCCCTGTTCTCATTTGCCTCTGGTGGAAGAGGCATGAAAACACTTTAGGCACCTGTAATGCAACACAGGTGGAATTCAAGAGGCTGACACAGGGCTGGCAAGCCATAAAATCCCCGTCCCAACAGCAGCTGGTGAACGTGACCTTCAATGGGATTTTCTTTGGAAACAACAGTGCTGCAGCAAGAGGCGTGATAAAGGAGAGGAACAGGCACAGAGGGAAGGAACCACAACTACAAAGAAACATGTCTGTCTTCCTCTCCTCTGTCCCCTGATAACTTCCCACAGTACAAAAGCACCAAAACAAAAACCAACCAAACACATTTTCCCTGAGGTAAAGATGTTGCATGCTAAGCAACAGGAAGAGAGATACAAAGAACCACAACACACCTGTGTTCTCTATTACCCACCAAGGGAACTGCTGTAGGACAAGTAAGAGCAGGTTCTTTCAATTTGGCATGCTTGACAGCACCAAGCAAAGCAAAGCATGACCTAAGGCATCATATTTTCTTGTGATTAGCATTCTCCTTCAGACAGTGGCAAGAGCCAAGTGCTTCAATTTTTTAAAAAATGTAACTAAAGCAGGGTTGCAGGCATTGCTTGTGGGGATTTCTGGTGGGTTGTGGGTTTTTTTCCCCCTTCATCTCCCTCCCCTCTGATTTTAAAATTACATTCTAACTCGTTTTCTCTCTGCTCAGGACAGAAAGAATTTGGTGCCACCCTGCTGTCTCCAAGGGTACTGCTGCAGAGGCAAGCGGAAGTGGGGACAAAGGGCACTGCTGCTATCAGCTGTCCTGGCACATTCCTCGGGAAGTCTGAGTTGCCATCAGGCACATGACAGTGGCCCTGGCAATGTTTTGGAAGCAAGAGTTTGTGTGGCTTACTGTCCGTGCCAGTGCACTTCCTGCTGTGTGGGTAGGAGGCAGGAAATGCTGGATTCACTGCCTGGGACCATGCCCAGCAGAGAAGCCAGCTATCCCCCGGAAAAATCCTATAAACAGCAGTAAAATCAAAGGAGAAAGGTTCATGAGGAGACCAGAGTCACTCCAGGAGCTGGAGGTGTCAGGACTGTGCTCCAGAGCCTGCTCAGGCTCCGAGGAGCCTGGGTATGCCTGCAAAGTGCAAACAGGCCAGGGCAGAGCTGACACAGCCCCACCTGGGCTAAGGCAAACAAGGGGAACTGGAAAATGCAGGAAAACATTTTAAGAGCCAAGGGAGTAAGTGCCTGGTCCTGTTCTAGAAGTGATGGACACAAAGCTTCAAAAGCACAGGGTCTTCATGGCACATTAAGGAGTAGCATACAGACAACAAAGATTTCTTTTGATAAATAGATTCTGCTCAAGCTCTTGATGTTTATGCAAGGTCACATACACACACACACACACACACACACATATATATTTTTTTTTTTTTTTTTTTTTTTTCTCTCACAGTAAATGCACTTCCTGGCAAATGATAAGCTGTTAAAGGCAGAAATCTTGAGCAGTAAAAAACATAGCTTGTTTTCTTCATTTTGTGAGTGTCCAAGGTCTCTGCAAAAGCACAAACATATTTGTAGTGTATCTACTCTACAGAGTGATTTGAAATCATTTAATGTTTTTTAGCAAAATGGGAAAGCTAGGGAGGCAAAAAAAATACATAAGTGTGCTTATTGTTGTAAAAACAGACTTTAGCAAGGGTAACTGCTTGATGGGCATTTTGCTTGGAAAAACTCAGGTTCAGGCTCCAGTTATTATGTGAGCACGGCATGAACCACCAGTTTTCTCTCATCTTTGTGAAGAAAACTGTGGAGTGCTGTTTATTTTTTATTTATATTAATGTGCATCATAGATATTTGATATAATGAAACTAAAGGATGTGGACTGTCCTTTTTAAGACATTGTTTTGCTGTAATTCAGATATGCAACCAAGGAAATTTTCTTTTAATCCTTAACTCTCCCAGATCTTCAAGGAATTTGAACATTTTTCCTATTTCTCTGTGCACAGATATGGTGAGTGAGGAACAAATTCACTCAAACTGATTAAAGCTGCACCAGAGGTGCAGTGTGTAAACAAAACCCAAGGACTGGATGCAGATGTCAGTGATATTGTATCAGTAGTACTTGGCATTCTTTTACTGTGATAGCTGGAGAGTGGTGATTATAGAAGAATTTGGCATGGAAATCCATCTTTAATTACAAACCTGCAGGATCAATCAGCTTGTAGAGTGATCCACGTGCTGTATAGGCACTGGGATAAGAAGTAGACATAAAATACAGTTCACCTAAATGGAAGTGAAAAAAGAAAACTGGTCTTAGATTCAAGTGCCCAAGCAGGATCCCAGTTCTCCATTTCCCTCTTTCCTGGCTTTTCAGTAATTCATGTAGTCAGAAAAGGAAACTCCTTCAGCTACCCCCTTGGCCATGCCTTATGTCCAAGAAATGGCTTTGTTCTCACCCTGCCCTGTGCCAGTGGGCTCCCAGAAACACCAAATTACCTCCTGGCTGCAGCAGGGTTCCACACAGAACCAGCAGCTCTCTTTCAGGCAGCACCTTCATTACCTCACCTCTGTGGCTCTGAAAAGGTTGCTTTCCTCTGTATAAATACATATTCCTTAAAACTTGTTTGTACCAAAGAAGCAGCCAGAAACTACAAATAGAGGGGAAGACCACACAAGAAATATATTTTCCATTTCATAATCATACCAAAAAGGAAAAAATTCATCAAGAGCTACATTGGCTAATCTGTGGGAGACAGAAGCTTCTCATTTATGTCTGGTAACTGTGGAAGACAAATCCTCCTTGTGCCTTCCCTTCAGCACTCACTAGAACAATATCCAGCAGAAAGGGAAATTAGAGTATCTTGCAAGAGGCAAAGGTGTTGTTGTCTTTCAAACTACATAACACTGTGTTGGTTTCTAACAGGCCACCAGAAGAAGAGACATTTCACATTCACTCACTCCTTATGTTAGAACAGTTAAAAACTGTAAACATTTCACAGCAAAGCCTGCCTCTCCATGCAGCTCTGACAAAATATGCAAGGCAGAAAATCTAGGATCTTTTCCTGGCAAGCAAATCTCTTTTCTGCTGAATGATCAAGTGCTAAAGTGCGCCTGTGCTTTCCAAAAAGTTGCAGCTTCTTTTTGTATTACATACCTCTGTCAGAAGGCTGTAGAAAAGGAAAGAGTGTTCATTGGTACTTTCACATTGGTGAGAGATCTGGTCCTTATGACCTTAGTAGTGTCCCATGTGCTGAGGCCTTTACACTAAACTTTTAAATGAGTGGCTTTCCTGATCCCCAAATAAAGTCCTGGTCTATGATCTACGATGTGAATTGTGGATTGTTGTGAATAAGACAGAGGAATTCATACTAAGGAAGCAGGATAAGTTCAGAGAAGCTCTAAGAACTCAAGTGAGGATGAGATGGTATAATGAAAAAGTGAACTGCATTGATATGGTCTTTTGATTAGTCAAAGAGTACAAAAGACCAACAACAAAACAAAAGTTTCATATGAGCTTTGGTTTCCTGAGCTTTTCATCAACCTGATCTGCAACAGCTTCACAGGGCAGGAGACCTCCCTGAGCCTCAGACCAGCCCCTGTGCTGAGCCAGCCACAAACCTCTCTGCACTGCCTGCTCTCTAGGAATCCCTCAAGAGCCACAGAATTTTCCACATTTTCTGTACAGTAGACAACAGACTGTACAGTTTCCATTGAAGGTGTGGCCAGCATGATACCCACCTGCTTCATCCTCAGCAAATGAGATGATGAATTTGCTTTAGGAACTGATCATTCCAGGGAAAGCACAAGCTGTTGTGCAGCCAACGCAGATATCCTGCTTCTTCCATTTATTTGTCTTCTCATTTTCCTGTGTTCCAGATTGCAAGGCAAGGCGTATTCTATTACCATCTTATGGCAGTTGTCCTGTGTCAAGTGGGCAATTCCCCTTATCTCTCTCTCTCTCTGAGTGATCACAATCACTCCTCCCTCAGCAGGGCACATCTGCTGATAACAAGCTATTGAATGTCACTGCATGGCTGATAAGAACTATAACATCCCCTTGTGAGATGCTCCACCCAGAGGGAGGAGCCAAGCATTGCTACCCAGATATAATCTGGAGGTTCTGGAACACCAGCACGGCTTCCCACTGGATTCCCCAGAGGAAAAGCGGCTGCTTCTACTTCCATGGATCTGTGGAGGACTGTTGGCTGGATTTTGGAGAAACAGACCTGAACAAAAGCAAACTTATCCTAAGGATTCTGAAATGGAGGAAGTTTAGATTCCAGCAAAAATGTTGTTGTAATAGTCAAACACAGAACTTACTCTATATCCAAGTTTCTAATCTACTCCAGCCCAAAAGGTTTTGGGATGCTCCAATATACTTATTTGCCCAGACAAGGAAAATGTGGGTACAGAATGGGAGCTGCAGAGGAAACATTCAGACTCACCTGCTCAAGAAATCACCAAAAATATAAAGGCCATTCAAGTTGGGTGATTCACATCCCCTGTAGACAAAGCCTCCAGTAACTGAATTGCCCTCACTGCAGTCATATGCAAATATTGCAGAATGTCATCTGTCAAACACACAGAAATACAAAGTAAGAAAGTTTACTTTCAGAGAGCATCAAAAAGCAGTTGCTCAATGACACCGACAGGTATAAAAATTACTAGAAGGACCAATACAGTTTAACGTTAGCGAAATTTCAGTGGTAATTTATTAGTTTATTCTGGGACAGAACCAACCCAGGGGCTTTAAGGACCTCTCTGTGTAGTTGCTTATCAAGGCTTAGTCATGATAAGCTTCCATAAGATAAAAAACCAACATTCTCTATATCAAGAACAAATGCAGGAAGGCATCAGCCTACAGCAAGTGTTACCTTATTTGTATGTGACTGTACCAATCACTTTAGCAGGGATCATCTTCACCAATTCCAGTATTTTCAGAGAAGGGAAAAAGATCAAAACTGCAAGTGACCTCAACATCTTTGTGGGTTCACTGACACAACACAGAGCATAAATGAGCATGCTCTCGCCATTTTATGTCATGAGACTTGTAAAATAAAGACTCTGCCTCTGGCAATGTTAAAATTGAATTCAGCCCTTTTTCACACTGAATTATCAGATTCCACAGAGCCATATTCCTGACTCCATAGCCATAAACCTCCAGGCAGGCTTTGGGATCAGACACGAATGGATTATTAGGAGGGATGTGGTAAGGCTTTCCATCAGGGCTTCTTCCATCCACATCAATCTTCAACACTTTCCCCAACAAAGTGCTCCTAGAGGCAGAAAAAGAAACCACAGCATGAGAGCCATCTGAAAACACAAAAATACCCTTCTTCTCCTCGCCCGTTTTCAAAGGAAAAGTTATCTGCCTAAAAAGAAATAAACCAGAGGCTGGTATGTCTTGCAACCCACTTAAGCCAGAAAACTTTCTTTTCTCTAAACAACTTGACATTAAACATGTCAAATTTTCATTTTTGAAATACTGCTTTGGACAGACTTGCAGATGCATGAGCATTTTCAGGAAGCACTCTATTCTTCCACATTTTCTCCTTTCCAAACCTTGTATCTCAGTGAACAAGCTCAAAGCTTTCACCTGCTCTCCTACTTACTTGTTCTGAGCATTCCCAAATTTTTCAAAAGGGTCTCCAGCTTTCCCTCCATCCCCTGTAAATACATACAAGTAGCCATCCACAACAAAGAGCAGTGGCCCAGTGTTGTGATTTGCAGCTGGTTCCTCAAGCTCCAGGAGAACCCCTAAAAAGAATTTAAAAAAAAAAAAAAAAAAAAAGAAAAAAAAAAGTAAGAACTAGCTTTTATCTTAGCATGGGACAGGGCAGATGCACACATGACTGATAAATAAGAGTATAGTACTGTCATGAAACGTCCTCTTCTACAGTACAAACCTCACAGGGCAGATGTTAATTCCATAATAGATTAAAGTCTGTTACTACTCTTTAGAAGACAAGAGTAGAAGATGGAGAGAGAAGACAACCTTATTCGTGAGTCTTTTCAATCCATTTTAGTTTTCTGTGTGACCTTGAGCCAACCTGATTCTGGTAGTTTCATAGCAGGCCAGAATGACTGGGAATGTGCAGGTTCTGCCAGTGTAAAAAATAATAGGATCATAGACTGGCTTGAGTTGGAGAAGACCTTAAAAATCATCAAGTTTTAACCCCCTGCCATGGGCAGGGACAAATTCCACTAGACCAGGTTGCTCAGAGCTCCATCTATCCTGGCCTTGAACACTTCCAGGGCATCCACAACTCCTATGGGCAAACTGTGCCAGTGCCTCACCACCCTCTTCATAATATCTAATCTAAACCTTTCCCCCTTGTCCTGTCACTACATGGTCTTGTAAATGGTCTCTGTCCATCTTTCTTTTAGGCTCCTTTCAGGTACTGGAAGGCTGCAATGAGGTCACCCCAAAGCATTCTCTTTCCTAGGCTGAACACTCCCAATTCTCTCAACCTGTCCTCATAGGAGAGGTGCTTCATCCCTCTGATCCTCTTAGTGGCCTCCACTGAACTCTCCAACAGATCTGTGTCCTGTGCTGGGGACCCCAGAGCTGGGTGTAGTACTGCAGATTGGACCTCCTGAAAGTGGAACAGAGGGGCAGAATCCCTTCTCTTGACCTGATAGCCACAAATCTTTGGATGCAGCCCAGGACATGTTTGGCTTTCTCAGCTGCAAGCTCACATTGCTGGATTATGCCCAGCCTCTCACCCACCAGCACCCTCAAGTCTCTCTTGGCAGGGCTGCCCTCAATACCCAACCTGTGTTGATATTGGGGGTTGAACAGAGACAGAGAAAAATTATTTCTCATCATGGCATACAGTAGCATATAACATGAACTTTACCTTTCATAGCTTGGGTCAGCTTTGTTGGCATCAGATGCCAAAACCTCCAATTCACTGATCCTGATCTTTTCCACTCAGTTCTTAGCCATGTATGAGTAACAGATATAAAACTCCCCATTGTCCTTGTGCTTGGGGTGAAAAGCCATCCCCAGGAAGCCCCTCTTATCCCCCAGCCATGGGGTAGCCATGCTCTGAATATGCAGGAATGGCTCCTCCAGCCAGCTGCCATTGGGTAGGTAGACCCAGACGAGGCCAAGCTGCTTGGCTATGAAGGCATGGTGGGTCCAGTCTGTGGATGCCATGGGACAGGGAGAGAGAAATGGCAAGCGTTTCTCACAGTGGCTTGTGAGAAATTTTAGGGAGTTGGAAAGATGTGATAACCTGTTGACTATAAACAATTTGCAGGTGCTGTTTTCTACCTTGTTTTTCTGTTCCTCTCAAGGACAGTGAGTGAGAAAGATGTTTCTGTTAGTTAGCCAATAGAATAGAAACTATCATACCACTCTATGAAAACCGCACAGTCTTTTCAAATAAAGTTCTTCTTCGCCTTTGCTACGATCCTGCCTCTCATCCGTTCCTGCCCCGACCCCGGCGCATGAGTAACACGGTCAGTGGCGTGGGCCATCAGGTTCCTCAGGCCACTGGCAACCTCAGCCAGGCACAGCTGGACACAGCCCCCATGCTCATCCAGCACCGAGCCCAGGCTGCAGCTCAGGGACAAGTTCTGCAGCACCTGTTGTGCAGCACACTTGTTCTAAGCACTTAGAGGTTTAGAGTCCAACCTTCAGCTGAGTTGTTCTAGATTCTAAATTCTAAATTCTAATTCTAGAATTTAGCTTAAAAACTGAGTATGAAACTCTGACAACTGTAATATTCTTAAAGAGGTGTAGTGTGAGTTAATACCCCAGTTCTGGCATTCCTCCCCCGTGCTCCTGTGCCCTCAGGACAGGTCTGGAAAAGGAAACTGACTAAAAAAGCCACAGGAGAGCTACCTGCCTCCTGCCACCTTCAGTCCTCTCCTGTCCCCTTTCCAGGCTAGTAATGGCCATACTAGCTTGGGCTCTAACCCAACCCTTTTTCCTACATTCATTTATGTAAAATAAAATGAAGCCACAGGGGCTAGCTTCTTAGCCGGATAGCTGGTCCCTCGTAGGGTAAGCGCCCCAGGCAAGCAGTCTCAAGGCTGGACACCTCAGCCCTCTGGAGGCTGGGGTGCCCTAGGCCAGACTGCGGCACAGCCATGGCTCCTAGCAAGCTTAGTGATTGTCAGCTCTTAGTGAAAATCAGCTCTTTTAAGATTTCAGCTCTTAGCTTGCTCGTAGGGGCTGTGGCTGGCCGTGGCTTCTGGAAGGCAGACGAGGAGAGAGAGAGAAGGCGGCCAAGAGTGTTCCACGATGGTTTATTCCGAGGGTCTCACGAAGGGTCTTGAAGCTGCTCTTCTCAAAAAATGGGCCAAGACAGCCTCTTTTATAGGGTTAGGGAGGATTGAAAACTGACCAATTGTAAGGGTTAGGGAAACTAGCCTATGGGGTCACAGAGAGATAAGCAGGCCTGGAGGACCAGAGTGAGGACTCCTGGTTCAATTCCTATGACTCAGCAAATACCTATCTCTAAACATCCCTCCACGGAGCCGTAGCCGGCCCTGCGCCTGCTACACCTTTACCCTAAACCTCCACACACACCTATCAGCCAAGGTGGCACTAGCTACATGGCTGGATCTCCCAGTTTGAATGCTGTGGCGCATAGTTTTCCCACCTTAGCACACAACACAGCATCTGAGATCCTCCCTTCCCTTCCCCTCCCTGAAATAGAGATTTTTGGAGTTCACTTGAGTTAGCAATATGAATTAAGCATTTAAAGTTTAGCCTGTAAAACTATGTGTTGAATTTTAACCCTTTTACTTAAGAAACCTCTGCCATGGTACAAAGTACATAGGAAAATACAAATTTCTGAAGCTTCTTGCCTAAAAGAACAACACCAGAGGAGACCAAGGGATGCAAAGAACCCAGATAAAGGGACTCCTCCATGTCCAAGCTGATCAAGGCCGACAGATATACCCAGATAAGGGGTATATCTGGGTATATCTGATATATATTCAAGGGACCAAAAGTGCACGCACAAATGAGAAAAGTTCAAAAGTTCAGTCATGAGGAAGACCACAGCCTTCAGCCTCAGAGACCACCAAGAAACCCCCGTGCGACCACCACAGCAAACAATGCATGCCCAGAAGGGCGTGGATCTGATTACCATGAGAGGCAAGAACAGGCGGGGCCAGGGGTTGAATATGCATGGAAAGGTTGCAAAATGTATTGCATATGGAACACCTTTGTGAATAAAGATGTGGCTCAGACTGCCCCTGGCTCAGACTCCAGGGGCACAAGTTTTCACAAGAGCTATCTCACTTGTGCCGGGCGCTGACAATACATACCCACTTCATAACTGCATCAGGTTGTGAAGTCTATTTATTCCACGTATTGCTTCACTTTGGACGTAACAAATCCCTGAAATTCAAATTTGCAAATACTCAATCTTTACTAAATTGTGCAGCCTCTTCAAAATCTTACTTCCAACCAGCAAATAAATGGTTCCATGGCTGAAACACCCTGTGGCTTTGGGGAAGCCTCCTATGCTAGCACCTGACTTTACCATAATTCGTGATCAAAAAATTAATTAATTAATTAGCAGATTTGTCCATCAGTTTAAATCTGACTGCAAAACTGAAATTGACTCTTGAGGTAGAAAAAAGAAAATAGCAGCCTCAGTATTGGCCCCTGGAGTTGCTCCTGCAAAAACTCAATAAATGCTAAGAGAATTAAAGGTGCTGGCTAAGTAAGCAAACCAGGGCTACACACTAAGCATTGAGTGAGCTGCTAACAAATGGTAATAACACCATGCATGTATCATTATAAAACCAAGCAGCAATAGACTTTTCACTGCTCACCTTTGGACATAGCTGCCAAAACTTTGAAAAGATGTACTGCTTTAACCTTTCTTTGTACTTGTGAAAAATGTGTATTTTATTATTGGCTTTTCACAAATATTAAAATCAATATTATTTGTGTTATGTTAGAAAGTTATGCTGTATTAATTTTCTCAAGTAGTGTGTTAAATATAGTTTTAGGTTATAACATAATGTTAAAAAAGAAACTACGCTATGTAGGATACTTTTTTAAAGAAAGGACTCACACCGAAATAGCAGCCACAGGACACCTAAATCTTTCAGAGAAAAGGAATTTATTGCTCTCTTATCAGAAGAAACTAAATTCTTCCTGCCTCACTCAGTCCTGAAGATGCCATTAGGATTGAGAGGACAAAGCTGACACTGACCAGACAGAATCCTGTATTTGAATGGAATTTATGCATCATGTAGGAGGTGTATGAATATGCAAGAGGCTATTGTTTTTAATGGTTAATCCTCTGTTAACGGGTATCCTTTTTTGGGCTTATTTTGCCCAGAAAAAGGTACCCGGAAGTCTGTAACTCTTTGTTTTTATTGTCTCATATTGTCCTAATCCAAATTGTCCAAATTATTATTACTCTAAGTACATTGCTATTTTTATAACCATTTTATTATTATTATTAGACTTTAAAAATTTTAAAAATAAGTTATTGTCATTTTTCACATACTCGACATCTATCCACGCAAACATCCAGAAGCTGAAGAAGGAAGTAAAGGACTTAAAAGTTAAGAACTCAGTTTTCATCAATGAACTTTTCAGACAATGGGAGTTGACAGGGTGGATTTCATAGTTTGTTAAAGGAATTTTTGGGTTGTAATCATTTTTTTTATGTATGTTTTCCTGTTTCGTTATGTGTCTGCAGAGGTCCAATGGGGAAGTTTTCTCAACAAGAAAAAACAGGGGAGTTGTGGAATCCTCTGACTCCTCCCCTTCAGGGAAATCCCCAGGGCCTTGCCTTGGAAGAATATATCATAGAGTTTTCCCCGCCTATGCTACTAGAGGGGACTCAGCCAATGATGCTCTGCAGCACTACTGCCAATCTACACTAGATTGCCTTCCCCATTGGCCAGTTGACACTGCTCCCCCCAATTATTCATCCCTTCTCCCCCCTATTGCTGCCCTTTGCCCTGACCTTTGTCCGCCGTTGTGCCCTCAGGTCATTGATCACTGACCCCATTCTTAAGTCATGCAGACCACATGGTTTGGTCTTTTGTCTCTGGTCCCTTTGGCATGGTGGATGCAATAAACCCTCGCTGGAATATATCACGCAGAGACCCTTCCTGTCTTTCCTCTGCTGAGCTATCTGTAGTATGTGTATGTGTGCGTGCATGAACTAGAAATGGCTGATCTTGTGGTCTTTCTCTGAGTGGCTTCTGAAGGAGATGTTTCAAAGAAGGTTGCGGCGTTTCTACCACCCTGCCACGCTGCAACAAGGAATGGTGTAGTTCTGCCAGCTGGGACTGGGGTCAGACTGCAAGGACAGGTCTGGGGAACTTGGCTCCCCTTTGCAAGACTGAAGAATTTGGATTTGGGAAGATGGAAAGATTCCTTACAGATGTGATGGGGAAGCAACAGAGACCAGGTCATTCTGTGCTGCTTTCTGGTAACCAAATGGCAGCACTGAAAAATGAGAAACTTCCTACACCATCCGAAATCTGCAAGGGCTTTACTCGTTACAAGTGATACCTGTTCTGGGCAAAAGCCCCTGGGTGTTGCTGTGAGCAGAGAACAACTTGGTTGAGAAGTTTGGAATCAGGGTCTGTGTCACCGACATGTTTTATGAAAAATCCTTTCCTTAGGATTTTTCCCTCCTGAGAAGCTGAGAGGCCTCAGGAACAAACTGTAAACAATTCTTATCTGCTGCTGTGGAATGCAACAGGGGGCGTCTGTGATTGGTCTCATCAGGTTGTTTCGAATTAATGGCCAATCACAGTTCACCTGTCCAGACTGTCTCGGTCAGAGACAAACCTTTGTTATTGATTCCTTTTCTATTCTTAGCTTAGCCTTCTGATGAAATCCTTTCTTCTATTCTTTTAGTATAGTTTTAATATATTATCTATCATAAAATAATAAATCAGGCCTTCTGATACATGGAGTCAACTTTCTCGTCTCTTCCCTCATCCTGGGACCCTTGTGAACAATACTACAGGTCTGTAGTCTTCGTATTAGATATCCTGGAAAGGCTGCTACTTGCACAAGACAAACAAAAAAATCAGTGCTTGTATAACTGCCCAGATTTTAAAATTCTGTTTAAAGAAGCTAACTTGTTTAATGAGGCAGAAAAATTACTGATGTAGTAACTTACATTCCTGGACTGTGCATGTACTTACCCTCTTCCATCTCTGTCAAATAAAAGTACTGAAAAGATTGGTTTTGGGCTGCTGGCATGAAAACCAGTAAAATATTTCTGTAGTATGTAGCCTCTTCTGCTTTAACTTTGCAACTTTGTGCTGATTAAAATGGAGGTGGGATCTTAATGGAAACATTTTACAGAAATTCTGGCCCAGAATGTTCGCAAGGTGAGTTCAAATTTAGGTACAAATTCAAACACAATGTTTGATTTTCAGAATTTATCCTACATTTTACACAGCTAAATACTTAAAGGTATTCGAAGGAACTTAATTTTAGATCTGTAACACATGAAAACGTTGCGTGCAGTATTTTTTTTCCTGATGATCAGAGATAGAGTCAATGACATCTACAGGAATTGCATGAGATGATATTTACTTATTTGAATCAGTTTTAAATCTCACCTACAGTCTGCTTCGGTAAGACTGTGCATGTATCAGATTAATTTAGCCTGTATATTTAATGTATCAGATTAATTGAGCCAATATATTTCATCAAGGTACATCTTTAGCAGCTACAGCTTCTTCTGGCAGCCTTTCACCTGCGTTTTTTAACCTGTCTCCTATTGCCTTCATCTGTTACTCCCTCTTTTCTTCTGTGGGAAAATGAGCCTTATCCATCTTCTCAATGTCATTTGTGGTATTTCCAGAGCTCTGTCAGGTTGTTTCCCTGCTCTGATCACCTCTCCCTTGGACTGCTCAGTCCCACCTTACTGAATGGAAAATCTAGAGCCTCCACACTTGTAATTCTGTTGGGAAGGATTTACATGCAGCTGACTATGCTTTGATAACGTGTGAAATACAAAGCTGTGTTTCGTGTCAGATACATACAGGCAACATGTGTATTTGTGATTGTAATATGTGTGGAAACCGACCATGGGACAGTTATAAAGACGAATTCTAATAATAACTGAGGAAAGTAAAGCATGGAAGAAGGTTACCCTTTGTTGAACCTATCCTTTATAAGTCTTAAGTTGATTTAGGAGCATTTGAATTAAAGGATGTTGTTTATTTTGACAGGAACTTTCTGATTGTAGTTAAGCCTTAAAGAGTTTTGCAACAATAACCTTTTGAAGTATAATTTTAGAATATTTCTCGTAGTAGGGATCTTTGAAACTATAGCTTTAGAATATATAAAAAGGAAACATGCAGCTGGAGAAAGGAAAATTAACATCAACTCAAGGATTAATAGTTTTGACCAAGGGAAGCTGGACATCACTATTATGAGATTTATAGTCCTTGCAATCAGTATAATAGTTTGATGTCTGAAGATGGGCCATACTGCAATACCCGATCTAGGACCTCCAAGGTAGAGAGACTTTTTCCCCTCAGAGAAGCTCCTATGGGAGGAGTAGCAGGAGGTGTTGGTTTTGTGAACACTCCTCTAACTGCTTCTGAGGTGAGAGGATTCAAGAAGGCGTTAGGGCATTTTGTTGAGGACCCAGTGGGCATAGCTAACCAAGTGGATCAATTCTTAGGTCCAAATATCTACACTTGGGGAGAGATTAATTCCATTCTAAATATATTATTCTCCCCAGAAGAGGTCCAAATGCCCTGTAGGAGAAGCCGGTTTGGGCTTTGAACGTGATGTTACTGAAGCAAGCTTAGTAAATCTGGTTAAAAGACAAAATATGGTAAAAGCGGTAAGAAAAATGGTTTGTAAAAAGTATTTAGCAGTAACGAGTTTTGCTACCCGGTGGATCCCAAGAGATCAAAATAAATTTAAGTCTGTTGAGAAAAAAGAAAGGGACAAGTGTATCTACCATGAGGTATATGAACTTTATGAGTGTACTGAAAAAGAGATAAACCCCTTTTGAAAAATGAAAGAACTGTGTAAATGTTGGGAGAGCCTTAAACCCCTGGTTTTGATCTCTGGTATTACAGGATACACTAAATTGTCAGGAGACTGGTCGGGCAGTTGCACTACTGGAATGATAAAACCAGATTTCTTTTTATTACCCAAAGAATCTGGATCAAGTTTAGGAGTTCCTATATACAAAGATTTAAGAGAAACCAAACAGAAGAAGCAAAGTGCAATAGAAATTGGGAGAATCCAAAATTGTAAGGGCCAGGTTCGGACCCGGATATCTATGTTAAATAGAATCATCAGGCTCCAGGCAGTATTAGAGATAAAGAATGCAATCATTAGAAACATCTCAAACGAGATAAAAAAACTAGTGTACGTAAACAACCAAGAACGGACTCCTACACTTGATTGGTGGGATAACCTGTGGACTTTCAAAAAGGATTTATGGGAAAAAGTAACTTTCCCCACTGTGTGTATACTTGGGGGATTGCTCTTTTTACTATGCTTATGTCCCTGCTTCATTAAAATAGTAATATCTGCTGTGCAGACCAACCTGAAGAAACCAAGAAAAGTAACAAAGTAACTATGATTACCAGAGTGCTCAAGAAATTTATAATCAATACAAAAAATTAAAGTTGAAGCGAGCTTAAGCTCAATCAAAGAAGAGGAGGGGGGACTGTTATGAGTGAAAAAAGAGTTACTCATTTTTTTTTAAAGGGTTGCAGAGTTTAAAGTTAAGCTGGGAACTGATCCCTGGCCAAGAGAGTTCTTTTGTTGGCTAAATGTTGTAATCACCTGTTGAGTATCGAGTCATTAACCCTCAGTTGTGGAGAATTTGTCTTTCAGTACCACCCTTGCCTGCTGCCAGGAGGATGACAAACCCCCCTACCCCCCAACCCCTGACGGTGGGAAGGGAGGGAAGGGAGGAGATCTCAGGAGACATGCAAATATGGTCTCAACCCAGACTGCAACGGGACGGGATCCCCACCAAATCCTGGGAAAAACCCCAAAACAAACGAGCCAAAGCAGAATTGAGAGGTCAAAGTAGCGTTCGGACAGCAGGGGCTAGGTCCAAAGCCGGCAGAGACGCTGAAAACCTCAGTCGCCCCTCATCCCACTTAAAAAGAAGTCATTTGGGGCCAGGACTCTTGGACTGGCAAATCGCATTGAGCCTGGGGTGTAGTCCCATTGCCCCCGCAAGAAGTGGATTCCCCGTTCCGCTCCCAGGGGACAGAGCTGCACTTTTCTCCTCTTCAGAGTCACGGGTGGGCGCGGCGGCAGGGAACCGCAGACTTGTGAACACCCCCCCCCCTCCATGCTGAGCAAGATCATTTTCAGTAAAGGTATTAAAAAGGAGAAGGATCTCTTGCACTGTTTATTTCACTTCTTAATAGCATAGTAATAAAAGAAAGACAATACTGCATTAACTTTTACTATTCGCTTTTCTTCCAAACTTTCTGGGTTTAACTAAAAGCTTTCTCCACAGCAGCCTCTTCTTCTTATATCTAGCTGTGCTAATAGCTGCAGAGGCAAATTCTTCTTTCTGTGAGTTACCGTTAGTTAAATAAAAAATGATAGACCAATTTTAACACGAGATGTATCACATCTATTGCTCTTTACTTTTTGGGCAACATTTAATTGTTTTAGCTTTACAAACCCATTCTTCAGGAAAAAAAAACTTCTTTTAAACAGAAAACAAAACAAATAAACCTTTTTACTTAAGAAAAACAAACCACTTTGTGAGATTTGGAGAATCAGCAATCTCTGCTTTGATTTTATCTTTTAGTGCTAGCCCCCTCCTCCTCTTTTGACAGCATTCCTGTCAAGACTGTTCTTCGCCCTTCCCCCACTGCTGCCACCTCACTGCAGGCTCCCGGCTGGTGGGAGCAGGGGAAAACAGCCACGGGCATGGGGTCCCTGGGGGCATGCCTTGGGTCCCTTTTGCCCCCTCTCTCTCTTTTTTTCTCTCTCTCTTTTTCTCTCTCTCTTTTTCTTTCTCTCTCTCTCTCTCTCTCTCTCTCTCTCTCTCTCTCTCTTCTCTCTCTCTCTCTCTCTCTCTCTCTTTCTCTCTCTCAGCCCACTAACCGGGGCCGACGCTGCCATCCTGGACTCGGGAACCCGACAGTCTGGGAGCCACCCCGGGCAGTTCCGCCACTGAGCCAGCCCGCTCCTGGGCTGGCAAACCCGTGTCATCTGCTCCCAGAACCGCCACTGGGTCACCTCCATGGATCGGTCCCTGCCGCAGCCCCCGAGACGATGCGGCTCGTACCGGAGCAGGCAGACACCTCCCAACCTTGACAACCTCAAACTTGGTGTTCTCAGGTGCTCCTGACATTCTTTTTCTTTCTTTAGTCAACTTATCCTCTTTTCTCTTCGAGGAGAGCCTGTTCTGCTAAACTCTTTCTGGACTCTAGTTCGGCATTGAATAACTTCCTAACCACCATGTGTTAAGACACTTCCCTGTCTTTCATGCAAATAACCCGCATTCACACTTCTGCTCTCTCCTAGCACTGTCATCACTCCACATTCCAACATCCCAGAGTTTGCTATCCCCTTACTTCAGCTTCTCTCTTTCTGTTCTTCTTACTTATTCTTTATTTTTTTGATTCAACACACCTCACACGGTACGAGGTATACCCAACTAATTTATTTCCAAAAGTAAGCTTATAACTCTCTTTTACTATGATTGGAGTAGCTGTTACAACTTAAATTCATACTGGCTAGCTGTGGCTTACTGGGTCTAATATCTTTGATATATAAGCTACTAGATAATTTTTTACTCTTCTTCACTCCTGAATTAAATTTTTATGAGCTACTCTATTTTCTGTATTTATGTATAAATGATAAAGGATTTTTCTAACAAGGGTAAGCTTAAAGCTGGTACTTAGGCTAGTTTTAACTTAACTCTTGATTTAACAATATCTTCTGTGGTCTGTTTTATATCATCTCTCTCTGTTAATTTTTCATACACAAATTTTACTGCTTGTGTGTACTCCTCAATCTATAATATTTCAATAATCTAAGTAATTTTCTGATCTCCCTCTTTGAAGAGGGAGGGAGAAGGGATAAAATTCCTGCAATTCTCTCATGGCTGGGTTTCTGGCTACCTTTATTTATTGTCTAAGATATTTTACCTCTGTTCTACAAATTACAGTTTCTTTTTTGATACCCTTAGTCTTCTTTTCTCCAAGAAAATTTAAAAGTTGTATAGTAGCCTCTCTCACTTCAGCTTCTTCAGATAGTAAAAGATCGTCTACATATTGGATAATCTGTATTCCAGGAGGAGTAGGGAAATCTTGTAGTATTGTTTCTAAAGCTCGCTCAAATAAGTTTAGGGATTCCGTAAACCCTTGTGGTAATTTTGTCCATCTTAATTGCTGCTTTCTCCCAGTGTTAGGATCTTCTCATTCAAAGGCAAAAATATCTTGGCTCTCCTTGGCTAGTGGGCAAGCCCAAAAAGCATCTTTAAGATCCACCACACTAAAGCACTGATGCTGGGGTGGGACTTAGAAGAGTATAAGGATTTGGTACCACTGGGTAGCGAGTCCGAGTTCTTTTATTAACCTCCCTTAAATCTTGTACTAGTCTGTAACTCCCATCAGACTTCTTTACTGGGAGAATAGGGGTATTATGAAGAGACATACAAGGTTCTAATATACAATCCTTTATTAGTCCTTCTATTACTGGCTTCAAATCTTCCCTTCCTTCTAAAGATATAGGATACTGACATACACGTATGGGACAATCTTCTCTCTCAGTTGTAACCCTTATGGGGTCAATATTTAATCCTTCCCTCTTTCCTTCCCCAGGCCAAACTTCCTTGTTGATTTTTTCCTTCATCTTCTTGGCCTAATTTTAAAACTCTAGCTGTCATTTTCCCATTTTCTGGTATAACTCCTATTCCTAATTGCACTTGTAAGTCTCTTCCCAAAAAGTTGGGAAGTACCTGCCCTTGGGACTAATAAGACATCTCTCATCTAAATTTTAGTTTCTTCCCTCAAAAGCCACATCTTTAATGACCAGAACTGTAAAACTTTCTCCTTTTTCTCTTGTTACTTTCACTGTATGTTTGCTCACACTATAGCCTTTTGGAATATTTAACAGGCAGGTACTCTCTACCCCTGTATCTATTACAAATTCCAGTTCTTCATCTTGGGGACCCACTTTTAAAGTTATCACAGGCTCCAGATGGTATTTGTCTCCTAAAAAATAGAGCCTATGACCTCCCTATTCTTCCTCTGTGCCCATCTCTTTAAAGATTTTCAGATCTTCTGCTTGCTTAGAACCATTTTCCTATTTCTCTAAAGTTTGTTTATCTATTTAGTTGGAGTTTCTTCTTTTCCCTCTAAAAAGCTGTCCCTTAAAAACCTTTTTTTTTTGCATTTTGCTTTTGATATGCTGTCTCATTTATTCCCTTGATTATGTAATTACAGTAATTATTCATATGTTTACTGTTCTCATTATTTTGACCCGACTCAGGAGGTACAGTTGGCATTTTGTCTTCTCTGCGGGTCCCTGCGGATTATCTTTTTTTCCCAATCTTTTTATTCCAGCTGCTCTGATTAATTGCCTTTCTTCCTAAGAAAAATATTATTTTCATTATAGACCACATCTCTTCTCAAGTATAAGTGCTTGGACCTAAAAATTAGTTAAATTGTTCAGCTATGCCTATGGGATCTTCCAAATATCTCTTTTATTTATTCCTTAAAATTTCTCACTTCAGACGAAGTCTAAGGAGCATTTACAAACTCTGGTCCACCCCCTCTTATGGGAACATCTCTTAATGGAAATAGACCAATCCCTTTATCCCATTCTTTTCAGATTTTTATCTTCTATAGTCTTTGTAGTATATGATAGAGATAATTCATGCTTTGTAACTGTATAAAAATTATAAGATCCAACCATGCCTCATACCCCCATGGCCAGAAGCAGGGCCTTCTTTCTATTCAAAGATTTCCCGGACTCGCCCAGATAAAATCAAGCCACGGGGCTGCACCTGGAAGAGATTACATCGAGGACTGGCCACATTCTGGTTACAATTGAAAGAAGACTATTTCGAGAAGCTCAGACAGCCATCCGAACCTATAGACTTACCTTTGTATGAGTCTGAATCTGTATAGTCCCCGTTATATATGAAGGGACATACAGAAATCTTATGTCATTTCTGCTTCAGGTGGAATAAACTGTATATAAGCTGGCTACCTGAAGCAGTCAGGGTGAACCACTGGGGAGACGCTGACACTACATCCGTCCGATCCAAGTTCACCCAGCGTCAAAGTCCGGGGTTGACGCTGTCTTGGCTGTGGCGGTTTTATAATATTCTATCTGGTTGTCGATCTAATAAATTTATAAATTTTTTTTATAAATTTGGCTGCCGATTTGATCATTTACAACAGCCTTTCTCCTGTATTTTTAGGAAGAATCAGGAGAGGGCTTTCTTTTAACTGACCTTTTAGTGTTTCGAGAAGGTGATTCCTTTAGAGAGAGAGAGTTCCCCTGACCAGCCGGAGCTGTGGTTACCAAGGGAACGGAGCTCGGGGCAGGACGCGGGGGGGGGGCTTGGCATAGCCCCTAGTCTCGGTCCTCCAAAGGCGGGGTCTGCAGGCGGACTCGCCCGAGGGGATGTTCCGGTGCAGACCGAGCTGGAGCGTGGATAGCCCCCACATGGCTAATGGCGGCTGATCCGGCAGAGACAAAGCAGGCGACTGACCCCATAGTCAGCACCGGCTGCACCGGCGGTAGCCGACCAGAGTCAGTGCAGCCGGGGATGGGACAGACGGTGCAGACGGGACCCCCCCCCTCGCTGAGGTCGGCGCGGTGACCACGGTCCACACGGCAGGACAGACCCCCACCCCTGCCGGCATGGTCGGCGGACGGGCCGCGGGCCAAGCGGTTGGGACTGGGGCAGACGGACTGTGCCAGTGCCGGCACAGGGGCTGGGGGTGCAGCCGCGAATAGGTGGGGGAAGAAATGAAACGGAGGAGGTAATATTTTGTTCCCAGCCTTTTTCTTTCACAGTTTTTCTTTTATTGCTTTTTAAAGATGTTATTTTCTTACAGTCTCTTCCACCCCGCCCCGCATGTGGTATATTCTTTTTCTTCTGGATTAAACGGCTTTTTACTAATAAATCCAGAGCTTAACAAATCCAGACTTCTGCTTGGATACTTTGAAATGGTCGACAAGCTAACTCACGACCTTCTCATGATGTTTTTCTCATCACCCTTTTATTTATCTTTTGGTAAATTATACATCTTTCAGTTACTTGTTTTTCTACTCCAAAAATCTCAACATACCCATAGTTCCTTAAAAAAATGATCGCACAAAGCCTGAGTATCCCCCTGGTTTTTCTGATGCATGTCTTCTAATATTCCCTAGTAAGCATTTTATTAACTGATTGTCTTGCATCAAAATATCTATTTCCCTGATTTATCTTGTTCACCACCTATCTTGTTTAATTCCTTTTTTTCCTCAGCTTCCCTAAATTTTGGAATTTCCAGTTTTTCCTCATTTGGAGTTAATATTAACTCTTTCAGCTCCATTTTCTGCTGCAAATTTAGCTTCCTGATCTGCCAAATTATTTCCTCTTATTTCTGGGGTCTTTATCTTTTCATGTCTCTTAATATGTACTATAGCTATCTCTCTTAGGTAATTTTAATGCCTCTAAAACCTCTAAAATAAGTTTCTCATGTACTAATCCTTTTCCTTTTGAATTAAGTAATCTCCCTTTTTAAATTTTTCTTAAGGTATGTGCTACTCTAAAGGCATACCTTGAATCAATATATAACTCCTTTATTGTGTTAAATATTCTAGTGCTCTTTTTAAAGTATATAATTCACAAGTTTGAGCCTTCTAGTTTAAGGGTAATTTCCCTTTTTCTATAGTTAGCATGTTTCTCTCATCAACTTCTGCATACCCTGTATTTTGCAAGGAGTTGTATTTCTGTTAGCTAACATAACTCCCAAAGGGCTATCTTGGGGGTATCTCTTCTAGTATGCTTTTATTCCCCCTTTTTTCCCTGTATCCAACTTACTGGTTTTCTGTTCCATATTCAAGATCTTATCTCTTCATCCCCTGCCAGTTTCTCACTTTCACTAACAGCTTAAATATCACTTTTCTTTCAACCACTTACACACAGAAAAACCTTTTTCTCACACTACTTTTCAACACAATACACCTCCCTCCAAGAAGATATGGTAAGGCTTAAAATGTAGAATCCACATTACCCATACTTTCATTTGTCTACATTCATTCACTTTTATTCCTCATTCACTTTCACACATTCCTTCACACCCTCAAGACACAAAGTGGATCCCTGTCACCAGAAAATCACGGGTCCCTGTGGCCCCCCTCACCTTGGGGTTGGCCTCTGGGTCTCAGTATTGCCGGGCCTCCTGGAAGGGCCCTGACTCTGGTCGCCTCCGGTGCCAGTTCACCTCTGAGGCTGTTTGTGTGTCACTCACACTCTTCAGCTATGGCCCCCTCACATGCCCAGGGAACACTAGCCTGGTTTGCAGGTCACACACACCCTTCAGCTAAAGCCCCACCTGCCCGGGGACCAGTAGCCTGGTTTGCGGGTCACACACTCCTCTTTCCACTGGCCCCCCCCTTCCCACCTGCCTGGGAAGTTGAGGCTGATTTTGTGTGTGACTCATTCTCACACACACAAGAAGACAATTATAAGGTACTTTTTACTTTCACATCACTTATTACAAGTTTAAGTGTTACTGGCCAGTCCTGGTGCTATTGGATAGCCCTCATCCCAGCTGTGTTGTCCTACCCAAGATGCTCTTGGGTATTTTTCCCTGAATCCTGATGTGTTGTCCAACCCAAAATGCTCTTGGGTGTCGCTGTTGAGGTGGTCACGACACAAAGCAGAGACCACAAGCAGTCTCAGTTGGCAACTCTTTATTCTTGAACATGGTTGATCTTTTATACACTTTCCAATTGTTTATGCTTCTTCTACCTTAACTATTGGCCACAATGATTCAACATAATTTTATTGGTGAGAATTTACAGTGACATAACTAACTTTCTAAAAATACTTCGTCCTGCTGCAAAGTTCTTATCTTTCTTCAATTCCTCTCTTCTCTTGGTCTCCTTGGTGACGGCGTTGGAGAGCGTTCCTTATCAGCTTCTTCTTGCTTCTAACTCCTTTACTAATAGGCCAGCTGTTAGCCCCTTCCACACTTGGTTATTTTTCCTTCAATCCAGCTGTGTTGTTCAACCCCAGATGCTCTTGGGCATTTTTCTGTCCCTCAACCCAGCGGTATGGTACAACTAACTACAGATGCTCTTGGGCATTTATTTTTGGCTGTGTTGTTCAAACCTGGATGCAGTTGGGCAAATTTTCATCCCTCAATCTAGCTGTGTTGTCCAACCCCAAGTGTTCTTGGGTATATCCTCACTCAAGCAGAATTCTGCTTAACCCTGCTCTGGGATGCTCTAGGAATGTAAATCCCTCAACTCAGCAGGTTTTTAGGGGCCCGTCCTGTCCCATTTCCTAGTGGATTGGGCTAGGAAACATTGCTCCCTACCTCCGAGGGGTCCAACCCCTCCCTGAGACCCAGTCCCAGTTACCCCGGGGGACTCTTTCACTCCTTTTATCACTCGCTTTGTCTCTTTACTGGCTGCTTTTCTTACAGAAAGTTGGAAACGCAGCATGGGAGACTCTGCACTCACTTGGCAGGTCTGGGACAACCAGCCCACCTCTCATTCACACATATTCATCTACCCCACTGCCCCCCTGAGAAATACTTACCCTTTTTCTGGCTTTGTGCTGCCCAGAAAAAGGTACCCAGACGTCCATAACTCTTTGTTTCTATTGTCTCATACTGTCCTAATTCAAATTGTCCAAATTATTATTACTCTAATTGTATTACTATTTTTATAACCATTTTATTACTATTAAAATTTTAAAAATCAAATTATTGGCATTTTTCACACCCTCAAAGGAACACAGGCAGATAATGGAAGGGGGAAGCCCAAGTAACACCCTGCTGGGATGCTCTCAGCGGCATCACACGAGAGTCATCAGCCCATCAAAGTCAATCTTTGCAAGTTCAGGGGAGCAGAGGAGCACAATAGGCGGCAAGAAGCCAAATAAAGACCCCAGGGAAGGGACACCTGGTTGCCTGCCAGGGCTGTCCCAGGACAGCTTTAGACCCACATTCAGGCATGAACTCCAGTGAGGTGGACACTGGGAGCAAGTCTAGATCATCTCTCTCACCTAAGGAGGAGTTGCTTCCCAAGGCTGAGGGATACCCTATGGGATGCTGGGGAAGAACATTTTGAAACTTCACAATCTAAATTAAAATACTCCAAACCCAGTTGAAAATCTCCAACACAACCCCCTTGTTGTCGGATATCATATATGAGCTTGCTACCAAGTCCCAGGATCAACTGACAGGGCCTTCTCCCAGTCAGATCTCTTATGAAGCTGCAAGCATTTCACTGGCCAGATCCTGAGGGGGCATGGAGTTCAGACCAATGAGAATATCCAGACCGGGTCTTTTAAAAATCTTTATAAAGAGTAGCCTGGGAAAATAAACTTCTGTGCCACATGAACATTGAACATCGGGGGTGAGTTGTGTCTCTGTCTCCTTGCCCCTTGCCCCACATCCAACGTAACACCCCCTGACTATTAAACAGTGCGGAAGCAGCATTCTTAGGGAGTCAGAAGTAAAGGAGCACTAAGGTTGGGAATGATGAGTAATTGCCTTTAACAAAACATAGTTACAGCGAGTATTTCACTTAATGTTTAAGACACGTTGTCTTAAGGCACTTCTCACAAGACCCATGTGAACCCAGACCAAAATCCCAGAGGGAGGTTCAAGCACTTAACCCTCCATAATTCTACAGACGCGGCATTAAAACAGAAGTAGTATTTGGAAACCATTTTGTTGTTATTTTCAGGCAAACTGGAATTCTGGTTTGTGATAACACATGAACAGTTGCTTTCCAGACACAGCAACACTGCATATTTCAACTCATGGGCATGACTGCAAAAACAAGTCTCTTCCAGGAGGTAGAGGATTTCTCAGTATTTCTGTGCCTCTGCTCTTTTAAGATGTATTTAAAATCAACACTGTTTGCATTTCACACAAATATTAAAGTAACATTACAAAAATTCTTTCGGTAATTCTTTCTTCAGACATTATCACTTGATTTACATTTATTTTATTATAAAATAAATACCAACCAAAGTGGTTTTACATAAATACATTAACAAAAAGTCTAGTACTGAGTCAAGAGGGTCTGCCTAAAGGTTTTGGAGTACCACCAATACAAAAGTCAGTTTTACAGAGGAAAAAGTACCAAGAACCTTAGGGACACCTTCTCATCAAGGCTGAACAGAGCAATCTGGAGGATCACATATTCTCAGGCAGACAGGATTGTGCCTAGTCACAATCTTCTTCAGCATCCGAAACCTTTTCAGTCGAGCTTTGCAGCCTTGGTGTGATACATATTTGAAGTATTTGCAATCTAAGGAAAGAAAAAAACAACAACACTAAAGTTACACCATGATACAAGCAAATACAAAATGCTTTCATTATTTAAATAATATGCAAACAGCTAAGAAACTTTTCAGTAATTAAAGGTATTAAAATCCAAGACATGCTCATTAGAGACATAACTTCAGCATTAAATAATCTATCCTCACTTAGCCCAGCAAACATTCTACATGTATCTAAATGCTTGTTATCTTGCACAATGCTTTTTTCTCTTTCATTTTTGCTCTGCAAATAAGATCAGAAAGTAAAATTTCAAGAGTGTAAAGCAGCATTGATATAATACATTATCATATATATACATATATTAATTTATGATGCTAGATAATGAAAACAGAAGCTCACATTGAGACCAGTAAGTACTGAAACCTCATTCAAGAAAATCTGAACGGGAATGCTTTTATTTGCCATCTGGAAATAAAAGGGAGATACCTAATTCTACTGAAAGCAAAACCAAAAATATCCAAAGAGCTTCCAACATTAAGCTCTGTTTGTTCTATGAGAAATTGTTCTATGAAGTGCAGAAGAAAAAGTCAAACCAGTCTACAAGCCATTGTCTCCACACCATATTCCCATTCTCAATTTAACAGCTGATTTTTGGCCTGATCCTCCCCTTGTTTTGGCAGCATTTCAAATAATGCTACTAAAGAGTAATGATCTTCACCTTTTTACTAAATTGATGATGCTTTTCATTCAGACTCTCCCTCCTTTTTCCTGCATTACAACATCCCCGTGGTCCTTAATGACCAGCTGACACCCAGCATTGCTGAGATACTGCCCAGGCTGGCATCCAGCAAGCAAACTCCCTGCATTCCTCACAATATTCCCTAATGAGGGTGTTGTGCATTTTTGGAGTTATGGTTTGAAGGTCAAACAAGACAAATGGTATTGTGGCTGCTCAACAAGGCTAGATAAAACAATTCTAAACCACAATAAGACCAGACGCCTCACTGTTAAATATCAAACCAACTTAAATGAACCTTTCATGTTTAGCTTCAAAAACAAGAATCTTATTTAAAAGAAAGAAACTGTATTTCTTCCAGGCAGCAGAGCAGCTGCATCCCATGTCATTAGGGCTAGAACTAGACATTATTTCTGTTCCATGAACTGTAAAGAAAAAAAAGAAAATCATACCCTTTCCCAGCAGAATTCCAGCCACCAGAGCTTTTTCATATGAAAGGCTTTTATTTTCCTGCCAATTCCTTTTTGCCAAGTAACGGCTAAAATGGAAGTCTGGCCACCAGTCCTTCCTGGAGTTCCACTCTTGCTTGATCCAGTCAAGATGCTTCTCAGAGCTGGAAAAAGGTTAAACAAATTAAAGAAGAGGTTAAAATGTAATGGAAAGATTATTAGGAGACAGTGAATGTTATAATCAGCTTGCTACAAATCTCCTAAATTGCCAACATAGACACACTGACTTTATACCAAAACACTAATACAAGCATTTTTACATAAAACTAACAATTATTTTTTAATCTCTGGCAACACTTGTGAGGCTGGAAGTGAACTCTAGCAGTTTTATTAAGCCTTGGCAATAGCACAGATTATGGTTTAAAATTAAGCAAGCGTTTCACTTGTCTGCCAGTTTTTCAGTAGTAATATGGAAGTTTCTCCAGGTTTGTCAACAAATGAGTAGTATGAAGGGGTTGCTTTGTCCTTAGGAAAGGTTTGTGTTACTCCAAGCATACTCAAAGACTAACTCATCCCCAACAGTTATTACTGTTAGGCAATAACACCCTTAAACCAAGCATTTCAGCAACACAAACTCCTTCCAACCCCTCAAGGGAATCTGCAAGAAACACGAAGAGGGAGTTTTTGCAAGGGAAGGTAGAGACAGGACAAGGAGGAACAGCTTTAAACTGGAAAAGGACAGGTTTAGATTAAATATTAGGAAGAAATTCTTCACTGTGATGGTGAGGCCCTGGGTCAGGAATGGCTTTAAACTGGCAAACGACAGGTTTAGATTAGATATTAGGAAGAAATTTTTCACTCTGATGGTGAGGGCCTGGGTCTGTTTTGCCCAATATAGTATTTGGTGAGTGGTTTCTCCCTGTCCTTCTCTCAACCCATGAACACTTATATTTTCTCTCCCTATCCAGTTGCAGAGTAGAGGGATAGAGCAGCTTTGGTGGGTGCCTGGAATCCAGCCATGGTCTGCCTACTACACTGCTCTAATGGGAGGTGTCCCTGCCCATGGCAGGGGAGCTGGAACAAGGTGATCTTTCAGATCGCTTCCTACCCAAACTATTCTAGGATTCTATAAAACTATCTACAGCAGGGAAGTGACATTCCCATACAGTGATCAAACTGCCCAGTATATTTAAAGATACTCTGAAGTTGTATATGAAAGACAAAAATAAAGGCAAAGTTAGAGCACAGAGGGTCGCTGTGTCCACTGCCCAAATGTGGAGACTTGACAAATTTGTTTCAACACACTGCATCAGAGCTACTTACATTACAATTTGTTTCACCTGTCTTGCCAAACAGCTCCATGCTTTTGCATTTTCTTTCCAGCCAGCATAATCCAAGGCTGCAAAAATAACTTCTAGGCCCAGCTGACGCTTTTTTCTTTTCTCTGGAAAAAGATGAGGCTGATTAATGAATTACACAGATCAGGATAAACTCATTAGTAAGGCACAAGTGAAATACAGTTCTCCACTTGGCCCCTCCCCCCAGTGCTGCTACTTTAAACATAAGTTATGTTTATTGGTATAAATTTCTTTAAAAACTCCAGGTTATTCTCATTAGTTATGAAAAGTTGGCAAATGTGTCACACATGAACTGAAAAAGGGAGGTTTCAGACAAAAGGTCTCTTTTTCCCCCCTCCCAAAGGAGAATAATGGTTTGGGTTGGAGAAGACCTTAAAAATCATCAAGTTACAACCCCCTGCCATGGGCAGGGACATCTTCCACTAGAGCAGGTTGCTCAGAGCCCCAGCCATCCTGGCCTTGAACACTTCCAGGGATGGGGCATCCACAGCTTCCCTGGACAACCTGTGCCAGTGCCTCACAACCCTGACAATCAAGAACTTAATCCCAAAATCTTTTCTAAACCTCCCCCTGTCAGTTTGAAGCCATTAACCCTCATCATATCAGAGAAGAGAACAATCTTTCTTCATTTACATTTCACCAATCTGTTGACCTGCTGAGACATACCAAGCCACAAGAAGACAGACAGCTTAGAGTACAATTGATCAGCATGGAAAAAAAATAGTCTTCAGATTAGAAGACTTTTCTACCAGTTTGAAGATAATGCTCCCTTACAGAGAAGGAAAATTTTGCTGTTTGATCATTAACAATGAACTAAAGAATAGACACATTCCAAGAAAGAAAAAAATAAATAGAGATTCCAAAAATGGAATGTAGACCTTGGAATTTGGAGTAGGGTGCCTAAAAAAAAATTAAGTTGTTTTTGAGATCCTGCCTGTGCTGTACAACTGCTTGCTTTGCTCAGCCTTTAAAATAAAAAAAAAAGCACTTGTTTACACAAGTTTGTAAATGATTGCTCATACATCTATCTTAAGAGGTTATGGTGATTGAAAAGACGGCATTTGAGTGGGTTTTTTGGGATTATTTCTTAAGAAACAAAACTCACTTCAAAAGCAGAAAGAAGGCTGTAGGATAATCCAGAATAGTTTTCTGAATTTACCATAAATGAAATGAACAAAGGTAAAGACTTACTTGATTTTTGAAGCATGGTATTAAAATCTATCATTAGTTCATGAGAAGGAACAATATCGTGCAAGATCTGAAAAATAAAAGACAAAACCCAGATAGGTTATTTTAATGTGAAACTTTTGAAGACTCTTACCTGACCAAGAAAAGCACAGGCTTCAGAGCTTTGGGTGCTTTTAGTTTGGAAAATTAAGCAATCTGGAACTTTGGTGCTTTGATATAAAGAACGGATCTCTAGGTCCATTTTGCACATTTGTGACACTGCTCTGTGACACCACAGATGAAATACCTTGATTGCTGTTGACAAAAACTGCTTTTGGCAAATACAATGTTCTGAAGGAGCAGCCCAAATGCATATCCAGTGTCCCTTTTTTTGAAGGCAATGTAATTTTTTCCCTAGGACAGTTCTAGCTCCCCTGTACACTGCTCTGTGCATTGAATCAGTTTCTGGACTTATCAAACCATTTCTATGATTTATCTCTGTTTTCTAAGAGACTCATGTCTAAAGCCACTGCTAAAATGCAGAGGAGAATTTCATGCAAATCTGCTACAGTTTCAAAGTCTAAAACAAACAAAACAGCCTTACAAACCTGTTTTTAAACAAAACTTGCACTAACAAAAGCACATTTGTGCCATCAAGTGGCAAACCATGGTTTGCAAGGAGTACCAAGGGCAAGAAAACCAGGAATTTAAAAGCTTAACCCAACAAGGTCTTGTCTGCCAACAACCAGCAGGCATTCACTTTTAGCTTTAATGTACAGCTCATTGAAAACAAGCAAAGAAACTAATTGCTAGACAGGATCAATAGGTGAAAGAGAAGGCATTTAATGATTTGTACAATATTGTAAGGATCAAACTGTAAGAGAAATCAATGCATGCTATACACAAGTCTGCTGATACAGACTTCTGGAACCATGTGAACATGTTCTCTGAACTTGCTTACTGCCTTTAAGTGATATGATGTACCAGTCAAAAGCAAAACAAGAACTGGAATTCAAGGAGAGTAAAGGATTCTGCTCCCTCCCACTAACTTACCACTACTTCCCACAAAGTATACAATAGGATAAATAATGTTACAGAGCTCAAGCAAGCTGTCAGACCACCCCATGACTGACACAGACTGAACCTCCTAAGGGATACCTACCTTCAGTGCAGATATGAGGGATTTCTTTGATTCACCCTGCCTCTTGAGGAAGTGATAGAGGTAGACATGGGCATTGGGGTTAGCAGGGAACTTTGAGTTGTAGGCATATTCATTTAACACTTGGTGGGCCTCGTTGTGATCACCATAGAACTCCAGCAACTAGAAGTTAAGTCTGTCATTAGTTTGTCAGATACAGGGAACCAAACTCTTACAATTAATTCTGGACTGCCACAGAGCCATCCAGTAGCACAGTCTGTATAAAAGAGTGCAGTGTATTAGATAATGCATATTAGATAATTACATACACACCCATCTTAATTTTACTGGCTACTCTCAGGACAGAGATACAAGAATTCACACACAGAAGCTGCTCTGGGAGAAAATGCCTTAATACCTACTTAATTGTCAAAGGATTATCATCCCTTGCACACTGGAAAGAGATGCTGAAGGCATCTGCCATATCTCTAGAGACAGAACTTGGCAGATGACAGCACCAAGGAAAATTCTTGAGAGTCCTAGATTGCCAAGCAATGTGTATGTGTTAGAGGTGTGGCAGTTATCTTCTGTTAATTAGGCAGTTTTCCTTCTCTTCCACAACCCATCCTCCCTCCAGAGAGATATAATCTGTTAATGGGCCACTGACTCTCACTGCATGACTGATAAAATTACAGCATCCCATTGTGAGATGCTCCGCCCAGGGGGAGGAGCCAAGCATTCATAACTACATATAATCTGAGATTCTGGGACAGCAAAACAGCCTTTCCAGTGGATTCCCAGAGGAAGAGTTCTGGATTCCCAGTGGAACAGCTGCCTCTTCACTTCCAATCTTCAGAGGAAAACTACACCCTTCTACAGGATCACTGCTCCAACAGAACCACATCTGACACTCCAGGAGGACTGCAGCCACAATTTCAACTGGACTGCTACCAACACCCTGACCCACAGGGTGTCAGTTTGTATTCTCACTCTGTCAGTGCTGTTTTCATTTACCACATCGTTTATTTTATTTTTATTTTCTTCCCTAATAAAGAACTGTTACTCCTGTTCCCATATCTCTGCCTGAGAACCTCCCTTAATTTCAAATTTATAACAATTCGGAGAGAGGGAGTTTACATTTTCCATTTCAGGGGAGGCTCTTGCCTTCCTTAGCAGACTCCTGTCTTTCCAAACCAAGACACGTGCTTAGAGAAGTCAGAGCTTATCAGTGTTCACAAAAAGTAAAAGATCTCTTTAAAATTACTAATTCTTGGTTACAAATCCTAAGTAGGTATTTTAAAAACCCAAAACAGAACAGAGAGGGGCTGCATATTTGGCATCTCTACCATTTCATGTATCCAGAGAAAATACTGCCCCTGCCATAAATCAAAGTGTTCTCAGGAATTTGAACTAAAGCAGCTATGCTCCAATTTTTGCAGCCCCACAAAAACAAAACATGTAAGCTGTTTGTCTACTTCTTTTTCTTGACAATGAACAGATAAAAGTTCTTTTTGTACTGAGCTCAGGCTCTGCAGCTTTACCAGGAGTACGCTGTGCTCTGTATCAAAGACCGTGACATGCACATACAAATGTGTTGCTTTTGAAATACTTTGTTTTCACTTACACACACAGAAAATAATTTGCATATGGGCATCTTAATGAAAATTAGACAGGGAAACACAAAAGAAAGAAAGCCATCTGTAAAGCAAGCCCTTACATCCACATAGCATTTCACAAAGACATCCCAGACTCCAGGTATTTTAATAATCTCCTTCAAGTTCACTGCTGCTTTCCGGAAGTAACCGTGCATTTCCTGCTCAACAGCCAAGTCTGCAAATCCATCCTCACCTACCAAAAGATAAAGGAAGGTCACAAATTATTAACTCTGCCAAGCACAGGGATCTTGAAGTGCTGCACCTTAGGGATGATCACATTTTGCTAAGCAAGGACTTCAGCCAGAGAGCTTTTAAGAAAAGACTCCTCAGTACTGAAACAAGACATTTTCACTGTTTCTCATTCAAATTTATAATCAGTTTCAACTTATGGAGCACAATGAGTAGGACGCCAAGAGAAGATGCTACCAGCACAAGGTCCATAAGCCAAATTCAACATCTGGTTTTCAAAGAAACAGAGATCTAGTGCAAGTGATAAAACACTGCCAGTAGGTATATATAGAAACATATGTGACACATGTAGCAACTTCCATATCTTTAAGGAAACTGAAATTCAAACACGAGTGTTGAGGACTTTGCTATCACTCAATATTCCAGCAGCAATCATGCACTTGCACACCTATTAAACCACTGCTTTAGGGGAATGCATTCCTTTGATCATTATTTTAGGTGATGCTGGCTGGACATGGGGAGAAAGAGTTTCAGAACAGCATTTCAGGGCACTTCAGAAAGTGCTATTTTGGCACTGCCATCACTGCTGATATAGAATTCTGTACCAGCCACACCATCACACACTGATGTCTGGTAAAGGAAAAGGTGTCATTGCAAACCATGGCATCTGCATGAGCAAGCTGAAGCTACAGCTCAATCCAAAAAACACTTACCATGCTCTAACAGGAATTTCTTCTGCTTAGACCAGCTACAGTAGTCCAAGAGCCCCCTGTAAGCCTGAATCAGCTTAATTTCCTTATCCTGAATGGCTGTTTGCTCTCCAAACCTCCAGCTTTCTGCCAGGGACAGGTTCTGGTAGGCTTCATCTATTTGCCCATTACAGAGGAGATGGAAGACATGCTCCAAGCAGACCTACAACCCAAACAGTCCAAAACACAGCATTCCACACTCAAATGCAGAGAGTCTAAGCAATACAGCAAAGTTCTACACACAGGTGCAAATAAAGAGGAGACTTGCTGACGTGCATAAAAATATTGCCAAGACATGTAATGAAGAATTTAAATTATTTGTGTTGTCTCAAAAACCTGCTTGTCTTTAACATGCGCTGTACCTGATTTAGAAGATCTAAAAATGACCTGAGGAAACCCAGCTGGGCCACATTTGCTTATTTTTCAGAGCACCTGAAAGAGGCATGTTCTTCCATCCTACCATGTTGATTGGGCATGATAAGATAAAAGCCTAAACCTTCTGTTAGCTCCAGAAAACCCTTGTATGGAACTTCTTTTGAAGACCTTTAAAAACAGTATAAAAGACAGAAGCACCATCCCAAGTGCACAACAGCCAAGGAAACTAACATTATAGGTTTGAATGAGCAACCAGAGGGGAAAAAAACATTTTAAAAAACCCCACAACTGTGTGACATGGGTGTGCACAACATACAGTTTTATAATCAGATTAGCTACTCAAAAAGTGAGAGGTAATGAGGCAAAATTTAAGTACAAATGTTTAGTCAGCAGCACAGTGGTCAAATGAAAGACTGAAAATAAAACTTGGCAGGTGATTACCTGTATTTAGATGTCATTGGGACATACATGAAAATTAATTTGGTTCAAATTAAAAGATTAAAGGGTTTTTAAGCATTTCTAAGGATTGAGAACATACATCTGTGATCAAACATACAGACAAAATGAGATAAGGTTAGGCATAAAATGACCTTCAAATATCATGCAATTGGTAACTCAAATGCTGGGTTTGAGTTTTATTGACACTGGCTTTGAGTTTTATTGACACTAATGTCAGTAATTTCAAAAGAGATCTGGAAATTAATATTCAAGTAAGTGTTCAGATAAATGTGAAAAATCATCAGGGCTGCTTTAAGTACACTCACCTTCAAGTACCTTTTTACTCCTAAAGTTTTCATCTGTTCCATGAAACAGCTGAACTCTTTCATCCTGCTTTGGGAATGATGCCACAAAATTTCAGTTCCTATTCTCCAAATCATCTGTTAATGGGGAGAAAGAAAATCAAAACCAACCTTAGTACAAAAATGGCAACAGACATCACATATAGTCTTACTAAACTTACAGTTACTGTAGGACATGAAAAATGTACATTTGAGCTGCAAATAAAAAATACTACAAAGCATTATCTACTGCTATAGTAACCTACTTACTCATCCAGTAGGACTTTTAGAGTCATTCAGTGGTTCAGAATAGCTCATTATAAATGCAGCACTCCAGAAGAGTTTATGAAAACTGCATGCCAGAGGGTTCCTCCTCCCCTCACTGAAAAGTTATGTTCTTTTTTTATATGATCCCACTAAGACACCAGGTATACACAACTCTTTGAACTTAATAGCAAAGATCCTTTCCAATTTGATGTAGCTCCCCAACTGCATGCACTTGTTTCCAAAGTCTGAAAGCTAGCAATACTCAAGTACTCCATTTATTTAAAACTCTGATTCTTTTCCTTCCACCTGCTTCCATCTTGACACCTGCAAGGAGTTTTGCAGCTACTGGAAAAGCTGGTAACAACCTAAATAAGACACCAACTTGCAAACAGATTTTGACTGATGACATGCCAGAACCAAACACATTTACTGCTTTCCCATTTTAGAGGACTACCTTGACTTTTCATATATACACTGCTGATAGAGTGAACTTATATAAAGCCAAGTCTTCTTCTGTTGTGACAAGGATCTATTAAAAAAAATCAAGCCTGTGATTAGCTAATTAAGACAGACGTTGGTCCTGAAGTATATGGATGCTGCTTTGCAAGTATTTTTTCAGCTGCAAAAAAACTCAGATAAGGAACATGGGCTTACCTCTGATGGACCAATGTGTTCTCTGGAATAGTCCTTTTCTAGTGACTCAACATAGCACATCAGGAACTCTGCAGCCCTTTTCCACTGCTTTTGTAGCAAGGCATCTTGAATGTAATTTAAACATGCTTCCTTGCTCTTCTTGAAGTTTAACTTGTGTTCATTGGAAGATGCTAAATAAAGAACAAAAAACCCAAACAAACAAACAAACAAACAAATCAACTAAGCCCACAGCAGTCACAGCCCTTATTCAGATAGCCACATGCTCTCCCTTTCAGCATTTTTCTTGTATGGACACTATAGAAAGTCATCTTAAGCTCTGTGGTTTTGAAGATGAACAGGGAAGCAAGATTATGGGACAAGCTGGAAATGTGATATGGAATGACATTTTCCATAAGCAGCACATAGCTGTGCTTGAAATTGCCATTCACTTGAAACAGTGAATAGCCAATTATGTTACACTACTGCCCTACTAGAATCACAGAGCCATGGTGCTTTGATAACTTCACAGTACATTTTGTCATATTTTGGGGACTATTCTCTTCACTTATTAGTCATCACCTAAGTTTGCGATGCCACGGTGCTGTAGATTTGCATGCACACAAACAGACTGTTCCAGTACCAAAAGCTAAACAATTCCCACAAAGATAAATGTAGAGAATTATTCTCATTTGAGTAAAAGGCTGCAAAGAGGTCTCTTGGTCTTTTTACATCAACAGTAGTTCAATTTATACTGAAACCAGCACAAAACTGAAACTTCATTCCTGTGAAGTGTGTTTAAAGCTCACAGCTGTATGACCCTACAACAATTCTCATCCAGAAAAAGCCACCTGCAAGGCACATGAAGAGCTCACCAAGAGACCTCCTATCTGGATACTGTAGGTAGAGGAATAACTCAAACAATGGCTAAGTCAGGTAATCACAGAACCATGAGAGTTAGAAAGGACCTCTGGAGCTTATCCAGTCCAATCAGCTGCCAAGGCAGAGTCACCTGGAGCAGGTGACACGGGAAGGTGTCCAGGTGGGATTTAAAAAAGTCTCCAGAGAGGGAGACTCCACAAACTCCATGGGCAGCTGTTCCAGTGCTCTGCCACCCTCAATCTAAAGATCTCCTTCATGCTGAGGTGAAACTTCTTGTGCTTTAGTTTATGGCCACTGCACCGTGTCCTGCTGCTGGGCACCATTAAAAAGTCTGGCATCATCCCCTTAGCACTTGTCTTTGAAATATTTACATGCATTAATGAAATCCTCTCTCAGTCTTCTCCAGCTCCTCTAAAGAGGCCCAGCTCCCTCAGTCTCTCCTCATAAGATATGCTCCAGACCCTGAATCATCCTTGGTGCCCTCCGCTGGAGCAGGAGCTCCATGTTTCTCCTACCTTGAGGAGCCCAGAAATGGACACAGCACTCCAGATGTGCCTCACCAGGGCTGAGTAGAGGGACACGATCACCTCCCTCGACCTGCTGGCACTGCTCTTCCCGATGATACCATGGGCCCTGCTGCCCACAAGGGCACACCGCCGGCTCACAAAATAACTACGGTTATTTCGAACCTCCTTCCCGGCGCAAGCAGACGGTTGGGCGGATAGAAGCTGAAACTCTGCCACCATTCCCAGGTCAGCACGAAGGAGTTCACAAAGAGAACGCACAAACGCCACCCCCTTACCCGGCTGCGGCGGCAGGAAGGGCAGATGCAGGGGCGGCTGCAAGGCCGCCTGAGTGGCGGGGCTCCTCCTCCTTCTTCTCCTCTTTCCCTCCACTACCACCGATGGAGCCTCCACATAATCCTCCAGGAAGCTGTCCATGGCGCCGCGGGCAGCCGGGCTCCGACCTCACCTTGCAGTTCAGGGGGGCGGGAGGCGCCGGCCGAGCCAAACGCGGGGGCTCAGTAGGGGCCGGGCGGGCAGCGGCCGGACCGTCTTCTCAGGCCGGCACCTCCGGCAGGCAGCATTGACGGGAGATCCCGGCAGGCGCCGCGTCCCGGGAAGCGCGGGGCGGGAGCGGCCCCTGCGCGTGCGCGGCGAGGGGGCCGGGCGGCGCTGCCGCCGAGAGGGGGCGGGGGTGCGTGGTACCTCTGCGGCGTTTCCCCCGCTTCTTCCCCTTGCGTGTGGGGAAAAGAGGGATGCGGGACAAGGGTGAAGCATGAGCGATGAGGTGGAGCACGGGGGGTAGCTGGGTGTGTGCAGGGGTGTAGCAGAGAGGTGTTTATTTCTAGATATACCGCAGTCAGAGCATGACTAGAACCGTGGCTAATGCACTGGTTGTTCCAAAGATAAATTAGCGAGATCCTCCTGTCACTCTTCCCATTAGCTGTATTGCTTCTTTCCTGTTCCTTTGTTACTCATAACGTTCTACAGAAGAAAGAGATTCCGAATCAAAATCCTGTGCATTGTAGAGTAATGATGCTGCCTGTGCTCCTGCTGGATTTTGGGAATTCATCTGCCTTAGCCACAGCATCCGGTTTATACAAATCTGTGCTGGAACTTTCTTTAAACCACTTTGGAACTGAGTTTGCCCCGGACTGTTTTGATGTGTATAAAGTCCAGTTTACCGCATAAGATCTCAGAGAGTAGTTGTTTTTTTTTTTTTTTTTTTTCCCAGAACTGGAATGGGAGAGTGAGTAAATAATAAACTGGCTCGGATTAAAGGTTCCAGTATCTTGGTTCAGCTGTGATCAACAAGCAGTGTTGGGAATAGTGCAAGACAGAACAGTTGTGTACAGCATTTAAACACTTAAACCTCAATATCATACCTTAATATGGTATTTAATAAATCAATGTGGGGAAAACAGAAGTCTCCCTTTGCTTTTTCTTTATTTTTAATCCTGTGTTCTTCCAATAAAGGCCAGCATTTCAGTTCATGAGTATTGTTATTAATGGATAATTAGCTAACTTGATTGACAACAATAGAATGTTATGTAACACCACATCTTTATTACTGCCATTTTCTTTGACTGTCCTTTATATTTTGTACCTTGTGTGAGTGCCTCTCTGATCACTGGTGTTCCCCAAGTTTGATGTCACTTCCTACAACACTCCTGATCTTCTGTTAGCTCAGTATTCTAATTTCAGAATCAAACTTATCCCCCATTTTTTGGTTAAAGTTCTCATGTTTGCACACAAGAACATTTACTTTTGGCTTGTTATTTTTATTTTCCTGTTTCATACATAAGTGAGTGTTTCCTGATCCTTAGGTAAACTTAGCCAACTGATCTTGTCAATGGGTATCAGCTACTTTAGTAGATATTTTAGCACAGAAAAGATAGGAGAACTGCTTTTTAAGAGTAGGTGAATGTTAGATACCTCATGTACAGTGGGACTACACTCATAGCTGAATACATATGTCCAAGACTGGGGTTGAAAACTGGAAGGAAATTTTGCCTGAAATATCTTAATTGAACTAAGTGAAATATTTTTCTTTTCTTTCACACGTTGAGGAAAGCTAGGTCTGTTAATAAGTGGCTACCTTATTAGCCTGAAATACTTGAAATTGTAGGAAGTACTTGACAGTTGCAGTGGTAAACTTGTATATATGTATCAACTGCAAGCTGCTCATTATTGTACAATAAAGGCAGTGACTTATACAAGAAGTATGTGATTTTGTTTTTCTTCACACTTCCCTTTCTTGACTTTGTCTTTACAACCACAGACACTATTACCTTTTATCTTGGTCTTTTATAAAGATAAGTTTGATAAATTGTATTGATGGAAAATAACCAAACAGCTCTTTCTTCACAAGAAATTGGACCTAATACTGTGAGCATTACAAAACAGGAAATAGTAATGTTGAGGAAAGAATGCTTATCTTTCACTCATACAATTATCCTAAAATGTGACTTGATTGAATTTACTTCCATAGAGTAAATTGTGACAACCTTCCAGATTTTCTGAGTTAGGCCTTCTTAGAGCTTTTAATCAGCCAACATCAGTGATGGCAAATAGATCCTCATTCTCTAAGATGTGAAACACAAAAATGTCAACAAAATTGCAGGAGGGCTACAGTCGCTAAACTACGCTAGGCCTGGAGAACACATATGAGCACTGGGTGAATGAATCATTGCATTCCTGAAGCATGTGGTTCCTGGGGATACACAGGACTGTAAGAAATGCCAGGGTGTCCATGGGATGCTGGACAAAGAGGTACCAACACCTATTTCTACCTTGACACTTTTTCATAGTGTGATTAAAATATTAAAGTGCTCTAGGTGGGGGTTGAAAATGAAACACATATTTTTCAGAGATTACACAGCAGTAACTAAGCCTGGATCTAAGGCCTTGTACAATGAGACTGTGGAAATGAGAGTCTGGAAGTCTGGAGTGAAAATCAATTGGCATGAGGATGCAAGGGTAACACATGCAACAGTGATTGCTAAGTCTTGAGATGTAGCATTTAAAATGGCTCTCTCTTTAACAGCAGGGAAAAAACCCTCAGCTGCTTTGACAAGCACCAAAAAAAAAAAAAAAAAATATTCCCCTTGACTATCAGTTCCTATTCATTTTGGGAGTAACTTCAGAATTTGCTCGGGAAAGTAGAAAAAAAATATAAAAAACGTAGTCATTTGATTCACCAGCAAGAGGATTCTCTTATGTCACCTGTCCTTTCTTACCTGCATCTTTTATTCTTTTTGTCTACTCAGGCTACTGTGCTGAACAAATAACATGGGGCTGAAAAGGAGAAAAGAGAAGTACTGTTCATCTGCATTGCGACTTCTGCTGTCATTTTGCCATTTTAGATCTCTAAGGCAATATTAAGGTGATGGATGTGAAGAAAAGGCAATGGTAAGCACAGGCACACTTGTGAGCAGCCAATCTTTCGGCTTGCAAATATTCAACACTTAAAATGTACCATCGAGTGGAAGCTGCAACTACAGAAGGGCAAGGATAGGCCTGTCGGAAAATCCTGCGCTTTCGGCTGCTCGCTGTGAAACCCAGCACTTTCCCCAGTGGGATCACGGCTGAATGAGCTCCTCCGTCCGCTGCACCGCAGGTGTAACCTCAAACTCTCGGAGGTCACCGGGAAAGTGGCGGCTGCTTCTCTCCAGCAGAGATAAGAACTGCTCGGCGGGGAAGGAGGGAGAGCAGCCAAGTGCTAGTTCAGATGTGTCGTATCCTTACAGGGCGGCAGCTACAACCTTTCTGTAGGTTCTTGTTACTCCAGCGATCCTCAGCTGGAGAAACCCGCACAAATAAGGGGCAGGACCTTCCTTCTTTTCTGGCCTGCGAAGCGGGAAAAGTAGTCGGACTCCTGCTCGGCGCAGCGGTCAGGGGCGCTGGCTCCTCGGGATTGGAACCCTGCCGCCGGCAGGGAGTGCACTGCCCTCCTCCCGCGGCGGTGGCGGCGGCAGGGCTGGGCTTGTCCCTCCCCCGCCACATCGCCCTCCCGCTGGCGCTGCTGACGTGTCTGCTCCCTCCTTCCCGGCCCGACTCCCTCCCTCCGCGGCGCTCACCGACATGGCCGCAGCCGCGCCGCCGGAGCCCCGGCTGCTGCTCGTCCCGCTGCTGCTGCTGCTGCTTCTGCTGCTGCCGCCGCCGCCTCCGAGCCCGCGGTGCGCCGCCGCCGCCGTCGCCCCCGCGCCCGACCTGGGCCGCCGCTTCGCCGAGCGGAAGCGCTGCGCCGACCTCGAGTGCAGCAGTGAGTGGAGGGCGGCGGGCACGGCCCTGGCGAGGGAGTTGTGGGCGAAGATGCCTCCGCAGACTCTTCCCTAAGCTCCTTCCTTCCGCCGGCTCTGGCACGGAAACTGGGGGGAATAGGGGAAACGGGAACGCGACGCCCACGCGCGCCGTCCCTCTCTGCTCGGCCAAGTTTTCAGATCCCCGCAGCTCCCTGTGTGGTTTTCTCCCCCTACTGCAGAGCCCTCTCGTGATAAACCCGCTCTCTGGATGTTTTCTCGGATAATTTCAGGACCGATTCGCTGGGACACAGATGTTATCTTTCTGATTTAACATTAATAATCAGCTTCATAGCTCACCTCCGAAGTGTAGTTCTCCCATGCTTTGTCAAACCCTTGTCTTGACTAGAGTGCTTGCTTTACTTTTTTAGCTATAACTTGCCTTTTTTTTTTTTTAGTTATAACTTGGCTTGTTTGTGTTAATTATAGCTAAAAATTTCTTAGTTATACTTTCTATTTAGTTATATTTTTATTTATTAATTTATTAGTTATACTTTCAATTTACTTTCTTATCTCTTGACCCAGTCTAGAAAACAGCAAAGTGGTGCGTGCGAGGTGTTGTTTACTGCCAGTTAGTGAAGACACTTTTAATGTAAATTAAAAGTCATACTCTTCTCTTTGTTTTCTTTGGACAGTGTTAATGTGCCGTGGGAAGGCCGTGCGGGATTTTAAAGGTCCGGATTGTCGCTTTGTAAATTTTAAGAAGGGAGAAGCAGTGTATGTATATTATAAACTAATAGGAGAATCCACTGAGCTTTGGGCTGGAAGCGTAAGTACTGTAGAGCATTTATTCTGTTAGCTCTTCTTGGTAATCTTTTTTCATTCCTTTTGCCTTGTAAGAGAATGCTTGGAGTTTTGAACAGGGCTAAATAACACAGTGAATGCTGCTTTGTCATGAGGCCGATGGGAAATGGGATGAGGTTTGATCAAACCTGAGTGCTGTGAAATATGGGCAACTCTAATGTGTCTAAAAACTGTTAGAAAACTGTTGAAAACCTCCTATTGCAGCATTGTCAGTGGTGGTGGCCACAGGGCCACCTGGAAGCTAAGCCTCCCTTCCCATTTAGGGAGGCTTAAGCCTGTGCTTTTGTTTTCCCATGATGTTGTCTCATCCTGCACTCTGTAATCCTGCTAAAGATCACTGCATGTGCATGTTTTAATTGTGCTTCTCATCCTAATATTCATTTGCCTTCTTCCGCTTTTTATCTAAGCTGCATGCAGAGTTGGAGGGAAAATAAGTAGTAAAACTAGAAAGGATTAGGGAAAATTTGATTTCTAAAAGGTCTCCCTTAGCTCTGCTGTAGCTTGCAGAGTAGTGGCCTTGTCTGTGTCAGCGTCCTTGGACAATCTGAGAGGCTTTTTCTAATGGGGAAGGAACACCCCCATACTTGCAGTTACTTCATAGAAAGCTCCTCTTGACTTTCATAACCACCTTATTTGCCTGGCAGAGGCAGAACTGAGATACCATGGAGGAAAACACTTTCTCTGGGTTTACCTTGAAAATATTGGCAATCCAGAGGTTGCTTAGACCTAGTCCCTGTTGTTTCCGCCCCATGTTTCCCCTACATCCTTTTTAGTGTCTAAATTGTTTACTTCAACCTCTTTTCTTTCTCTAGTTTTCTGCAGAGGATTAACAATTTTGACAGTGGTCTCGGGTGCTTGAAACAGCTGGGTGTTGACTGTAGGGCCAGTGGATTAATGAAAATCAGGATGTATCACTTTCTGTAACCACTTCAGGCTGGGCGTGGACACCCAAGCTCTCAGTAGGAGCTGCATCCAATTAGAAGGATGCAGAAGTGAACAGAAAAACTGCAGCACTTGGTTAAAGAAGAATTAATAATTCTATCATGCTGGTAATTCCCTTCTGACATGTAATGTACCATAAATAATCTGGGTAATTAGTTGGTACAGGTTTCCAGGGCTGCCAGCTCTCGAGATGCAGAATAGCAGCGTGGGGCCAATTTTGCATCCTCTAACAAGGCATAATGTAGGCTGCAAGATCAGATAGCAGGTTAAGGTAATTGCTGAGTTAATATTCAGTTTAATTATTCACTGATAGGCAGCTCATGCAACAGTTAGGTGCGTCTCCAAGTTAAAAGGATGTTTGCTTTGAGTTTAAAATAAAAGCTGCAGTTGGCAGGTTGGAAAGAATTGCCAAGCTCAATTTTACTTCTTGTCATTTTTCAGCTGTGTTACACGATTTTCAGTGCTCCTTTTAGGACAGTGCTGCCAGACTGATTCCTTTTGGTTGGTGCCTATAACCTTTATTTCTTTTATCCCTCTTGGATTGACTGCTGCTGCATTAATCCTAACACTGCAACAAACAGCATGGAAGTACTGAAGCAGGGTCAGAGGTGCCTGCCTTTGCATTTTGAGTATGGCACTGGCACAGCTGCCCCTGTCCCTGACTCACAGATAGCACTGGGGTCTCTCCTGTATTGTGACTTCCTGTGTCAGATTTGGCTAGGCAGCCTGATTTCTCATGCCAGGTTTGGCTGGACAGCTTGATTTATGCAGGCCAGCCATGCCTGCTGTGTGAAGTCTTGGAGCCAGGGGGAAGCTGTTCCTGCTTGCTAATTAAAACCAGGCTACCCAGTGAGGTCTGTCATTAAAAGAATTCCAATGCCATGGAAGGCATGCTACCTTCGGACATGGCCCTTTTGGGATCTTATTGTGTGACTTCATGTGGGCTTTGTGTGCATTATTTGATCCCATCCATGTACCCTACTGCCTTTTTTCATTCCCCAAAGTTTTTTTGGGGAGAGGATTTATTAGGGCAGAATAGAAGCTATGAAATCAAGGGCTAACTGGAGTTCTAATTGTCAGGTGTGAGCAGAGTTCAGGGAAATGTGTGTATGAGAAGCTTCAACTAATGCAACCTGGGGCTTATTTCAAACAAGTTGTAAATACAGATTCTTATTCCAAAATCAATTTGAAGGAGCCACGAGAAATACAATAGTATTTCTGACCTGAAGGGATATGATCTAATAAGCCTTTCACCAAGGCTGAAAAATCTATAGCAGTTGGGACTAGGCTTTATTTGCCTTTGCTTTTCTAATTCATTCCACCCTTTACAAGCCATTGTTGATTTTTTTTCCCTGTGCCAGCAAACATGTTGTATATTGACAAAATAGCTCCTTTATTTTGTGATGCCAGTCTTGAATACTAAATTGCTTACAGAGCACACACTATGTTCACTGGGTATTTTGCATGTGAAAAAATTCTGGAACCCAGCTGTAATATGTATACTATGCATTATATAGCCTGTAGTTTTTAGCAGAGCTCTCTAAACCTCAGTAGTAAAGCAAAGCCAAATGCTTGGAAAATACTCTATGACCATTATTTAATAGTCATTTTATGTTATGAATTAATACATCAGTTGCAGGAAAAGGCTTGATTTTTTTCCCCCAAAGCCAAAAGATAGAGCATATCAGGTGCTCTTGTTGTCCTCTGCACAGTGTTCTGCTGTAAATCAGTCTCCTCTTCAGTATCAATCTTGTGATGATTACATGATCAAGTTGTTTTATAGACTCCCGTGCATTTTTCCTGTATTCTGCCCTCACTTTAGCAGGGTTTGAAAATCAGAAGTGCTTCAGATCATTCCAAGTAAAACCTGCTGCTTTTTCACAAAGCATTTTGTCAAAGACATTTTAAGGTTGTTATTTTATCTTATAGCAAATGGATGAACTTAATACTTTTGATTCAAGGTTGAAAAAACCATTTCTGGCTTCATATTACAAGAAATTGACTTAACTGCAGATTGTGGCTTCTTTGTGTTGTTGGTTTTGTTTTGTTTTTGTTTATTTGTTTTCAAACATTGTACATAGGTTAGTAGAAAAGAAGACAGGATGGATAAAATTAAGTAAAACAGGAAGACTATTTCTGGAGAACTCAGAGGGTCAGGGCAATATTGTATTTTCTTAACACTGCCAATGCTCAGTAGGTGCAAACCAGCTCTTCTTTGCCCTGTGTTTTGAAGTTTTAGTTACCTGTGATGCCTGTGCTCTAGGCTTTAAGATTAAAAAGATTTGAACTTCATCTTCCCCATCTGTCTGTTTTCTGATAAATGATGAGAGAGTGTCACTTCTTGGTCAGTGAATCTGCAGCAGCTGCCTGTGACAGGTGGGCACCAGAGGGGCCAGATGCTGTACACACAGCCACATGTTTTGTCCATGCACAACTTTTTAGCTGGGAAGAGAGTGGTTATTTCTCTTTTATACGCTTGGCATTGATAGTGCCTTTCCTCGGTCGTGTCTGTAGAGAATGAATGTTTCCTTTATTTGCACAATGAGGCATTTTTTTCCCCCTTACAAGACAGGACTTGTAAGGAGAGAAGCAGATGAAATTTTGGGCAGGCAGATTCCATATGGCTTATAAACCACAGAAGTGGCAAGCTGGGTCACTGCAGAGGACTTGTATGGTCAGCAGATTGGATTGCAATAAAGGAGTTTCAAATTGTGATGCCTGATTATAATGGTTGTCACAGAGATTAGTCTGTAAGGAGGCTTTGAAGCTCTAACTTTTGTTTTCAGAAAGATCATTAAAAACTGGAGTTGAAGTTTAGAGAGAGAAATAAGCCAATTTACAGTTAAACTCTAGTGTACTATGCAAAGACAAGCTTTTGATTTGACCTGTCCAAATGAATTTCCCATTCCCACTGGCAATTCACAACAGTAAACATAATTTCCAATAATAATCATGCATACACGATCTGTTTCCAGTAAGAGAGTATGCTTACAAAAGGTGGGGAGGGAACAATGTAGGGTTTCTTAATACGTGTGTGACTAACTTGGGATGTTAACTATGGAAGGTAAGATCTGAATGAGAAGTAGTTTAAAAAGGAAGTCCTGTAATATATCAGTTTGTATTTCGCTCACATATCAAAACAAACACCTCCAAAAATTATTAGGACATATTATTTACTAGATACTAATTTCTTCTAATTTTTTTTTTTTTAATACCATTGTAAATCGAGAAAGATTTCAGGCAAGGTTAACCTGTTTCAGTGCTATCAGTGTAACAGTATATCTGTGTATCCCTAATATCCCATACCAAGTTTCTTTTTTAGTTTGAACTTCAGCTGAGTGTTCTCTCCACACAAACTCTTCAAGGAAATTGCCAGTTGTCATCTTTCTCCTGTAAGAAATAATTGAGGAAATTACCAACTTTTTTTCCTCCAGATATTTTGGTTGTCTAGGAACTTTGTACCTTTCTAGGTGGTTCCACCAGACTCTAATTACCTCAATTATCTAATCAATGTAGTGATTGCATGTTATTAATATTGTCTTCTTGACAGCTGTTCTCAGAACTCTTAAGTGCAAGCATTACTCTGTGTAGATCATATCTGGTGAGTGAAAAGAGAAATTCTTGTCTTCCACTGTTTGCCTTGCCTTAGCACATTGAAAATCACCATTCTGTGACTGATTTTTTGCTTGTGTCAGGCACTGAAGAGAAACAATGCAGAGGAGGAGGGGTATATTTTCCACACAGGTTTTTAAATTATTAATTCTGTATTTTAAAATGATGCAATTTTGCATTTCCCTACAATCTGCTTTAAGAATTTTTTTCCATAAGTTACAAGGTGAGCATATATTGGGCTATAATATTGTGGGTGGATGTAAATCTTATTAGTCAGAGATCATCTTCTGCTTGCTACTTGAGAAAATCCTTGAAGTGTGTGTGGTGCTTCTGGTGCCTGCACAATAGCAGTTAAAGCAATTGAGTCAGAAGGCCTGGGATTTATTCCCAGCTCTCCTAATAAGTTGCTATAAGTCAGGCTTTAAAACATGAACAGTAAAATTTAAACTAGCTTCACAAGGCTGTTGTGAAATGTAAAACCTCAGTGAAAACTCTGGCATAAACAAAGCATCCCTGGTCTTCTTTTATTCACTATGTTAAACTTCATGTGGAATACTTGAGAGTCAGTTCAACATATTTGCTACTGGTGTCTGCAATTTTTTACATAGTCATGTCATTTCTAAACCTTCTTTACTGTTTTTCATTCGTATTTGTTTTTTTGCAGGTTGGAAGTGATTTTGGATATTTTCCAAAGGATTTACTTGAAATAAATCATAACTATTCCAATGAGGAGCTAGAATTACCAACAGATGTAAGTCTTACTTGTTCTGGTTTTTTTCTTCACTTGGGGTTTTACTGTTTCTTACCTTGGCATTCAGTAAAATTCCCAAGGAAGAAACCTTGAATACTAGTGATTTTTAGTATTTTTTGTTAGTAAGCAGCTACATACTTGCAGAGGTGCAGATGTATGTATGGGGGTGGAATGTTTGTGCAGCTCTGTATGTGGATGGGTGTGAAAGCATCAGCCCAGAATGTGGGCATTGACCTTCCTTTTCTCAAATGTTCTGGTTTTCTTCCAAAGAAATCTGTTTGGCTTGAACTCTATACATCCTGCTAGCTGGCTTGTGTATAGGCCTTCTGGTGTGTAATCAAAATGGCTTATTTTCCCAAACTTTCCAAGTTTAAAGTACTGTCAGAAGCAAACAAATCTGGGTACACTCAGCCCTTTGATTCTAGAATTGGTCCTGCAACCCTTTCACACATGACTGGCTTTCATGCACTAATAGCAGCAACTTCAGAGTTGTGTCAATAAAGCCTTTTTGAGGCTGTAGCTTTAGGCGTGCTGTGTGTTGCAGCGCAGAAAGCCACGCGAATCCTGGCAGTGCGGCCAGCAAGGCAAGGGAGGGTATTCTGCCCCTCTGCTCTGCGCTGGTGAGACCCCACCTGCATTGCTGCATCCAGTTCTGGGGTCCCCAGCACAGGAAGGACATCAGCCTCTTGGAATGAGTCCAGAGGAGGCCACTAAGGTGATTTGAAGGATGGAGCACTTTTCCTATGAGGAAAGGTTGAGAGATGTGGGTTTGTTTAGCTTGGGAAAGAGAAGGCTGCAGAGAGACCTAATTGCAGCCTTCCAGTAATTGAAGGGAGCATACAAGAAAGATGGAGGGGGACATTTTATAAGAGCACGTAGTAACAGGACAAGAGGGAATGGCTTCAAACTGAAAGAGAGCAGGTTTATATTAGATATTAATAAGAAATTCTCTGGAGGTACTGAAAGAAGTTGCCCAGAGAAGTTGTGGATGCCCCATCCCTGGAAGTGTTCACAGGCAGGATGGATGGGGCTATGAGCTACCTGGTCTAGTGGAAGATGTCCCTGCCCATGGCAGGGGGTTGGACCCTGATGACCTTTAAACCCTTTTCAACCCAAGGCCATTCTATGGTTCTATGAAACTGCGTCTCACACTGTTTCTATTTATTTTTCAGAAACTGTGTGACAGGGAGCTCCTGCTTGGAGGACTTGGCCCTTTAAGGGAACACCAGTTAACAGAGGTTGTGACACACAAGCTTAGCAACATTTGTTTTCTTCTGTTCACTGGCATTCAGCAATAGACTTGTTCTTCATTCAGTACATATGGTGATCAGTGTAGTGTAATACTGCCACCTCCATTGCTGCCTTACACTTTGTTCTGCAAAACCTCTTTATTTAGATTTTTTAATGAGTCCTTGAGCAAAACTTCCACTGGTTTCAAAGAGAGCTTTGGTTAAGGAGTTAAGGGGTTGATTCTATGTGATTAAAATAATTTCTTTTGTTGCTCCATCTCTCTTTAAATACGTAAATGTTTTTGGTTTCATTACTGCTATAAAGAAAATAACATTTTTTGACTGCATGTTGTTTTTCATTTCAGGAAACAGACTTTGTTTGCTTTGATGGAGGAAGGGATGATTTTGATAATTATAATGTGGATGAACTTCTGAAGTCATTGCAAGAGACAATAGCAAAAGAAGGGGAAACTGAATCGAGTGATGCAGGGACAAAACCAGCTGAAGGAATTGAAATTGAGAAGGATAAGGAAGCTGAACAGACTGATAGAGGAAAGTCCCTTGGTGCTTTGGAGACAGACAGTCTTGAGCAAAGTGCTGAAGAAGAAAAGGAAAACTTTGTCTTGACAGACAAAGTTGACAATTCTCATACAGAAGGAACTGACAATACTGGGGAAGACTCCAGTATCAATAGTCACAAAGAAAACTCTCAGGGAGATCAAATTGCACATGAGCACTTGAAAGGAATGCTACATGGAAAATTAAAAGGGCTAGAAAGTGAAAGTACCAAAAACACTAGTATTCCTCAGGGTGAAACCAGCCAACTTGACGAAGAGAATGAAGTCAATGCCTATACACTTTTAAACAGAGAGCTCTCTGTGAATTTAAAAACAAAATTTGGCTCAACTGCTGATGCTGTTGTATCAGATGATGAAGTGACTCGCCTTGTTACATCACTGGAAGATGATTTAAATGAAGATTTGAGCATTAATCCTCACAATGAAGAGGAGGAGCCAGAGTTTGCAGATCAGTCTGCAGAAATCCCTTTGCTGTCTTTTTTGGCAGAGGATGAAATTACATTCCCTGTGGACTTAGAAGATGATGGAAATGATGATGTTGAGTCACAAAATCACAAACCTGATGAAGATGCAAAGGGTGCTACAAAGCTAAATAAACGAAGAGAAAATGGGGAGGAATGCAATTCAGATGCATTAATTCTTAAGGATGCCTTCAGTAAGAGCAGGAATTCGGGTAGCAGTTTAAGTGTAGACAGGTCTGAATCTAGACAAACAGAAGAGAAACAGGAGGAGGTGGTGCTAATTAGTAAAAGAGAAGCACCAGCAACAACTCAGCCTGAGGATGTCTCCAAAGAACTCCTTGGAAAGGAACCTGTGGGTAGAGGTGATCTGGGTTCAAAAGAAAAAGCCAACAAAACTGAACAGCTGGAAGAGCAGCTCACTGATGGAACAGAGTCACATTCTGGAGCACCGAAAGGTATAGCTATGCCTGATCCTCATGCTTTGCCTAGTCCAGGCAGTGCTCTGAAGTCCAAATCATTTCTTGAAAATAAGGAAGATGCTTCAGAACCATCTGATGATGATATCAACGAAAGTCCTGAAAGAGTTCCACTTGCTCCAATAGAGAAAAGTGAGAAACAGTTTGAGGACAATACCTCGGAGGAGTCCTTGGAAAGTGATTTAAAGTACAAAAGACCATGGGAGAAAACAATGGAGAAGGCAGAAGCTGAGAACAAGCCTCCAGTTGATGTTTCAGCAAAACCAGTGGAAGAAGTAAAAAATGCATCTCAAGATGACTTAGGAGATACTGACCTCTTGAGACAGAAAGTGGAGCGTGGAATGCCTGTTGTGGAAAAAGAACTTCTCAAACATGAAGAAGATTTAAAACAAGCAGGGAAAATTGATCATGAAAATAAAAATCCTGCCTCTTCTAACAAAGAACTGGAAATAAAAAAGAGAAACATGAAAGAAACCCCTGCAGAGGAAGGAGACTCAACCTATAGTGGAGCTGTTGAGAAACCTAGGCCATGGGAAAATAACACTGAGTATTCAGAGGCAGATATGAATGAAAAACTTTCAAGAAATCCTGGCAAGATGCCAGTGTTTAAAGAAAGCACTGAGAAAAGTTCCCCTGAAGAAAAATCAAAAAGCACTAAGCAGAACACTAATACAGATAATCTTACTCATCAAGGAACTGCTCATCCTGAGGATGCAGGATCAGACAGAAATCTCGGCAAAGATTTGGCTAAAGAAACAACACAAAGAGCAGAACTGCATTCTGATGATGAAGATGACCCTGACCTGAAACAAGCGGATGATGAGCTACTGGAAGATGAGAATGCAGCAAGTGCAAAGTTGTCACAAGCAAGTGCTGCAAATGCCCAGGGTAATACACTAGGTGGTGAAAATACAAATCCTGAATTAGGACTCAGTGAAGCTGTTTCAGGAACTCCAAATCCTACTTACAAAACAGGAGGGGTTTCATTCCCTATGGAGGATAAAACAATCAGCATGCAACATGCAAGCGAGATTGGGAACAAAGAAGTTGACGTATCAGTAAGAAAAGATGCTAAATTGGATGAGATGCAACATGTCATGGAAGCTGATGAGGAGTCTTCTGAACCTGAGGAACCATCAGCTCTCGAAGAACATAATTTCCAATCTCCTCACACAAAAGACAGCAATGACTTTGACCAAAGGAAAGATCATCTCCCAGAGGGCATTTCACAGAAAGACTCAAAAGAGGTGCAAAATTTAGAGCAAACAAGAAATGACCACCAGCAATCTGCATATGTCCCCAGCCCTGCAGACAGCTCAGAAGCCACCAATGACATGGTGACAGACTTCAATGAATCTGTGAAGCGGCTCTCAATAATGAGAAAGTTCCTGGATGAAAAGCGCATGATGCGCCTACAGAAGTACCTTGGGCTCCAACACGTGGTTAGGGTTGAAGCCATGTTCCACGACATGAAGGCGGAGATGGAGCTTGCTCGGAAGGCGAGCCAGAATAACGAAGATATAGAGAAAGCTCTGGACGAGATACTGGAGTTTTCAGAATTGAGCATTATGGATGTTGTAGGAAAAGTTCTGGATTCCAGGGTGGCAGAAAATAAGGAGGAGGTGGTGAAGGAGATGGATTTGTATGATGAGGAGAGTGCACTGATGGATGATATTCAAGAGTTAATATATTCATTAAGAAGTAAATATTCATATGCTAGTGAGAGTGTCCCACTTGCTTCTCCTCCAGAACAGGAAGATGACCAGCTGCACATTCAAGGTAGGATGTTAAAACAGTTAATAAATAGATGAAATGGAAGTAAAACCCTGTGTCAAGCAACACTAACACATAGAAACTTTAAGAAGAGGGTGAGCAAGTTAAATCTAAAGAGGTCTTGTGCAATAACCTGGGATTTTGCTTATTTTTAATGCATATTTTTAGCATTGTGATGAGAGTGGCGCAGGGACAAATCCTGAGGGAAGATATTGAGTTCAGCACACCTGTTCTTGTGGACCAAGTTCTGTGTAAGATAAATGAGATCCATTGATGGATATGGTCATAAGGAGCCATTCAGGACAAGTCTGTACCTCCTTAAGAAACAGGGATTCATATATACTAATCTGCAGAATTTTCTGGAGGACTTTTTTTTCCCCTGAACTAATTATCACCTGATTGTGAGAGATCTGGTGATTAATGCAAAATTCAGGTACTAAATCCAGGCACCTAAAGTCTTGGATGTCTTTATAATCATATTTTTGCCCGCATTCATAAAAGAGTGCATAAGTAGCAATACCAAACAAACATCTTTTGATTGGGCAAGAACCAGAGGTAGAGTCTTTTGCAAACTTACTGGGTTTTCTATTAGTTTGCAAGATGTTAAGATACACTTTTAGCCAGGCTCCTCTTACAGTAATACATGTTAAGTATGTGATTTCTGATAAGGTCACGAATGATGCAAATATTTCACCTTGCAGTGTTTCACTGCAAGGTCAGTGGTTGATATCTTGCAAGAATTTCATACAGACATTTAATTAGATGTTACTGAAAGTTTATTGAGAATATACTGGAAGCAATACACAAGCTGAAATATTTAAAAAGTGTCAAAAGCTTGGTTACATGCAGCATTTCACTGAAGTAGCTGTAAGTAATACACATTAGCTCTGTGCTTAATTCATATCTCCTTGTCTGTCACAGATGGTGCAAAAGAGGCTGAATATGACAGTGTTTCCACCAGAAACCCAAATACCATTGATGAGGGCAATCAGGAATTTCTGCAGCTCATTGAAGATAAGAGGCCAGAGCAGCCTATTGAAGAGGAGGACGAGAGGGCTGTCAGTGTTCCACCTAAGGATGAAGAGGCCAACTTCTCAGATAATGGAGAAGCTGAAGAAGGGTATGATAGTGAAAAAGGATCACTCCTGGAAGATACTTCTTTTGAGTCAGTTGATTCAGGAGAGAGTGCCAGCGAACACATTGCTGAAGGTAACCATTTGGAATTGGCTTATTTTGTTCTTTTGCTCTTGAAGACATGCATGGCTTAAAGGATTTTTAGGCAAATAGCAGGAGTTTTCACTGATACTTTCATTTTATGTTGCTGTAATCCTCATGGCTTTCCCTGACTGGTGACAGTCCCTCTAGTGGCAGTCCTGTATTGCTATACAATATTATGTACAATTGCTGTACAAACTTTAGCACAGCAGTTTTTCTACTATGGTTTTGCAATGTAGGAAAAAGGAAAGTGCTCTTGTGAGTGTCAGAATTAGAGCTCTTTGGACTGTGTCTCAGGATGACTGGCTTGTGGACTGTGTCTCAGGGTGGTAGTGGAGAAAGAGCAGAAATTCCTGGAAGCACACCATCAGCCCAGGTTTCATCCTCTTTTTCATGGATTGACAGTATAAAGGTCAGTTTCTACAGACAGGACTGCCCACAGAATAGTGTGCCCTCTTTTTTAACCCATATCTCTGGTTCATATTATTTTCCAGGAAAGGTAGTGTGTAGCTTCCCCCTCAGGCAGCTCAATAATTTCTCTGTGTGTTGGAGTAGGAGAAATGTTTGGCTCCCTCTGGCTGATGCCTTATCCCTCTGGAGCTGGAGTGCTGTCTCATCATTATGCCAAGGAGGGATCCTGTTACTGTCATATTTCCTGGTTCTGTTTTGGTATGAAACAATCTTTGACTGTATTCTCAGTGCTACTGTCAGTTTGCTGTTCTGCCTTCACTACTGATTATGCTTAATAATTCTCTCTCCACTGAACATTTAGGAAAAATCCAGGCACATCATTGTTAGCTTTTGTACATTGCTGAGGTGCTATACCATCTCCAGGGCCAAGTGCTTTTGAGCAGCTTCTAAGATCTGAAGGAAGCTCTAGGTTGAATTCCAAGAAAATGAAGGAATTTTAAATGTCTCGTAGATAACTTAGTGTTTAAGCAGTCAGATGTTCAGCTGTATTTTAGACCATTTTCCATTTTTTCCTTAAATGTGGTTAAATGCTGCTTGGCAGGAATTCTTAGGAGGGCTGGTAGAAGTGCTGGGAAGTAACAAGGTGGACGATGGTAGAATGGCTGGTCACAGCTGCTGTTCCGCGGTGTGAAAACAGGCTGGGCAGGTAGCTGGGGAATCTGCTGGCCCAGACGTGTGGCAGAAGAAGGAGCAAGAGGAGAGGGCAGTATTCAGGACAGGGCAGAGCTGGAGATGGTTTAAAGCTTTTGCCATACTTACAGAGTACTGACGGAGTTCAGGAGTGTTTGACATGGTGTCCTTCTTGGGGATGTCCTGTGCAGGGCCAGGAGTTGGACTTGACAGTCCTTGTGGATCCCTTCCAACTTAGAATATTCTGTGGTTCTGTGAATGCTGCTGGGAACTAATCGGAAGGATTCGGGGTCAGGAATTGAAGAGTGTGTGCTGCTCTGATTCATGGCTGGAGGAGATGGGTATGCTCTGTCTGAGCCAGGCTCGGCACCGTGCCACCGCACAGCCGTGTCCTGTCCTGCGGCACCCCACCTAACGCCGCCTGTGGAGTATCAGCGCACTTCCCAAGGGCTCGCTGCCTCTTTCCTCAGTGCCCCGGCGCACGGGGGGCCGTCCTCCAGCGCGGTGACCGAGGCGGCTCCCGTGTGGCCCCGTGAGATGACGCCGCTCCCCTCTCGCCCTGCAGGTACCGATGCGGGCTCCGCCTGGCGGGGGGCCCTGGCCGAGGCGCGGGAACTGCTGCGGCGAGTGAGTGTCGGCGGCGCGCGCCGTGTGACGCGGGCGAGGGCGGTGAGGCCCCGAGGGGCGGGGCCTGAGGGAGGGAGGGAGGGCTGACGTGTGCCTGGCGCTCCCGGGCCGCCATGGATTCCGCGGGCGGCAGGGGGTGGCCGGTGGAGGAGCCCTCGGGGCGGCGGAGGCTGTTGCAGGTGAGGGCAGGCAAACGGCGGCGGGCGGGCCGTGAGGAGCGGCGGAGGTGTTTCGGCCGCCCGACCCGGCGGTGACACACCTCCCCCGAGCGAGGTGGGTCCCTGAGGCGGTCACACCGGCGTACCCCGCCGTGAGGGCGGCTGGCATTTCGCGCCCCTGGGCCGTAATGTGGGGCAGTCCCGCGGGAGCGGAGGCGGCCGCTGGCGTCAGGGATCGCTGCCGGCTGCCCCGATGGGGGGGGGACAGCTCGCCCCCCGGCCGCGCTCTGTAGGGGCAGATGTGCGTTCTCCTTTATGTTCCCCCCTCTGCTGGCTGTGGAGAAGGTAGGGGGAGAGAGGGTAAGTAGGAGGAAAGGAAGGGAGAAAGCAGCGGCTTCCGTGTGGCTCGCACAGTTTGTTCCCTGAGCGCTATGCCATGTCACTGTGAGCCCCTTAACTTGTACCAAGCATTTGCACCTTCCCCAGCTGCACTCTGACCTCCAGGTAGAGGAGGAGACTCACGTCATATGATCCTCTGACAGGGGCAGCAGCTGGGAGAAGATCCGAACCATTTGCACTGGATTGGTACAGGCATCCAGATGTAGAACTGTTTGGGGGTTGGTTTTTTTTTCCCTATATTTTTCCATCCTTATTGCTTTAATTGGAAACAGGTCAAATAACTACCAGTGCTATCTAATGCAAATTGTGCACATCAGTGGGTACTCGTTTTGGTGTGGCTCTTCTTTGCCAGCAGACTGCCACTGTCAGGTGTCCTCCTGGTACTCGAGAGTTTTGCACTGAAATATGAGCACTAGGCTGCTCTGTGGTGTTCTTCATTTTTGGTTTTCAGTTTGCAGAAAATTTGCAAGAAACCTCCAGATAGTCCTCTGGTTTTATGAGGGGAATAAAGGCACTTGTCAGACTTGTTTTACCCCCCTGTTTAATGAAAACACACTCATAACTGTCACTGTTGTTGGTTTGCAGTTTGTTGCCACGCTGCCTGAGGAAATGCGTCCTGGGCCTGATTTCCATGGACTTCCATGGGAGCCCGTTATTATAACTGCCTTAGTGGGAATTGTCACACTTGCTATATTTTTCTGGAGAACCTGCCTTTCAGTGAGTATACTTCATGCTTGCAAGCCTGCTGATGTTTCACCAGCTGAATGGTCTTTTGTATGGTTAAACTGTTTCAGCATTACTGAAGTCAAAGCAATATGTAGTCTTTTGTGTTTTACTTTTTCTGTTTAGAGCATTAATGGGAGCTAAATGCTGGGCTGAATAGCCAAAGTAAGTTGCAGTACTAAGAAGCATTTTCTATAAGCTGGTAATTGAAGATTGCTTAGTAAGAGGTAATTTCAAAAGCAACATAGAGGAGTATGATGTAAATAAAGAATGCTGTGGAAAGGATCAGCATATCTTTGAAATGAGAAGCCTTCCATGTGCTTAAACATGTTGCTGGCTATATCCAAAACAAACAGTTAATCCTCCCCACTTCATGTTGTCCTGCTGCTTGCAGGTACTGCATTTAGAAACCTAAAAACATTGTATTAATTCTCATTGGAGAGCCTCTTCCATTTGTTCTTATTCCTACATGGATAATTTTCTGTGCAACAAAAAGTCTATCACCAATTCTCAACTACAGCAGTGCTTTTCCTTGGGAGCTGAGAATCAAATAGGCAAATTTATTTTACAGCTGTACAGTTTAGTCATGATATACTCTAGAAATTTGTGGAATGCTTCATATTTGCCTGACAAAAATAAACTACATCTTTTCTATAACAATATTGATAGTTTTTTCCCTTGCTTAGTTTTGCTATTGAGTACACTGGGTCAGTTTCAAATGCAAAAACCGGTGTTAATAGAACAGTGTAAGAAAGCTTCTGAAAGTAATTTTTATGGGGTTAATTTCAAAGTAAGCACCTGTCACGTAAACATTGCTTTAGAGGGTGCACAGCTGGGATACAAGGGTTTTGGTTTTTTTGGTTTGGTTTGGTTTGGTTTGTTGGTTTTTTTTTGTGTGTGTCGGTTGTTTTTGTTTGTTTGTTTGTTTTTTGGGGGCTTTTGTGTTTGGGGGGTTTTTGTTTTTGGGGTTTTTTTGGTGTTTGCAAGGGTGTTTTTTTTTTTTTTCATTCTTGCCAGTTTGTGGTTTGATGCAAAATGGCTTCATTTTCTGTGCAAATTAGCTGTGGGCAGTTACCGACATCCCTTTAGTGAGTGAGTAAACAGACCTTTACTAAGGCTTGGGGCAGGGCTTTAGCCTGGGAGCTTTTATTAGAAAGCAGCTTAAGCTTGTTTGTAGTGTTACTCAACACTCATTGGCAGTGATGGATGTGTTTTCCATATGCTGCTTTAACCTGCAGGGAAGTGATCACTTTTTTCCATAGGGAATATTAATAGCATTTTTCACTTATCACTTTTTATGGCTAATCTTTTTGTTTGTTTGTTCTCTTCTGTAGGTAAAGAGTAGAATATATCAAGGTAAGTTTCTCTCTTCAGTGTAGTTGATGCTTAGGCATTAGTTTTGAATATTTATACTGTTTCAGAGGACCAAGTATCCATCTTCACTCCCTTTCAAGGAGAATACTCAGTCCAAGGTTACAGTGTAAGCTTGGCCAGTAGATGATACTTAGTTGAATGTGAGGGTTTAAATTTTGCATTTGATAATGCTTTGATCAGGAGAAACAATGCAACTTGGACCTGTAAAGTAAAGGGCAAGGAAAAGCTCCACTTTGCTTAACATAAATGTGAACCACTGGTTCATGGGGCAGAGTTTGTTTTGGTTTTCTGACCAGCAGTGGGTCTGCCTTTGCTTGCTGTTTCGCTCAGAAAGTAGGAGCTGGTTCCTTTTGTTTTTTGGATTGAGGGGAGCCTGAAACTGGCTGCTGTGCAGTTGCAAAGAGACACTCTTAAATGTAGATCTAAATATGCAGGCATTCCTGTGGCCAGCACATCACTTTTTACATGAGTTTTTCTCCAGCTTCAGGTTTTTAAAATTAAAGTGTATTGAATAGAAAAAAAATCAAAGTAGGGTGATTGCTGGAATTCATAATTGAATAAAAAATGCAAATTGGAAGAATTGTCTTCATAGAAACTCTGTCTCTTCTTCCCTCACATTTTACTTACCAGTCATTTCTCTCTAGTTTCATTTGGTTATACTGCAGTTTCCTTCTACACAGCGTAGAATTAATGAGCTGAAAAAAGCCCGTCTTAGATCTCTGAGGTGATTTCTGTAGTGCAGGAAGAATATTGGTATTGGTGGTGCAGAAATTACTTGGCAGCCTTCTCTAAAATATCTAGGAACATGGATTTAATTCCACCACCCAAATACTCTTCTCTTGATGCTGTATAGAAACTACTAAAGATCAGAATAGATATTCTTCAAGTGTGATACAGGCCACATTGTTATTAAAATCTTTATCCAAAATAGAGGAATACTAACAGTGACAAAAATGCTTTAAAACATAGATTACATTTGGAGTCCCAAGGATAAAAATCTATTATCCTCTCTTAAAGAGAGTAAAATTGGGAGGCCAAGCTAATGCAGGGATTGCTGCTCTGCTTCCCTTAAACTGCTGAAAGCGGTCTTGAACCTTGGCAGCCACTTGCTGTCTCTTTTCCAGAGTGGGAAAGGCCTGGAATTCACTGTCCCAGGAGCCCTTGTGTGGGAGGGAAAGGAGGAGTAGCAGTTGCCATTGCAGTCTGTGGGATGAAGTTAGAACAACCAGTGCTCCCTGTTGTGCTGCAGAGTTTGCTGTGAGGCACATGGTGCTTGAGGCAGTCAGATCCAGATCAAGGTGGCTTAGGACTTGAAAAACAACAAAAATTAGGTGTTTTTTGAATAACTTGCAATAAAATAATTGAAGTATGTTAATGGTTTTCATTGAGTCCTAAGACTTGGTTGGTGGCTTGTTTAGAGTGAAAAGCAAATGCATGCCTGAAGGTCTAAGCAGAGCAGCTCCTTAAGACCTACTGGTGCTGTCTCCCAGCTGTCTCTGTTCTGTTCCCAGTAGATCTTTCAGAGCTTTCATCCTCTTACTGTTGCTCATGAAACATTCAGCTTCAATAGAGCACAAAGGTGGTTGTTAGGGAAGGTGTGGTATCTCTCTGAGTGTCTGAGACTGCTCTGAGATCCTCGCTGTTAGCTCTTCCTCTGAACACACCTCAGGTGTGCGTAGCCAGCACCTTACTTTGCTCTGGGTTCTGGGAGCAGCTTCTGTGAAGTGGATGCAGGAGCTTTGTTCTTTGTGTCAGCTTTACTGTCTTGTTTTCAATTCTAACTTCAAGTGAAAGCTGGAGATGCAGAAAGGGCTGACTGCCAAGGAATTAATACTCTCCTGATTTATGCTTTAGTTATTACTTGAAAATGTTCTTTGAAATGGTAGAAATGATAGCTGATTTTTTTCCCCAGTGTATGAAGTGTAGTTACTGTAAGCTTTCTTTTTCTTCCTAGTGACTGAAGAGCAACTTGCTGAAAAGATTAAAAACCTTCTGCAAGAAAAAACAGAAATCTTAGAAAAGCTGTCAGAATACGATCAAAAGGTATTGCTCTGTTGTCCTTTGTTTCTAATTTTCTGTTATTGCTTTAATTACACAGTTAATGCAACACCTAATATACTTTTATTTTCTATTAGTGTTGCATATTATGTTGACAATTTACTCAGTTCTGTGTGGTTGTTTCTGTGTTTAGATAAAGGAAGCAAAGGAATCTGTGAAAGTGACCCAAGAACAAAAAGACATTCTCTCAGATGAAACTGCAGGGCTTAAGGTAAGAGAAAGTTAACTGTCTCTGTACTGAAAGTAGCAATACAAATAAAAATAGTTTGCTTTAGGTTGGTCTTTTACACCTTTCTTTTTTTTTTAAGGACACTGTAAAAGAATTGGAAGAAGCAAATCAGCAGCTAGATAACAAAGTGAAAAATTTGCACACCATGCTTGAAACAGAGAGAAAAAAGAATGAGAAGAAACAGAAAAAGGTTTGAACAATTACACTTGTGTCTTACATTGTCATTAGCTTGACACACCCTGAAAGATGGTCATGACATGATGGATTAGATAGAGTAGAACAAACAAGGTGACCCACCTAAAAAAAGAGAGATTAAATAAAATTTTAGGTTTATCCCAAGATCACAGGATTAGTCTGATTTATTTTGTTTGGAGTTTTTTGAGGTTTTGTAGGTTTGGGTTTTTTTTTTTTTTTTTAAGATCTTGATGGACTTGTGTGGTTATGTGCTTTCACACACAGATGCATTCAAGTAATGGGCTAATCTAATACTTCCTAGCTGGCCAGGAAGTTCCTTGGCAATATAAGCTGAAGGCTTCAGTTTGGGAATAGACATTTTCTTGTACTCAGAGCAGCATTTAGTTCTACAGTAAGTGTGAAGATCTCTGAACTGCCCCTCTTTCTTGTTGTCCAGAGATATTTGTTTTCTCTTTCTTCATTTTAAAGCCCAATTTTCTGTATCAACAAGCTCTTTGGTCTTATTTTGGTCAAAGGTTGCTGCTAATGATAGCAGTTCCTCTTGCTGTGGACTGCACAGGTGTACAGGGAACTTCCTGGCCACAGACAGGCAGAGTCAGGGGTAGAAGTTGATTCGAATTTGCTGAGTGTTTCTATTCCTTACCTTGTTGATAAGGTAGTGCTATGTTGCTGCCAGCAAATGGATGCTTGAAATAGAAGTTTGTTCATGTTTTGACTTTGCTTTTATGCTTCCAGAAGACACAGGTTAAATAATTACTCAGGCTGAGGTTTGTGCCAGGATAACACTAAGTCACTGCTCATCTTTTTCTTAGCTCTCTGAAACCCAGAAGTCCTTGGAGAAGCTTCAGGAAGCTATCACTATGCATTCTGCAGAGCTTTCAGAGGTAAAGAATTATTTACACCCCCTCAAGAGACACAAGTTTCTGTGCCAGGAAAATTCTTATCTATGGAACAGAAAATGCTGGCTTGACAGGTTGTAGGTTGTTTGTGCATATGTAACTTTTTTTTTTCCATTTAACCAGATTTTTTTGTAGCTGTTGCTCCACTATAGTTTGACTTTGTTTTCTTGTTCCTTTTTGTTTTGTGTGTAGGTGCAGATAGCCCTTAATGAAGCTAAACTGAGTGAAGAAAAGGTGAAATCTGAGCTTCATCATGTGCGGGAAGAGAATGCTAGACTGAAAAAGAGCAAGGAACAGGTAAGTTATGCCCAGGCCAGGCAACCTTATCTTTCAAACAAAATATCTGGCTTTTATTCCTAGTTTTTTTGTGTGTAGCTTCAGCATGTCTCTGTTTTCTTAACATGGCAGAATTCCATGTTTTCTGTTACCATGATAAAATTCAAATGCTTTATGCCTGCTTGCACAGGCTGTTTGTGCAGCTGAGCCACATCTCTGGTATGAAGGCTTTGCCAGTTCCCTAGATGCAGTTTTTGTCAGCAAAGTCACAGAAAGTCTATGCTGAGGTGGTTATCAAGGCATGATGGAGATACTGCCACTTCGGATCCGGGCTCAAGGAGGTAACGGTGAAGAATTGCCAGAAAGTATTTCAGAAAGCAAAGATAATGGGGAGGAGTTTTAGCCCTGGAATATCAGGACAGTTCTTTTCCAAATGATTGTAAATATGTTTTCTTTCTTCATATGTGAAGTAAGTGGCTCTTTAAGGAATGTGTTTTGATTACCTCTGGACTGCAATTAATTTTCTCATATTTTGAGGTGTGTTAGCAGTTTGATCTTGGGATATTAGCTGGGGAAATGTCAAATTTGTAAAGCTGCCTAATAATAAACTGCAGAAAGATTCCCAGCATACAGTTCTGCCAGTGGAACAGCAGTGAGCCTGATCACTGAAGTTTACCCTTTATCTATGATAAAGGGTAAACTCATGGTGATAAGTTATCACCAGAGCTGGTGGTAAAGTAGACTTTAATTGCATACACCATACAATAATCATCTTGCCTTGGTGCTTTATACAGCTGCTAAAAGAAGCTGAAGGTTGGAGTGAGAGGCACTCTGAGCTCCGTGAGCAGATTCAACTGTATCAGAAGTCTCAGAAGGACATAGAGGAGACACTTGCCTACAAAGAAAATGAAATTGAAGTAGGTTCTCTATAATCAGCTTGCTCAACCATAAAATACTCTGTCAAACTTCACAAAATGCAGGGCAATTGAACCTTTGATTTCTTTACTAGGTTTTAACCAATTGCATTATGCAGCTGAAGCAGCTGGACATGGATTCAGAAGCCAAGAAGGATGACAGAGGGCATGAGTGGAGCCCAGAGGATGATCTGGCCAATGGAGAGTTATCAGGTACAGTTATCCCACCTGAGGATCCTGTGGTGCTGTGCTCATGGCATATTAGAGAGGGAACAAGAGGGATCCATGCATATAGAGCTGCCAGCTTGAATCCTCAAACACAAAATATCCATAACTGAAGGGAGGAACTGGCTACAAGGTCAGTAATTGCTTTTAGATTACCTTTTAGGTATTCCATGAGTATAGTGACACAGTTGTAAAGACTGTGTATAAAGGTGGGTAATTAAGAGCATTCCTAAAGCTGAGAGTGTCAGCTCTGTTGTTGTGGTACATTTATTTTTGAGATGAAATTTTAATGAGCTTTCTGCTTGCCTCCAGATAAATAACTAATTTAGGTAATCACATTTTTTAAATCTGAAGGACCAAAATAGATGTTTTCAACGCTTTTGAGGCAGTTTGTCATTTGTGATGTTGCACATGTGTTTGCTGCATCTCTGGTTTTGAAAACCTTTTTTGTTCCTTTTTTTTTTTTTTTTTTTGGTCCTTTTTTCTGCTTAAAGTGTATGTGGGTTGGAAATTTACACTTCTTGATTTTTGGGTTTTTTTTTTCCTTTGACAATATAAGGATGTAGGGATTAAAGTATAGGGAGTGTTCCTTTAAACAGTTGTCCACAGAATTGTTCATGATTTAAAAACAGGGAAAACAAAGATATTTTCCTCTTTTAGATATTGAGAGTGAGAAGATGAAGACTCAGATTAAGCAGTTGATGGATGTCTCCAGGGTATGTTGCACAAGAATCTAATTATTGCAGTCACATTACTGCTATTCCTATGATCATAAACTCTCTGCTCTGTTTTTCAGGTCAAAACAATGTTATCCATAGTTGAAGAGGACAGAAATCTTCTGCAGTCCAAACTGAATGATGAAGTTGCAGCAAGGCATGAGCTGGAAGGTAGGTTTAGCAAAATAACTGCTTAGGATGAAGTGCTGTTGGTGGCTTAAAAAGAAACAGAGCGTGTAAGTGGCCATCATGGTTCTTACTGCAACTGCTTCTCCAACAGAGAAGATAAAAACTTTGGAACACGATTCCTCTTCACTGCATACAGCCAAAACTCAACTGGAAAATGAATGCAAAACTCTTCAGCAGAAAGTGGAGATACTTGGTGAACTGTACCAGCAGAAGGAGATGGCACTCCAGAAGTAAGCCTTTCCTTACTCTGTCTGTTGTATCATGGGCACTGCCCAAATGTTTTTCACTCAGAAGGCTCAAAGAACTTGGAAGTTGTGGGTGGAATGAGTGATGGCAACTCTTTCAATACAGCTGAAGCTGGCATCCTTTCTTTACTTTTGCCACTATTCCAGAAATTCTAAAAAGACTGTCAGTGTGCACACACTATATTGACTTTTAAACTTTTAAACTTCTGGAGAAGGTGGATGGGTGGCTTGGTCTGCAAATTTTGTGTTTACTCTGTTACATCATCCAGAAGTGTCAAAGAGAACATAGGGGCCATTAAGATTTCTTTCTGTTACTCTGACTTCTGTTCAGTGACTCTAATTCTCATAATGTAGAAACTTCAGTGTTTCAGCCTTGTGAGCTTCTTGCATTCTCAAAGGGCTAAATGAAGGCTGAATTGGTGATGGCAGTTGAGAGGAATGAATTGCTAGTGGTGAGGATCTGCTCTGTATGTGTTCATTCCTCATTAATTTATTTACTTACTGAAATGACTGTAATACCTTCTCAGTTTTGTGGGGAAAATTTGAGAATAGGATTCAGGGACATTCTCAGCTAAATTCTGTGGAAAAGCTGAAATTATGATGGAGAAGCAGTTGAAGTTCCTGTGGCTTAAGTGTGTTTGCTTAGGGAAGCACAGGTTTGGAAATGAGGCTGTAGTGAAACTGCCTGACCTTGTAACTTCCATGGATCGATGTGTAATAAACTTAGAACTGAGAGGTGAAGCATAACCCACCTTTCAGGGAAAACTTCATCTGTCTTGACCTCTGTGAAGAATTTCTGTTTGTCTTGGTTTGGATAAGACAGGTGCCTGCTAAAGAAGGCAGGAGCTTCCCCTGAAATGGAGAATGCAAACCTTCCCCACTCCTCTAAATTGCTATGAATTTTAAATTAAGGGGCTCTCAGGCAACAAAAAAATACGGGAGCAAGAAATAACAGTTCTTTAATAGGGAAGGGGGGAAAAAACATAAAATGATAAAATAAAAACAATGCAGTACACTAAAATGACAGAGTCAGAACTCAACCTGACACCCTGTTGGTCAGGGTGCTGGCAGCAGTGCAGTTGGAAAAGTGGCTGCAGTCTTCTTGAGGTGTCAGGTGTGGTTCTGTTGGAGCAGGGGGTCCTGTAGAAAAAGGGTGATTCTTCCTCTGCAGATCCGTGGAAGTAGAAGCAGCTGTTGTTCCTCTGGTGAATCCAGTGGAGAAGCTGTGCTGGTGTGTCAGAATCTCCTGATGATATCTGGATAGCAATGCTCGGCTCCTCCCTCTGGGTGGAGCATCTCACAATGGGATGTTACAGTTCTTATCAGCCATGCAGTGACATTCAATAGCCTCTTATCACGGGATGCCCCCTGCTGAGGGAGGAGTGATTGTGATCTCTCAGGGAGAGAGATAAGGGGAAATTGCCCACTTAACACCTAGACAACTGCCATACAGATGGTAATAGAATACATCCTGCTTTGCAGTTCAGAACACTGTTCTTTCCAAAACATACAGAAGACTGCTACACTGCCTGTTAGTACTTCTTGATTAGAATGAAGAACTTCTTGCTATTTTTTTTTTCTGGAAAACTGCTTTGACTTTTAGCCAAGGAAATGGATTATGTTGAACTGGCTATTAGCAGTAATTAACTTGCTATTAGTTAAATGTTTCCAGTTTTGTGGGGTAGCTCTTGTAAGCTAGGAACACACTATAGACCTCTTAAATACTTCCAGAAAAATATCAAAAATCAAAAAATAATGAACCATGATGTTATAAAAAGACTCTGGAAATTGGTTGTGCAATGAATTGGTATGGAGAATACTTGGAAAAACCTTCCCACATGGTTAACAACTATTGAATGTGTTTGTCACCTGAGCCCTAAATTTGTTCCTTCTCACCACACATCCATTTTTTCATTTCCTATGGTTGGTGTCAGTCCAGTGGATTTCCTTATTTGTACCTTTGTAAATCTGGATTGCAATCTTGGCATTGCTAGGAAAACTACAGGATCTAAAGGGATGAACTGTTTGTAGTTGATAGACTCTGACAGATCTTCAGAAGCTGACAAAACTTTCTAGTCAACTCTGTAATTTTAAGGTTTTATACACAAAGGGTTTGTCTGTTGGTTTCAAAAGACAGGATTTCTGTCTCTCTTTCTAAAAAAATCCCTTTTTTGTCTCTGATTTCACACATTATTGTAGAGTTTGATATTGCTGTCATTGTCAGAATTTTGAGTTTTAATAGATGGAGAATGCTGGACTATATGGTGCATTTTTTTTCCCTATGCAGAAAACTAACCCAGGAAGAATACGAGCGTCAGGAGAAGGAGCAGAAATTGTGTGTTGCAGATGAAAAAGCTGTGCTGGCCATTGAGGAAGTGAAAGTTTACAAGTAACTTGAATTTCTGAAAATTATTGATTTTCCATTTATTTCAGCTACTGAGGAAAATTTATTCAAACATCTTTCCTTCCCCTCTTTTTCCTTTTGTACAGGCAAAGGATCCAAGATATGGAAGAAGAATTGCAAAAAACAGAGCGATCTTACAAAAACCAGGTAAACTTCTTGCTTGCTGGTTGTTGTGCCATCTTTTTCTGCATCATTCCAGTTCTCTGTGATGAGTTATTGGAAATACTGGTAGTTGGATAAAAACTAAATGGCTTCTTTCCTTCTCAGATTGCTGCTCATGAGAAAAAGGCTCATGACAACTGGGTAAGAATGTTTGTCCTTTTCTGATGCCAACAGTTTATATTTGATGTCACATTGGTGCCAGTAATGCAGTTGACAAAATTTTCTCTACCAGCTCATTGCCCGCTCTGCTGAGAGAGCTCTGGCTGAAGAGAAAAGAGAAGCAGCCAACCTCAGACAGAAGTAAGTTCAGAACAGACCCTCTCTATTGCTCTTTGAACATGTTGGGGGCGGGGGGGTTGGGAAGCTCAGAATGTGCAGTGCATTTTTTAAGTTACTTATCTTAACTACTGTTAAACTGTTTTGATGGTTAAACTAACATTTCTTGGTGAAAGCTATAACATTTTACAATGCAGTTGTTACATTATAATACATACAACTCACACGTGTTGTTTGAATAATAATGAGACCTTTATTTTCCAAAATCAGATTAATAGAGGTAAACCAAAAAATCATCATGCTTCAAAGACCAGTCATTGTAAAGCCAACTCCAGGCAGACCTGACCACCAGATCCCACCACGACGAGGTAAATGCTGCTGGTTCTCCTAAAACCTTTGGTCTTGGAGTCAGTACATCATAAAAACATTGGGCTGTGCTAAATTGTAGAAAAGTAAATCAAGTGGTTTAATTTCTTTGGCACAGGGCCCTTAAGCAGAGATGGCTCTTCTGGCCCATCACCTGTGAGTGGAGGAAATCCATCCCCTACACAGATGATTGATGTCCCTGCCCGGCCCCTCTCTGCTCCTCGAAGGGAAGGTGTGAGGGGTGAATTTGGTAAGCAGTGAAACTCCCCTATTTTGAAAATTGCCTCTTAGGCTACAAACCCAGAAACACTAAGGTCAGATATTGGTTCTAGGAATGTTGGTATTGATAACTGCTTTATTAATACACTAATGAGTGGTTGGTAGTAGGGTTTTATTAATAAGAAATAGCTCAGGCTTGTGTTATTTAGGGTCTCTGGGGTTCTCGTTTCCATCAAGGTACAATGGTGGATGGCCCCCCTGCCCCACGAAGGCCTCCAGAGCTGCCTGGAAGGATGTCTGTTCCTGGTAAGTTGTGTGGTCTGCAACTTATTCATTACTCTTTCCCTTCAAAAAGGCAATTTCAAGCCCACCTTCCCTACCCTTGGCATGGTAGGACACTTATTCTTGGTTCTCTTTTTAGATATTGGGCCTGCTGTGGCATCCCTAATCAGCAGTGAGCCAAGAACCTCTTCCCCTTCCACAACAATTGATGGAGTGGTGAGTTGAGAACACCTCAGCCTTCAGGAAGCCTTTTTAATATGTGATTCACTGTACTTCCTCCTGCTTCTTTAACTGTATCATGTTCTGTCTTGTCTGTATCCTGTCACTATCCCTATTTGCTGTTCAAAAAAACCCCAAAAGCAACCCTCTCCCAAAGAGTCTGAAGCTCCCAGTGTAACTACAGATTCACCTTCCTCCATGGAACTAGCTGCAGTGAGTATTCCAAGGCTGGACTTGGTGATGCTGCTTTGATGGAGAGGAGTAACAGGCTTGGTGTTCTGAACTGCTGAATAACAACTGCTCTGTGGAACTAACCAGGGAATGGTCCCTCTGTGTCAAAGGGCTTCTCTAATGATGAGCAGTTGCTCTCGGTTTTTGTGGGATTGAGGCAATAGGATGTTTCTTGTTAGGGACTGTGGGCAAACACTTTGGAGTGACTACAACAATAATCCTAGTAGCTGACTTACTTGTGGTGTTTAATCACAATTCCATATATCATTCAAAGTTCCAGGTCTTTTACCAAAGGGGTTTCTGCCAGGGACACCTCAACAGAGCTTGAACTTTTCTTTAGTACAGCTTCATCTAAACAAACTTGTCTCTCTAAACCACTCACTCCTGGGTAGTACCAGCAGTGTTCTGGGAGAAGGGATTATAATAGTGCAGTAGCTGTCCCTGTTTTCTGCCTTTAATGTGGCTTGGAGTGTGTTGGGGTAATTTTTCTTTCTTTCCTCTCCCCCTTGTACCTTTTTGCCTCTGGGCGAGTGGTTGGGTTCCAGCAGTGTCAGTGCTTGTCTGCTGCAGTAACTCACTAAGATGTAACCTCATCTTGCCCAGGATAACGCTTTCGCCAAAGGCCCCTCTCCTTTCCCTGGGACACCTCTGATGAGCTCCCCAGTGATGGGGCCTCCACCACCACCACCCATTTGCTACGGACTGCCAGGACCACCACCTCTTCCTCTGCGGGGGCACTTCGGGCCTCGGCCTCTCCCTGGGCCTCCAGGTACAGCAGCAGTGCCCTGTGCTGGCACTTCACTTCCTGGAGCCTGACTGCAGGACTCAGAGCTGCTTTTCCTAAGCACATGGCTTCCTCATGCTTCATGGGCTTTAGCTGGCTCAGTAAGCTTGGACTGGGTGGGTTTTCTCAAGCCTCCTTAATGCCAGGGTACTTTTCCTTGTTTACTCTAAAATGGAAACCAGCAGTCAAAAGTCCCTAGAATAATTTATGGGCTTTGAAGTCCTGTATGTGACAGTGATCCATCCACTCCAGAGCTGCTCCAGAAAATGAAAAACTGAGGAATTAATCAGGAGCTTCTCTGTTTAGGTTAAAGCAAGATTTCATTTAACTCCATGATTTCCTTTCCTTCTAGGTTGTGGTCCTCCCTTGCCACCTCCAGCTGGTAGAGATTTCTTACCTAGTCCACGTTTGCCTCCTGGCCCACTCCCACCTCCCCCTGATCCCAGAGGCTACGCACGTGGGCATCCTCCCTTCCGCCCCCTCAGCCCTCCTGGCCCCAGGGATTATCCTCCAGGCCCTCGGCTACCCCTGCAGGCTTCCAGGGACTATGCTCCTTCTTCCAGCAGAGACTTGCCTCCATCGGCACCCAGGGACTGAGGGCAGCTGGCCCCGAGGACTACGCACATCCCCAGCGCAGGATCCCTGCCTGCAGCACCCAGTCAGCCCCACAGACCCGGCTCCTGTGTGCACAACTCTAGGAAATGGCTCTTGGTTTGAAGACATTGGTGTCATTTCAGTATATCTCAGCTTTTGCAGGATTAATTTTTATCCAGTTGCTACAGATGTCTTACATGCATTTATGATCACAAACTCATCCATCCACTTGGGCTGCAAGAACTTTTCTGTAATGGACTTAACCTACTCTAAAAGTGCAATAGGAAGGAAGTACCTGTGAAGAGCGTTTTAATTCAATGTAGCCTTTGTAACCAGTTGGCGAATGAACTAATTTAGTTAAAAATGTATATCAAATCATTTCCTGTGGAAATAATTTTTTAAGTAAAATGCTATCCAACCTGCCTTCTCCATTAACACCTTCTCCTTCCCCAGTAACATCATTGAGCTGCAGTTACTGTAGACCAGGGGTTTACATAAGGACTTTGAGGTTCTGAGTTTTTTTTAAAAAACGTCTGGTCAGAGATCAGAAGCACAAATGACACTGTATTCAAAGGAAAGTTATAATAAAAAGCAAAATTCCTTTTGCTAAACCCCAAAGGCTTTGTTTCAGTGCCATGTTTTGTTCAGAAAGGATATTGGTTCAGTAATGTGACAGAGAATGCTACAGTTCCGAGAACAAGAATTGAATCAAGGCCTAATTAATGCTGCTGCAGGGTAATGACCATGTTACCTTCATGCTGATCTACTCTGACACAATATGGACTTGCTTCGTGTAATGAGGGCCATGGGGGATACAACTTCCAGAGTTGGAAATCTTGATGAGGTTGTGGAGTTGACCTGTGTTACTACAGTGCCTCTCCACTAGAGAAACTTACAATGTCCCTAATTGCTTTCTGCTTTCAAGAGCACCTTGCAGCGTCAAGTGAAGTTTGAGAAACGAGTTTTCATCTTCCTCAGGGTTAAGAGCAATTCAGCTTCTTTAAAAGGAAGGCTGGATTTGGAGAACCTTTTTTACTTCCATTAAAAAAAAAAAAAAAGTAACTTTCTGTAAAGCAGAGTTGGGAGTATGTAAACACCTACTGCAGCTACCACCACTGAACAACTTTCAAAACACACCCTACACTGGCAGGTCAAGTGTTAGTGTAAGCATTTGGAATAGCAGGCTTTTGACTGTCTCAGTGAATAAGTCTTCTCACAAGCCTGAGGGAGGAAAAAAGGAAAACAATGCAGAATAATAAAAAGCCCTACTGGGAGGCCATTACAGCTTTACTGCCAGAGTACAAGCAGCCATTAAACATTAAAGTTGCCATCTAGGTGTTACATTCTTACAGTACAAGTGTAAAGCTTTTAGATTTCAGGTGAAAGACAACCTGGAACATCAATGAAGCATAAAAAAATCCCCAAGCCTGTGGTGTGTGCAGCAGCAGTCCTGGCATTGAGACAGTTCACAGAAAAAAGGCAAGGGATAGAAGCAGCTTTAAAAATGGTATTTCACACTCAAGAGACATTAATTCACAAACAGTTAAATACAAAGCTCTACTTGTGTATTTAACAAAAATATTTCAAAGTTTACATTTCATATAACTGGCATTAATACAGACATCTACAAGATGGGGAAGGGTCCAGGTAAGCAGCAGAAACAATGGGTTTGTACTTCAAGGGACAGTATTTCAGTTTGCAGGTGGCTGATGATACACAAATTGATGAACATCCATGATTAAAAGTCAAGTTCTCCAAGTCCAGGATCTTTCCTTCTCCATACAAACCTTTGTGATACTCAGTGTCTCCCCCCTTGCCCATCCCAGCTAACAGCAACAAAAGTTGGATGGAATCTCCCTCTGGATGCACCAGCATTCACCTTGGACACACACACACAACTGCAGTGCTTACCCTGGATGGCAGCTGCACCGAACTCCAGAACCAGCCCTTCCACCTTTCAGAGACACTCAGATCCTGCAATTCCTTGGTCAGAACAAGTCCTGAGCCAGCCAGAGACTACTGACAGGTAAATGGGCCAAGCTCAGATTACTTGCAACCACAGACTAACGCTTTGCTTTGTCCTTTTGCAGAGTTCAGAGGATGACTTGTATTTGGTTTTGAGCAGTGTAGGTATTCTCCTTTAGTCTGGTGTCCAGAATGCTGCATTCAGAGGAGTTTCCATAACTCACAGGGATATCTTGATGATCACCTATCAGCTTTAAAACCAGTGGGATATTGTAGAGATCCATAAACAGGACAATTCAACTGCCCTTTTTCCCCTCCAACCAGCAGTGGAATTTGGGAAAGTGTTGCTGACTTTTGTTGTAACACCTAAATAATGTCATTCCTAGTTATACCAGAGCAAAGAAAGGCAAGAAGATTAGGACATTCAAAACTGGCTTTTTATCCTAATCAATATGGGAAAGGCAGAAATGCCAAATAGCTGAGTAGACACAAACAGGATGAGGAAAAGTAACATCCCGTCCCTTAACACATGATGGAACATCTTGGGGTGAGGTGACAGAAAAGACAATGGATGATTCACCTGCATCCAGGCTGTTTAAAATAATTGACATTATTTTGGAAGCTGGGTCTGTAGTTAGCATAGCAGAGTATTCAGGCACTAGTTAGATATGCAAGAAGTTTATCAAACCATAAAGTATCGTATTAAATATCCACACAAATATATGAAAGATTTGATTGGGTTCTACTTCTTTCCCTTTTTTGGGTCAAAAGGTGAATGCAAGTGTGTCACAATAAGCCAATGTCCTGCAGCTTATTATGCACCAAATAAAAAATACAGAAAATTAATGATAATCCTACCTACTTACATAAAAAGGCAATTTTTTTAGTAAGTTTCCAGACTTGCACAAAATATGCAGAAAACTGCATACAATCAGTTTCCATAAGAACAGCAGTTTCATGTAGAAGGTGGGTCAGCCTGCTAGCCAGACCTACTTTATATAAAGCTCTGGAAACTGAAACTTCAGCACTGAAGCCTGCTGTCACTGAAATGGCAAAATGCCCACTGCAACCAGGAGAAAGCCCTGGAGGCCTCTTTATCCCCCATCTGCCTTTGTAACCACTCTGTGACAAGGTACAGAAAAGAATAGCTCTATTAGGGAGTAAGAGTGACTGAAAAGATTGTAACATGTATTCAAAACTCAGGCAAGGCTATTCAATCATAGTTCAATGTTCTCATCTGCACTTCTCCTCCTCCTGAGCTGACCACAGGGACTCGTGGCCACCCATCTGACTGCATCCTCTGCTCCCTCACTTCAAAGCCCTTGCAGTACCTCAATCTCCTTCCCAACCCACCTCGTCCTTCTCCCAGTCTTCTGTCACCCTACTCACTCCAGAGGACTCTGAAATGCAGATGAGAGGAACTACAACAGCACAGCAGTGTAAACAGTTAGTAGGCCTGCCTCATCTTTATTACTGCAGGTTTGACAAAGGGGTACTCTCCATTTTCAGGGGGAGCTTGAGGCAAAAGGAGAACACTTAAAGATAAAAAGTAATGAACAGAAAATTTATGAAAAGCAGTCAACCTATATCAGGGCTCTTGGAAAAACCTGTAGCTGGAAGTTACTGAAAAAATCTTGCACTTGCATGGTGGGCTTGTCCCTGCCCCTGAAGTAGTGCTGTGCAGTGGGTGATGGTCTCGTGTGACCTACTGGCATGAACAGAGTCATCTTCCCACCCCTCGGAGCCTAAAGCTACTACACAGTTACTAGGACTTGTGGTTCAGTTCACAGAGGTCTCAAAACTGGGGTCATTCCTTGTGCAATGTTTGATGGAGGTGAAGGTAAAGTGGTTTCTTGGTCAACAGTTGCAATTTCTTCCTTTTAAAGTCAGTGGGTTTTTTGTACCTGTAACCACAAGAAAGTGCATTAATCCAAGTGCTAATGGCTGTGCAGAAAGATGAAAGCAAACTAGAAAGCTCATCCTGTATAGATCTTGTTACCCTCACCCTTTAAATACATCTGACAAGGCTTGCTGTAAGCAACAATCATGAGTAGGTTTACAGGAAGAAACGCTATTTTCTCTGGATGATTATTTTTACAGAAGAAAGATTTCAATATCTAAGTGAATGTAGTATTTTTGTAAGGAGATTCCCAACATAATACTCTGGATTGTAGGAGAGACCCAGTGTCAGTAACTCAGTACTTCAGAAGTACTCCAACTAGCACAGACTAAGCACTCTTCCTAGAATTGCAAGATTCACCTTCTTCTTGAATATAAAAACCAAACCCCAATCCTCAAACCCCTCCCTCACACCTTCAGCCACTCGGCAAGGAGAGGATGCACACCATAACCACTCAATACTGCTTTGAAATGTTCACAAAGTTAACTACAAATTGGTATCTCATGCCTCACATCAGATTTTCTTCGCAGAAGTTCCGTACCAAAAGACTGAGTTGATTATTTTTTTAAATATAGCCGATCTGACAGTCAGGCTAAGCTCCAAATTAAAATCTCCCCTACAGACTTCATTAAATTAATACAAAATTAAATTACAAACACCAGTATTTTATTTGGAAACTGGTCTAGTTTCTGAGAAGAGTCTCCAACCATCTTACTCGCCTAAAAGCATTTTATCTTCCCCTCTTCACTGAAAATAAAATATTCCTTATGGAAGCAAATCTAATGAGTCCAATAAACCTTCCTTAATACAACAAGCCACACATTGTAACTGAAGGCTGGTTCATTTCCTCTGTCATTGTCATCCATTATTGTGAGTCACTTACAGTTCTATAACAATTGCCCCAGGTTTAATTTCATCCATCTCCATGAAAGCAAAGCACTTGGTGCTAGTAAACCTTTTCTTAGGCTTGTAGTGCTTGAATTCAAAGAAAATAGCTGCACCTGGAGGGAAAATGAATAGAAAAGTTAGCAATTATGGCTAAAAGTTATCTGAAAAATTATCTGCCATTAAGTTGCTCTACTTAAATTGAAGGGAATTATCTCCCATACTTCTGTTATTTACTCAAAAGCTACATGTCTTCTTACAATGCTCACAACACTCCACAATTCAAACTCTTCACTCCAGGTACCAATGACTAAGCAGGTGATAAAGCAGCTCAATACCTGTGTAGCAGAGCAGACTGCTCTGTTTTTATGTCTTTTCATTTCTCCCTTGCCTGCAAGCCATCCCAATGACCAATTTGAAAGGGACAGGATGCAAAGGTCTATTTTTATCCTTGTCTGGATCTTGAGCCCTACAGCAGCAGCCCAGAAGCAGCCCAGTGTCTGTGCTCCCAAAGCTCTTGGGCCCTGTTTCAGGACTCTGGTACTGTTGGAATGTTGGGGGACACAAGACAGATGACGGACTTTGGACCTGGTTAACATAGGAGATTTGATAACAAGATGCCTTGGCAAAAGCAGACCTAGACTGCAATAAAATTAAATCAAACTGGTTTACTGGAAAAAGAAAATCCCATTAAGCTCTGAAAGCAAGAGGTGTTGTTATATGCATAAGTTTGTGTATGTGATTTTAACCTAATCATTGTAGTACACATTACTAGTCTCCCTGAAATAGTACATAAGCGTTTGTATCCCACAATGAAATCAGATTATGACCACTGAGTCAGTCTCCCCGTCTCTCTCCATCTCCGACAATTGGTACCTCCGTGTGGGGGAACGAGCCACCCTGACTGGTGGCAGTCGGCGAGCCCCTGAAACTGATCATGATGGTGACAATCAGGGCCCAGGACGCATCTGGGCCCAGAATCGCCTGTCTGCTGCGACTGACAGGTGAGCCAGGGGAACTAAAAAAGGAACTAAAAATGGGAAAGGAAATGTCCAAAGAGAGAGACATCCATGAAACCATGCTCGCCCTTCTGGACAAGCATAACTCCCCCATTCTAAAGGAGGACCTCAAGTCACTTTTACTCCTGTCCTGGAGAATACTTTTTAAGATGTTGAAAAAGCAAGAGTGGACGGATGCTGCCGACCCCCTACCCCGCTGTCTCTCCTCACTCTGACTCTCCCTGCCCGCTTGAAACTGGCACCTCTCGTACTGGAGAGCAGCCACAGCCATCAACCCTGCCCAGACAAAGGAGCGGAAGGCATCCATCCTGGTTGTTGCCAGTTTATATCACTGACCCCAGCTCTAGCAGTGAGGAAGAGGGGGAGCCTTTCTATCCAGGATCAATATTTTCAGATTATGAAACTGATCCATTCCCTCCTGACCGTCGTGAAAAATGAATGCAACTAAAGAAAGAGGCCCTTAAGGAGGGAGGGAGACCCCCAAACTTGCGGGAAATCTTGGCATTTGAAAAAGGACTGTTTTGAAAAGGGGGAGGCCAGATCCAAAACTCCCAGTATTTTCCCTTGGTGCCACAATCAATGTCGGTCCAAGTATGATTTTGAAGGGCGTCCGATATTGGGAAACCGGAGCCAAAGCACGGAGCAGCACCATGTTGTTATAGATGGATAATGAGATGACTGGTTCTCACAATTAAGGGATAACTATTGTGTGAATATTAAGAAAAGCCTAAGTGATGTATAGTTATGTTATTGTAGTTTAGATGTCCTCTGTTTTCCCCATAGGTCCCTTTTACCCCTTGTATTGTTGCCATCAGACAGCTGGAGTTGTCTAGGAAAGGTAAAAAAAGGTGTGCACATGTGTCCCTTGCATTGGGCAGTTGAGAGTTGAGAGGAATAGCGGATTTGTCTTTACAAACAAGCTGTGGGTCTGGCTGTAGATAAAACCAGATCTGGAAGATAAAAGAAACAATGGGAAGGATTTCACTGATTAAAGAATGGAAAAAGATATTTGCTTTTACAAATGAACTTTAGGTTTGCTGATAAACAAAATTACACATTAAGAGATGAAAGAAACAATGGGGAAGAAAAACCCCCAAATTCCATAAGAATTAAAAATTAAAAGGGAGGGTTATACATTAGAGGAAAATCTTTGGTATCTGGTGTATCAGGAAGTCTGTACCTCTCAAGAACCTCAGCCAATGCAGAAAGAGAGAAGGTAAATGTGGCCAGGAAATTAGGATAAAAAGGAGGCTGCGTCCTCCAAAAATTTGAGATATCCAAGGGGAATGCCCCATGGCCTCTCCCTTTATTTGAATAAAGCCAGAAAGGACTCCTCTGTCTCCTTTTTGGGCATAAACCTCTGGGGTTTGTGGATTAATCTTCCTAACAGAATGGAAAAGCTTGTTGCTTAGGGGGTACGGCATGGCAACACCTGACCTCCAATCAAGTTAAATAAAAGCAGTTTCCACTAATAATGGCAAAGAAGAGCTGACTGACAGACTTTGGGAGGGGCCAGGGTTGGCTGATGCAACCCTCCAGGAGAATAAAAGACTGAGCATCCATCTAGAATACTAACTGGCCACGTGGTATGCACGAGGGGCTGTTCTCACCACTGCAGCTTTTTCCTTTTGTAGTATTGTTGTATTTTTGGTAAATTTTAATAAACCTCTTTAAATTTTCAATGTGAGCAGCTGTCTCTCACAATGCAAAGACGCAGATGCCCCAGCCGCTGCCTCAGAGTGGACTGCTGCAAGCCTGAGCCCAGTCTCCCCAAGCAGCCCTGGCCAGACCATTGAGGCTGTTATGAACAAAAAACGGGTTACCCGTTTTTTACCAAAGGTTGTAGAATTACAAGTTCAACCAGTTCAGAGGAGTGCTTTTCTTAGCTGCATGTTGTAATCACCTGTTAAGTATCAGGTCGTTAGACATCTGTTGTTGAGAATTCACTCTATTGTATCAGCATCACCCTGCTTGTGGCCAGGTGGGAGGATGGCATCCTCCCCCCCCCCAAGACGGTGGAGAGGAGGGGACCAGGAGTTTATATGCAAATAAGTTTAGAGCCAAGATGCAACGGGGCAAGCCCCCCACCAAACGACAGCTAATGAACCCCTAAACCGGTGAGCCAATACAGAATTTAGAGATCAAAGTGGTCTCTGGACATCAGGGGTGAGGTCAGAAGCCAGCAGAGATGCTGAAAACCTTAGTTGTCCCTTGCCCTAACTAGAAGACCTCAGCTGTGGCCAGTACCCTAGATGGAAAACTCAACATTTGGTGTAGTATATAGCAGAGATGATTCGTGCTTTGTAGCTGTACAAAAATTATAAAGATCCAACCATGCCTCTGGTCGCCATAGCCAGAAGCAGGGCAAAAAAATTTCCCGGACTCCCAGATAAAATCATGACCATTAATAAATGAATAAGGCCTTCCTGGGCAATCATCGGCCATTTCCCAGGAACGTCCAGAACATTTACAGAACGCACCTGGAAGAGATTACATCGATGTCTTGGCTACAACTGAAAAGAAGACTATCTTGAGGAGCCCTGATAGCCATCCAAACCTATGGACTGACTTTTGTACGGGACTGAGTTATACATATGTAGAGACTTACAGAAATCTGAGGTCATTTCTGCTCCAGGCAGAATAAACTATATAAACTGGCTACCAGAAGCAGTTGGTGTGACACTCTGGGGAGACACTGACACTACGTCGACTCGACCCAGGTTCACCCAGCGTCAGAGTCCGGGGTTGACACTGTCTTGGCTGTGGCGGTTTTATAATATTCTATTTTTTGGTTGTCAATCTAATAAATTTATAAAATTTTTTTATAAATTTGGCTGCCGATTTGATCATTTACAACATCGGCATCCAGGGATATAACCGTGCCTGCTCTCGTGAGGACGGACCCCCCAGCTCTGCCCCCTGATGGACAAAGCTGCATTCTCCTCCTCCTCCTCCGAGTCACTCCAGGGAGCTGCGACAGCGAATCCACGGACCCGTCGGGCCTCCCAGCCTTGAGCTGATCACTTTTAATAAAGGCATCAAAAAGGAGAAAGATCTCCTGCCCTGTTTATTTCAATGGCTGACATATGACCCAGCCACACCAGGCAGCACAGCACTGGGCATACCAACCAATACCATAATAACGTTAATTCATTCATCTCTTCATTTGATTCCCACAGGAGTTTTCAACTACCTGGACAGCATATGCATACTTTGTTTGTTTGTTCTCCCTGGAGCTATTGACTGACTCATGGCATGGACACCACCCCCCAGCCGCCCTGTGTAGTCCCGGCAGGGAGCCATATAGCTCAACTCATATTTTCCCCAGCAGCACCCCTATCTGCATCCCCCATAACTAAGGGGAGGCCGGGTTGATTCCACAGGGGTCCCACAGATTTTATGGACATAATGTATTACATCTGAGCGTCCAACATGTCAATGCAAAGTGACTTTCAAAGGCAGAGACACTCCTAACAGGACTCATTGATACAGGAGCAGATGTGAATGTTACCTCAAAAAGCAAAAGGCCCAGTGAGTGGCCGCTAATAACTGCCTCAGGTACTCCTGAGCATGGGTGGAAGAAGCAAAAGCCTGCAAAGCCAACACTGGGTGCAAATAACAGGGCCTGATAGATGGATCACCAGTTAAACTTTTTGTGATGTCTGTCCCCCTGGTTTTGTGGGAGAGGGATGTGTTAACACAGTGGGGAAATTTTATGCATTCAGATTTTGTACAGGAGTCATTGGGGACACTTGACACCCCCACAATGGTCCCTGGCTGAAGTGCCCCAGGCACTTTCAAGCACTGGAAGGAGCAGCCCAGCCCCCTGTCAAAAGACACAGTTCATACATATCTAAAGCCCTAAGGAACACCCAGCCCTGGTCAAATTTCCAGTTATTTGCCTTTTTTTTAAACAATGTATTTTGTTGAGAATTTTTTGGTACAGCTATTTAGTACTATACAACTAAATCTTATTTTATTTTGGCCTTCAATGTTTATATCCCACTACTCTTATTAAGTCAAACTTAAATCTATCCTACAAGCAATCTTTAAAAGCTGCTGCAGGGGGTGCGGCCCCGTCTGGCACCAGCCAGTCTTGAGATTTACCTTCTAACTTGTGAATTTTGATTTTTAATATGATTGTTACTAGAAAAATTCAAAGGTGTTGGTATAGAGGTGGTGTCTTTTTACCTATTATTAACATAACAAAACTGCATAGTTCACGGAGAGTAATTAGATAAGTAATAAATTCAAGATTCTTTAGCTTACATTCAAGACAAACCTTGAACTTTATCTGCAGTCATTATTTGAGACTTAACTAAAATTAATATATAAACTCACTGTCAGCTTTACTAAGTGCTTGCTTTTTACTTCATACTTCTAACAAGGTAATTTTATTGTAAAGATTTCTGTTTTGAATAAAAAAAGCTGCCAATTTCTTAAAAGGTTGCCAAGTTCACAAGTTAAACCAATTGCCGCCAAGTTGGAGTTCTATTTATTGTTAATAATTTTATGTTGTAATATCCTGTTAACAGTTTCCTTTAATTACCTGTTCTTAACAGTGCCCTGAGCCATCCCGCCGCTGCCGGGCCGCCCGGGAGAGGTGGGGACCCACGCCCACCTTTCGGCGCGGGCCCGCCCGTACCGGGGATGACCCGGGAGCGGTGGGACGCCCCTTCCCTCAGCGCGGGTCCCGGCGGGGCCGGGAGAGCCCCACGGGTGGAGCCCCACGGGTGGTTCCCCTGGGGTGTGGACCCGCCCCGGGGACCGGCAGGGCGCCCACCCCCCCTCAAACATGGGTTCCGGCAGGGCCGGGAGGAGCCCCGCCCTAGGAACGGCGGGCCCCTCCCGACCGCAGCGCGGGTCCCGCCCCAGCCGGGGGAGAGGCCCGCGGGGGTGGCACCGGTGGTCCCAGGGGCGGGGACCGGCCGGAGTCGCCGTTTCCCGCAGGGGCAGCTGCTGGGCATCGCCCGGCTGTTTCCTGGGAGATGGCACTCCGACGGTGAAAGGACGAGATTGACATGCAAATGACATCGGGTACAGCATGCCACGGGAGGGATCCCCTCACCAAACCTAGACAAAAACCCCTAAAACAACGAGCCAATACAAAATTAAGAGATCAAAGTGATGTCTGGACTTGAAGAACAAAGTCCCGAGCTGGCAGAGACGCTGAGACCCTTTTTTTGCCCCTCACCATAACCGGATGTTGACTAGAGCCAGCACCCTCAAGTTCAAACCGAAAATAAAAAGAACAAGGCGTATTGTTGCTGCTGTCGTGAGGACGGACCTCCCCGCCTCCTCCTTCCCCCCCCCCCCCCCCCCCCCCCCCAGCTCTGCCTCCTAATGGGCAAAGCTGCATTTTCCTCCTCCTCCAAGCCACTCATGGGAGCAACAGCGGTGTGACTGTGAACCCATCAGGTCTCCCAACCTGAGCTGATCACTTTAAATAAAGGCATTAAAAAGGAGAAAGATCTCCTGCCCTATTTATTTCAACTTCAGTACAGTTGTTTACTTGCATGTTTTTTATTTTGATGTTTAACAATTATATGACAAATTTTCAGCAACCTTTTTGTAATAATAGAGTTTAAATAAGTTAATTCTTGTTAAGATTGATTTTTGTTTAGTCTTGGTGATGTTAACTTTAAGTCCTTTTAGATATATTTATTAAGGTTAAGTTTTAGTAAAGTTGATTTTAAGTTTTGTTCAAGTATAACTGTTTGAGGTATAAGATATAATTCCTTTGCTATACAAGTGAATGGCATAAAGACTGAATGATTTTTTTGTTAAAATTTCCTCATTGAAATTACAAGATACAGCTATTTTGCTACAGAAATAAGAACAGGTTTTGCTATTTTATTTTTTAGGATTAACACTGAAAGGGAGATTTTTGGGGGTTTGCTTAAGTTAGCAATACGAATTAAGCATTTAAATTTTAGCTAGAAGAATGATGTGTTAAATTTTATCCTTTTATTTAAGAAACCTCTGCCATGGTACTAAGGGCATAGGAAAATTTCTGAAGCTTCTTGCGATAAAGAACAGTAGTGGGAGAAGACCAAGGAATGCAAGAAACCTAGATAAAGGAGCTGCTCTGTCTCCAAGCTGATCGAAATTGACAGACATACTCAGATAAGCACCAAGGGACCGCAGCGCATGCGCAAAGAAGAAAAGTTCAAAAGTTCAACCGTGAGTGTTATGAGTAAAAAAAAGGGTTACCCATTGTTTTAAAAAAGGTTGTAGAATTACAACTTTAACCAGTTATGGCAGAGGAGAGTTCTTTGTTAGCTTCAGGTTGTAATCACCTGTTAAGAGTCGGTCATTAACTCCCAATTGTTGAGAATTCCCTTTTTTGTCAGTACCACCATGCCTGCTTCCAGGAGGATGGCATCCCCCCCGACGGTGAAAGGAGACCTTGCAGTTGACATGCAAATAACCTTGGAGCCAGGATGCAACAGGGTAAACCCCTCACCAAACTCAGCAAATAAACCCCCAAAAACAACGAGGCAACCCAGAAGTAAGAGTTCAAAGTGATGTCTGGACATAAGGAACAAAGTCCAGAGCCTGCAGAGACGCTGAGACCTTTTTTTTTTTTTGCCCCTCACCATAACCGCAAAAGAAGTTGGCTGGACAGAGGATCTCAAATGTCAGAGCAAGAAATGGGGAAATCTCCTGGTGGTGCCTGTGCGGCTGGAACCCCTAGGCTCTGCCTGCCAAGCGGAGGACAAAGCTGCACGTTTTTCTCCTCCTCTGTGCCACTCTGGGAAGCAGTGGTGTCGTGAGTGTAACCTGTCAATTCTTCCCACCTGAGCTGATTTTTAATAAAGGTGTTAAAAAGGAGAAGGATCTCCTGCCCTATTTCACTGAGGAAAATCATGGCCTTCAGCCTCAGAGACCACCAAAGACCCCCACGAGACCACCGCTGTGAACAAAGCATGTTCTGAAGGGCATGGGTCTAATTACCATACGAGGCAAGGACAGGCGGAGCCAGGGCTTGGGGCACAAATTTTCACAAGAGCTATCTCGCTTGTGCCGGGCTCTGACAATACATGCCCACTTCATAACTACATCAGGTTGAGGAGTGTATTTATTCTGCCTATCGCTTCATTTGGCGACTCTGGTAGGACCGACTCCGCTCACCCGCTGGTCCAGTTGGGAGCACACTCCCTCAGGCGCGCCACGGGGCTCTTCCCCGAGAGAGACTCTGCGCCTTGGCTGTACACTGCGGGGGGGCAGACCACAGCCCATTGCGACTGCAGACAGAAGTGGTATGTATTAATTTATTTTTTCAGGATTGGCTATTGGTAAGTCGCATAGAGACGTCTTTGCGTGCAGTTTTGCCCAGGGGGCTTGCAAGCAACTGCCTGCCGGGGGAGAGGCCAGCGGTGGTGCATCCCCAGCTGATAGTGCAGCTTTTGGAGCGGTGGTTTAACTGTGATTGTGTGGTTGTTACATCCGGATGTGCATGCTTGTATGTGTGTGGGTGTGAGGGAAACGGTGAAACATGCCGCAGGGCATATAGTCTTAGTTTAGTTTCCCTGATAACTGTGGCTTTTAAAGGAACATTTCAGGCGCACCGGGTGGCACGCACTGGACGCTGCTCAGAGATCGCTGCTTTAAGGGGAAAGGCAGGTGCTGTGCAGGCTGGCACTAGCAGGCGGGGGCAGCAGCTCCCCACATAGTCAGCACTGCCTGAGGGAGCAGGCAGCCTTTGCGCAGCACAGGCCGGCTCTAGCGAGCGGGGGGGGGGGCTGGGGGGGGGAAGGGAGCGCAGCATGGAGGCATAAGCCAGGGCTTGCAAAATTGCTTTAGGCGTAGCTGGCTGATAGCGCGGCTAGCGGGTGCCCAGGCACAAGCCGTGGTTTGTGGGGTTGCTTTGAACGCTGATAGCACAGCTAGCAGGAGCATGGTACAAGCTGGGACTTGCAAGCACCGCTTACAAGCATCGCTAGTTGCTAAAGGGGCAGGAGCCAGCTGAAGGCAGCCAGCAACCCCGGCTGGGCTAAGAGTTGTTTGCTGTGTGGCAACACTGCCCTTCAGTGTTGAAAGCTAGGAGATCCTTTGCATTAAGGGGTTTACTGCTTGCTTTTTTTATAGCTGCAAGCAAGTGGTGATTTGCCCACAGTGGCTGATGAACTTCGAGCCCGGGCCGAGACAGCCCAGCCTCCGAGACAGGCTCTACACAGGTCATTTCAGCTTGAACCTAGTCAGTCTCTTCACTCAGAAGGGGACTGGGTAGTCATAGAATGGGTAGGCGGAAGGAGAGACAGTGTGTTCTTGGGAGGGATATACCAAAGTTCAACAAAGAACTATCTGGCCTTTGACTGGGATCAACCCCCAGTTGAAAGAGTGCTTAGAAACCCCTTGAGGTGGGGGCTGGAAGGGGTGATTCCCTGTTTCGTGTGTGGATTGGCAGTTTTTCACTGCAAGCCAGACTGGCACACAGCTTGGGTTCTCCTTCAATGCAGAAAGTGTCAGAGGAGGTGACAGAGGAGGTATTGTATTTCATATAGACAAAGACCTGTGTGTCATGCATGTACCCCTGAACTGCTGGAATACTAAAACCAAGAGGTATATGCAAGGTGTGAAATAGTGAGTTTAATCTCTGGAAAGTCATCTAGTCCCTGAGACCTGGGAAGTTTTTGAAGAAGATTGGGAAAGGGTAAAGGAGTGGCACAGCCATATCAGAAGGAAGAACTAAGGAATTTTTTTTTGCTTTCTTCCCCAGTGGCTTGGATTGAACCCTTAGGAGTAAAAGTTGATGGTTGATTATTATCTACTAATTAATAAATTAATTATTAATATTTTACTATTAATAAAAAGAATTATTTAAAGTATTATTGGTTGATATTTATTAAATTAGTTATTAATATTTAAAATATAATTTGGTTATTTGATTAATTATTACATTTTTATTTAAAAAAAAAGTTTTGATTTTTCAAGACTCCTATTTGAATATTCAGAACATTCGGTAAGCTAAGCTTCCTTTAAAAAGAAATAATGGGAGCCAGGCAGAGTAAGGAGGTGCCTAAGGCCAGCCCATTAGGGTGTGTCTGAGCACATTGGAGAGAAATAGCAGGCAAAGGGAGCACAGAAAATTAAAAAAGCCTAATTAAATACTGCTCCCATTGGTGGCCATTATACTGCTTAGAGGAGAGGGCAAGGTGGACTCCTAGCTAATGCTGTTTCTACGGAGAGAAGGGAAGCGGAATGAGGTTTCTTATGTTCTTCTCCCCCCAAAATAACCCTGATTGGCAAAGGGACTGTGGCATACGGGCCCCCTCTGACCCCCCTGTTTTGGCTCTTGAAAGAGGAAACAGAAGCAAAATGGGAGAACTTAAACGGTGCTGCTCAGCCTGTAGCATAAGACAGAGATGCACTAGGACAGATAAAGTTTATCACGCAGCACTAGAGAAACAAGATCTAGCCAACCTATTTAGCCCTCACTTGGGAGGGCAGAGGGGAAGAGGTAGGGACTTGGGAGGGGTGCCAACACCACCTCCCCCTAATGAGAGATAAATAGATCTCATGGAATCTCCTCCTCCACCTATTCCACCTATTCCTCCAACTACTCCTGTTCCTACTCCTACTCCTATTCTTCCTACTCCTACTCCTCCTCATCCTTTGGAGAAGACAGCAGCTCCAACCCCTCCAGGCAGCCCAATAGCATGCTGAATCAGAGGATAAATACTGCAGACCCCTTTGCAGGAGACAGTAATACCAGGCGGAGAAAGGATATTGGTTAAGGTGCCCTTCTCCACCCTTGATTTGGAAGCATGGGAAAGGGTTGTGGCAAATTACTGAAATGACCCAGTAAACACTGCTAAGTGTCTACGATACATTATGAAGCAGCACAATCCAGACTGGGGTGATATTCAATTGTTATTAGATGCATTCACTGAAACAGAAAAATAGTTGGTTTTAAAAGCAGCTGGGAACCTCATAGCAGACCACTTTAGACAACAACAAGTGAATCTAAAGAACATTTTCCACTTCAGGACCCAGGCTGGAACCTGAACCTACCAGCAGAAAGACAGAGGCTAAAGAATTATCAGGACTGGATTATACTGGGAGCGGAAAGAGCAATGCCTAAAACTTTAAATTGGTCAGATTTATATGCTATTAAAGAGGGACCCTCAGAATCCCCCACAGAGTACCTAGACTGCCTGAAAATCGCAATGCAATGCTATACACCACTGGACCCTGCATCTGACGTGGGGATACAACAACTAAGTAATCCATTTTTGGGACAGTCCACAGGGAATATTAGGTGCAAACTCCAAAAAGTCCAAGAAGAAGATGCACGGAATTTAGAAACTTTATTGGGAGAGACTTGGAGAGTCTTTAGCAACAGAGAAGAGTGGTATAAACGAGAGATGAAGCAACTTAATAGAAATAGTGCAGGAGGAACGGAGAGAAAAATGTGAAAGCGGGCAGGGACCACAAAGTAATTAGGCAGACATCAATGTGCAAACTGTAAGAAACAGGGCCATTGGAAGAGGGACTGTCCAGAATGGAAACAGAATGGTCAAGGGAATCAAAGGAGAGGAGGGGTGGTTGCCCATGTGCAAGAGGTTTGGGGAGACCGAGGAGACTACCCCAGCAGGCCCTCTGGTTATAAAACTGAAGCTGGGGGAATGGAAAAAGAAGCAAAATTCCTAGTCGAACTGGGGCAACGCACTCGGTTCTAAACACAGCCTTCATGCCCATAGGGGATGATTATGCTATGGTTACAGGAGCGACTGGCCAAACTGAAAAGGCATTTTTCTTTAGGCTGCTTAAATACACACTGGGAAAGCAGTGGGGGATCCACAAATTCCAATATGTGTACAACTCCCCTGAGCCACTTTTGGGCAAAGATTTGCTGGGACAATTACAGGCAACTATTACATTCAAAAATGGGGAAATGACTCTGGAGGTAAACAATCAAAAGTATGTAGAAATATTGAGTTTGATATTAACCACTAGCAAAGTCACAAGGGAAACTGAAATTGATGAAGAAATAATGAATCAGGTATTCCCTGGGGTACGGGCCTCTGATGTACCAGGGAGAGCGAAAAACACTCTTCCTATACAGATCAAGTTAAAAGAGGGAAAGCAACCTGTCAGGGTTAAACAGTATCCCCTGAGGAAGGAGGATAAGGAAGGAATTAGCCCAGTAATTGGGAACTTTTTGGGTCTAGGATTGTTAAAAGAATGTCAAACTGATTTTAATATCCCTATCCTGCCAGTCCACAAACCTGATGGGTCATATCAGTTAGTACAGGATCTGTGAGCCATGAACAAGGTAACTGAGGTTCTGTATCCTGTGGTGGCCAATCCATACACGTTATTAACTTGCTTAACACCTGAACTAACTTGGTTTACCATTTTAGATTTGAAAGAAGCCTTCTCTTTTGCCTTCCTATCTACAAAGGCAGCCAGAAAATTTTTGCATTTGAATGGGAAAGTCCTAAGAGCGGGCGAAAAACTCAACTTACATGGACAGTACTCCCACAAGGATTTAAATACTCGCCCACTTTGTTTGGAGAACACCTTGCAAAGGAATTAGAGACCTGGGAAGACCCTCCAGAGGGAGGAAGCTGACAGAGGAAGTGAAGCTGACACAATAAGTAGATGACATCCTAATAGCCACATGGACAACGGAAGCGTGCGTGGCCTGGACGGTAAGCCTCTTGAACTTTCTGGGGCTCCAAGGGTGTCAAAGAAAAAGGCTGAAAGTAACCTCTCTGGGTTATGAAGTCAGTGCTGGACAACACACCCTGGGCCAAAGCCAGAAGGAGGCAATATGCCAGACGCCAAAACCTCAGACTGCAAAAGAGTTATGGACTTTCCTGGGGATGACAGGGGGGTGCAGGTTATGGACTGTTTGTTAAGCCCTTATGAACTTACTGCAACTGAAAACAGGGACATTCAATGGACAAAGGAAGCTACACAGGCCTTCCACCAGCTGAAAAAGGCCTCATGTCAGCTCCAGCTCTGGGATTGCCAGATGTGAGTAAGCCTTTCTTTTTTTTTTCCCATGAGGAACAATACTGGGGATATTAGCACAGGACCTTGGACTACATCAGAGAGCAGTTGCTTACTTCTCTAAGCAATTGGATGCAGCAGCTTAAGGGTGGCCTGGATGCCTCAGAGCTGTTGCAGCAGTTGTACTGAATATCCAAGAGGCATGTAAATTCAGCTTGGGCCAGAAAATGATTGTGCTTGTGGTCTCACACAGTGTCCACAGTGCTAGAGGTGAAAGGCAGGCATTGGCTTTCCCCACAAAGATTTCTCAGATACCAAGCTATTATGGTGGAACAAGATCATGTGGACATAGTAGTGACTAACATCCACAATCCAGCCTCCTTCCTCAGTGGAAACCAAGAGGAGCCAGTGGAGCATGACTACCTGGAGACTATCTAGGCAACCTATTCCAGCCACCATGACTTGAAGGACACCTGTCCTGGATTGTCAAGCAAATTGTATTCTATTTACCATCTGTATGGCAGTTGTCTTCTCTTAAGTGGGCAGTTTTCCTTATCTCTTCCACAACCACTCCTCCCTCTGAGGAGACATTTGCTGATAACAGGCTACTGAATGTCACTGCATGACTGATAAGAACTATAGCATTCCATTGTGAGATGATCTGCCCAGAGGGGAGAGCCAAGCATTCCTACCAGAGATATAATCTGGAGATTGTGGAATACCAGCACGGTTTCTCCACTGGATTTTCCCAGAGGAACAGCTGCCTCTTCTTCCAATGGATCTTCAAAGGAAGACTACACCCTTTTTTACAGAATCCCTGCTCCAACAGAACCACGCCTGACACTCCAGGAGGACTGCAGCACAATTCCAATTGGACTGCTAATAACACCCTGACCAACAGGGTGTCAGGTTTTGTTCTGACTCTGTCAATGTTGTTTTAGTTTACTGCATTGTTTATTTTATCTTTTTATTTTCTTCCCTCATAAAGAACTGTTATTTCCTGCTCCCATAGTTTATTGACTGAGAGCCCCTTAATTTAAAATTCATAGCAATTTGGAGGGGGGGGGTTTACATTTTCCATTTCAGGTGAGACTCTTGCCTTCCTTAGCAGGCATCTGTCTTTCCAAACCTAGACAACACCTCTTTCGAGAATGCAGAAGTCTGGTTTGCTGATGGAAGCAGTTATGTCATCAGTGGAAAACAACAGGCCAGGTACACAATTACTACCTGCAAGGAGGTAATAGAATCTGGACCCCTGCCAACCAATACCTCTGCACAAAAGGCTGAGATAATTGCTCTAACTCGGGCCCTAGAACTGGCAAAAGGGAAAGAAATAAACATATAGATGGACTCAAAGTATGCATTTGGAGTAGTGCATGCTCATAGAGCCATTTGGAAAGAAAGAGGACTGCTGAACTCTCAAGGGAAAAACACTAAACATGTATTAGAAATACTGCGACTCCTAGAAGCAGTCCAGTCACCAGAGAAGGTGGTGATCATGCACATTAAGGCACATCAGAAGATAAACTCAGAATTGGAAGAAGGGAACGAGCTGGCGGATAGGGAAGCAAAAGAAGCAGTGAAAAATGAGGTAATAACTGAGGTGACCCTGATTCCAGACGGGCAAAGATAAGCCAAAATACAACAAATTAGCCAGAAAATTGATCTATTAGCAGAAAGGAGCCTATAACCAAGAGGGATGGGCCACCATAGAAAAGGAAAATTAGTTATACCCTCCTATTTATTATGGTCCCTAATAAGGGAAGAACATCAGAAAACACATTGGGGAATTGATGCCCTACATAAATATCTAAATGAAAGGTTCATTGCTAGAAATTTATAAGCCACTATCACCCAAGTGACTCGACAATGTGACCTTTGCCTCCAGACCAACCCCAAGAATATTCCCAAACCAAAACTTGGCCAGACTGGGAAGGGCCATGGACCTGGGCGGCAATGGCAAATCGATTTCACAGAATTGCCAAGAAAAGGGGGGGTATAAGTTTTTACTGGTCCTGACAGATACCTTTTCAGGATGGCCAGAAGCATTCCCCACCAGGACTTCTTAAGCTCAGGAGGTAAATAATACAGGAAATCATACCACACTTTGGAGTCCCGGCCACAGTCTCCTCAGAGGACCACATTTTATCGCAAAATTAGTGACACAGGTTAGCCAATACTTACTTGGGCACAGACTGGCAACTTCACACCCCATATAACCCACAATCAAGTGGTCAGGTAGAGAAAATGAATCTTTTGATCAAACAACAAATTATGCAACTGGGACAAGAGGCTAATTTGCCATGGCCTCACTCCCTCCCGTTAGCGCTGCTGCGGTTTCAAACCAAACCCAGGACTAAGGAAAAGCTAAGTCCCTTTGAATTACCTTATGGGAGACCATACGGGGTGCAGAAGGGAATGTCTGCCCAGGACGTGTTGCTAACCTCCTAAATGATCGCTCTGACCAAACAACTTAGAGCAACTGAAAAATATGTGGCTGGAACTCAGGGTATAGGGCTCGATGCACCAGTCCATGACGTACAACCCAGAGACTATGCATATGTCAAGTCTTTTACAGAGAAGGCCCTGGAACCACAATGGGAGGGACCGTACCAAGTGCTCCTTACTACCTTCTCTGCAATGAAGATTAAGGAACAAAGTGCTTGGATCCACCACAGCCGTGTTAAGAAAGCTCCAGAAGCCCCTTGGAGAATAACAATAGGTGATGGTGAACTGAAACTGAAATATACTTGGACAAAATGAACATATCATGGTGGGTGGAGATTTTCGCTGAAGTGTTGTTTACAATCGTAATCCAAGAATTAGAAAGTAGTCCTAGCCAGAGCAATGCTGAATGGCCTTGGTCCCAAGCCTTTACTCAATGCACCAGATCCATGGGAAAACCTTCTGATATAAAAGGTTTAAACCTAACAACTGTGGTCATGTGCAAAAACCAAATATATAAAAGGCAGGAGTGGCAGAAACAGGTTGTGGTCACTTCAAGGGACTACAGGGGAGGTAATTAAGATAGGGTGTCAAATTATTAATGAGACTACCCATAGTAAAGCAGCCCAAATCAGTGTAAATAAGCGCCAGAACGTTTGCAATCATCCAAATGAATTAGACTGTTGGTAGAACTTCATGTTAAGACAAACTGTCGATGTGGTTTGCCTCTGGGCCCGCAACACTATTGGGCTGTCTTTCAAATTTAAAATAAATGCTATAGCTAAGCCCGTTACAAGCCACCCCAGCACACAAGCACAAACCCAAATACGCCATTTAAGCATGAACCTAGGGTTTGTGAAATCGGCCCATATGTAATAAGGAATACGGGTCAACAACTGGTATTTAATCCAGAATGGTCCCTTAAACATGTCGAACTGTTAGCTCAAACTAGTATCTCAACAGCTCATCCAGCTTGTTCCCCCTTCCTAAGGTCATCCTTCAAGGGATGGACAAGATGGCTACAAAAACAAGTACACTTCAGAGACAGAATGCAAAGGGATTTAACCAGGATGTTAGCGACTGGGTTAGGGGTTTTGAATGGGATTGACTCAGAAATATTAATGAATAAATCAGCTGTAGCAACTACCAATCTGATAAAATTGAAACAGCATTTACAGTCATCTCTATTGGCATTGGGAAATAGTCAGTGGCAAGTCTCGAGGGTGCTGCCGAAATGGAGGGAAATTGAAGATCAAGACCATAGCTTACTAGCAGATGCATTAAAGGGGGCTCAGCATAACATATCTTTAGTCCTTAGCTGTATACAAACACAATTATGGGTACAATCAACAGCTGCTTTAATCATAAGAGAAGGAGGTGAAGGGGTGTTTCCAACTGAAGTGTGAAAGGTTGTCTGGGACAGTGCTACAGACTTTGAGAGAGATTTCCAATCTTGGTGAACTGTTGTGGTGTGAAGCTCTGCTTCCTCCTTGCCCCCCCCTGCCCTCTTCCTAATGGCTGTCTGTCAAGTTCCACATTCCAGCTAGGGCATCATGTGATTGGCAGAAGATCAAAAGATGCTTTTCAGACCTGGAGTCATTGGCCTGTCCAGGTGTCATTGTCCCCTGAGACCCTCCCCCTCCCACCTGGTTGGTGGCTCCCCTATCCTCTCCCTCCCACCTCCCGGTGAGTTTAAAAGGTGCTGGAACCATGTGGTCGGGGTCTGTCGGAACTGTACTGAGATTCAGAACTGTGTCACCTTGGAATAAACTCTGGATTTAACTCTCCAGCAGAACCCGCTCCTTTTCTCTTCACCATCGCCTGAACTTTTTTCACTAGAGGTAAACCGAGTTCCTATTTCATATGGGTCTATCCCGAGTGCCTGCCTGCAACTGCCAGCGAGCTAAAGGTGTCTCTGAGGAGAAGCATCCCCAGCAGTCATCTCTAGCACAGTGCAATCAATAATTGGCGCCCAAACGTGAGGCACATCGAATTTGCAGCCCCAAGAAGTAATCTCGGAACCTCGGAAAAGCTTCAAGGCAGCCAAGCACCCACTGGAAGAGCTTTGACTGCATTGCTCTCAGTAGAGACTTGGGGATTAAACCCAGAAGAAGTCCCGCGGACTGTTCGGTACTCCTAGAAAAATTCAAGCTCCTTTCTGGTGAGCAATTTTCCAGGAGAGAATAGGGCAGCCCCCTTCTGCCCGCAGGGGTCCTGTTCTGGTGAAGAGACATCCTGCCTTTACCTCGCCAGCAACTACTTCGATTTCAGTGAGTATTTCTGCTCTTTAGAGGGAGTAGAAAAACCACTAAAAAAAAAAAAACACCAGTCCTTGCCGTGGGTACTGTTCGCTTTTAAACAGTTTCTGCCGTGAAACTGTTCGCTATTAAACAGTCTCTGCCGTGAGCTGTTTGTTTTAAGCCGGAGCGATATCGTGTGAGACATAGCTCACAGCGGCGTGTCTTTGCCACTTTCATAATTCGCGGTGCCAGTGGAAGAGCGGGAGAGCTCTCCCTAGCCTTCGCCCCCTGCTCGGCACTGCTGCGTGTTCGGCTCTTTCAGCGCGGGGGAGCGGCTGCTCTCTCTACACGTGGCGCGGGGGGAGGCTGCTCTCTCTCGGTGCAGGGGGGTGGCTCTACACGCAGTGCGCGGGGTGTGCTTTTCTGGGGTCGGCTGTCTGTCTCTGCCCCCAGACACGCTTAGGATGGTTCTTGCACGCTGGGCTTCAAAGGATGAGACTGGACGCTAGGTTTTTTCGGTCTTCAGTTTGTTTATTATCTCTTATCTAAAAAGTCCTTTCTCTGCCTGAAGGATCTGACCAGCACGGCAGCCAAAGGCACTCTGCCCACCCCTAAGGCGGCCGCATCTTTTATAACAAAAACTACGTATATCATATTTACATTTTTGTCCCCAATACCTATCATCTTCGTCACTAAGTACACCCTCATCCCAGACCAATCCACAAGTGCCAACATCACCCCAGAAGATGGAAGACAGGAAGAAGAAGGAAAAGCCTGGTGGCACACCCTGATTCCTCCATCTTGTCTCTACCATCCCCCTGTACCGAAACCCCAAAATTTGTAATTCACCCTATAATAATATCTTCCCTTCACTATTTACACCTGAGTGGTTCTCGCATGTTCCGTTTCCTCATACATCGGTGGCACATCTCTAGATGGATCAAAATCAAGCCACCAAGTGCTTTTGGCAACATTCCAGGACTCCCGAGCCCCCCAAGGGTTCTCTCGGTAGCTCTGGACATCAGGAGTGATGTGCTGAACTCCCACATGCTTTCTCGGCTCTCTACACGCGGTGCGGGCCGGCCCCAGTTTCGGCTTTGCCACGTGGAGCCAGCAGGGGAAGCTTTGTCTAGCCTCCGCAGTGGCAGAGTAGTTCCCAATTCAGAGCTGCTGCTGCAGCGACTTTTAAAGTAGTGTACTCAGCTGCATTGTGAAAAGCTAATGTCTGCTCGTTATTGCTTCTGATCTGTAGTTTTTTTAGAAATCAGTAGTTGATTTGGCTTTGTTTTCGGTCGGCGGGATTTTGTGTATTGCGCCTTTTTTACATCTAAAATGGGCTCAAATTTAAGTGCAGCACAAAAAGGAGTGTATTATCATATTGTTGGGATTTTAGTCAGTGGTAACGTTAAGTTCTGTAAAGGTAAATTGAAACTGTTTATAAAGTGGCTTTTTCTACACTTCCCACGAATTTCTCCTGAAGAAGTCCATGATACTAATTTTTGGGATAAAGTAGGAAATAAATTGATAATCTTGGGACAGTCTGGAGATATTTCTTCAGCTAAATTTGTGTTCTGGAGTTTACAAGTTCGAACAGCCTTGCACAAGCAAAAGGAATTGAAGAAAAAGCCAAAATACAAGGAATGTAACTCTGCTCTCCCTGTCGTTCCCCCTCCCACTTCTAAACCTCTTACCACTAAACTTAGTGTTTTAAAGCGTGCACATTCTACAAATGCTCAGAAAACTCGACTTCCTGAGCATTTTGAAGTGCCTGAGTCTCTCTCTCCACATAGTCCTGGCCACACTGCTTGGAGTCCTTCTCAAAACCCTGCGTCTCCTGCTCTGAAACCCAGAGCACGTGTTAGCTTTTCGGAGAGCAGTGATCCCCTAAATGGCTCTCATGCCCTAGGGGGTCCACAAGATGGAGGATGCCACGTGGCACCTTCCCATACCTTGCCATCTTCTTCCCAAGATCCTCCTAAGTATCCCAAAATTCCTCCCCCATCCCCCTCCCCTCCTGCTCCTCGTGACACCTCCCTTCCCTCCCCCTTTCCTGCTGTACCCTCAGCTCCTCCCCTCTACTCCTCCCAGGGGGCGTCTGCCGATGTGACATCACCAAACATCCCCGCCCCCTGTTCCCACGGTGTCTCCGCCCCCTGTGCCCATTGTTTCCCCACCCCCTCCCCGGGTTCCCACGGTGGGGGCACGCCCACTGCTTCTCCACACAGCTGTATTGGTGCTCCCACTGCTTCTAATTCAAATGATTCAGGGCTAGAAATTGCAGACCCAGTTTAGGGTCCCACTTTGTCATTCGCTCCTGTTACATATCAGCCTGCAGCACAAGGGGGAGCAGCCCCAACTGCTAGTTGGAGCTCTTTTGGACGACAATTGATTAAAGAAATCTGTAAATCTCATAAAGAGCATGGCCCACACAGTCCATATTTCCGTGGCCTTTTAAATTCTGAACTGAGTAGGACTGTAGTAGTCCCACATGATTTAAAACAGCTTTTTTCATGCCTCATGACCTCTACAGAATTCAAATTATGGGAATTAGCATGGAAGCAACTGCTAAAAGAAGCCCTCCCGAGCTTGCAGGCTGATCCAAACACAGCAAAAGATACCAATGGCCAACCAATTACCATTGAGCATCTCTCCGGTGAGGGCCAATAGTCTTCACCCTCAATCCAAGCTGCTGTAATTCCTGTAGAAACACTTGAGAAAGTGAAAGATGCAGCTGAAAAAGCATTCTTTTCCCTCCAATCTGAAGGGCCTCTTGAGCCTTATAGTAAAATCAAGCAGCTACCATCAGAATCTTTTTTGAAATTTGTAGAAAGGTTAACTAGGGCTATTGAAATACAAGTCAAAAAAGAAAATGCAAGAGAAGAAGTTTTAGAAGAAATGGCATTTACCAATGCAAATGAACAGTGTCAAGCAGCAATTTTGAGTCTTCCCCTAGAACCCCCCCTCTACACTAAAAGATATGCTTCTAGTTTGTAACAGGAAAGTGCCTCTGATGAGTGTTGCTGAAGACACCAGATCAAGACTCCCTCAGCGTGTCGGCGTTGCCAGCCCTGCGCCCATTCCCTCAGAACAGCAGCACCCTGGGCAGCAGTGAAGACCAGCAATGGTTGACCCCACAAAGCCATGCCTGCTTTGCAACAACCTTGGACACTGGAGTAGCCAGTGCCCCCTGAAAAAGCAATTTGATGAATTTAGAAATAGCAGGGGAAGAGAACTACAAACACTCCCAGAGAGTCAACAGCAACAAAAAAAACTGACAAGGGAGCGCCGGCCTGCCAGGCGCACAGACACAAAAAGAGCAGGCCAAGAGAATGAGGGAAACAAAATAGACCAAGCGCGCGGTGATGTTACTATTTCTGTAGGTGAAGCAAATGCTTCAAAGACCACGTCTGTTAATCCATTGTCTACTAATCCAAATAACCTTTGTCATGACTTAAGTGAACCCGTATTAACCACATCTTCTGTCAATGAGTCTTACAGGTTGCAGCTGACAGAATCACTCCACCTGATAGACACTAACTGGCATTTTGTCTCTGTCAATCTAGAACATGAGGGTACCTGGCACCGAATTCGCTGTAAGTACATCGTCATTGGGGACACCAAACACACACCACAAGAGATTGAAATTGCTCCAGGAATGACATCATCAAATCCTGAGCAATTCGTTCTTGGGGTGCACTGTTTTCATCCACCCCTGTTTCTTCCCAAAGGACAAATTGTTGCTCAAGCTATCCCAGTGCCGTGTTTACCTGAAGGCATCGAGAAACAAGGGCCCACAGTCGCCCGGGTCCAAGTTATTGGGAAAGACAAACCCAAAATCTGGTGTAATGTCAGTGGAGGTGTTGGGTCTAAACGTATTGAAATGCTTGTAGACACAGGTGCAGACTGCACAGTGATCCCAGTACAAGACTGGCCAGCACATTGGCCTTTGCAAGACGGTGCCGGTCACGTTCAAGGTGTAGGAGGTCTGCAATTGGCGAGACGATCCAAGAGCGCCATCCAAATTGAGGGGCCAAACGGACAATTGGCAAATATCCGTCCATTTGTGTTAGATTATTCGGAGCCATTATTAGGGAGAGATTTAATGGCCCAGTGGGGTGTCACAATTGATATTCCAGACTCTCCACAAGATTTTTGTACAGCGGTCATTGAACAGCGCCCTGCCCATAAACTGAAGTGGAAAACAGACGAACCAGTTGAGGTGAAACAATGGCCGCTCAGTAAACAAAAAATAAAGGCGCTTGAGGAGCTGGTGGAGGAGCAATTAAAAAAAGGTCACATTGTGTAGACCATGTCCCCGTGGAACTCTCCTGTGTTTGTCATTCAGAAAGCTGACAAAAAAAGATGGCGGCTCCTCCACGACCTCCAAGAAATTAATAATGTCATTGAAGATATGGGTTCTCCCCAGCCTGGTATGCCATCCCCAACTATGCTTCCCCAAGATTGGAAATAAGCTGTTATTGATATAAAAGATTGTTTTTTCCAAATCCCCCTACACCCTGACGACGCGCCGCATTTCGCATTTTCAGTCCCTACCATCAACATGGAAGCCCCTATGAAAAGGTACCATTGGACTGTTCTTCCTCAAGGACTGAAAGTCTCGCCAGCAATCTGCCAACAGTATGTTTCTTCCTTGCTTTCCCCAGTGCATGCAGCCACAGAAAAAGCCATCATCTATCATTATATAGATGATATCCTTGTGTGTGCCCCCAATGATGATTTACTCACACATGCGCTTGACCTAACGATCGATGCATTGATTGTTGCAGGGTTCGAGCTCCAAGAACAGAAAATTCAAAAGACGTCACCTTGGAAATATTTGGGCCTAAAAATTAGAAATAGGACCATTGTTTCCCAAAAACTAGAAATCAATCCAAAGATCAAGACCCTTGCGGATATCCACAAGTTGTCTGGGTCTTTAAACTGGGTAAGGCCATGGCTAGGTCTGACAAACGAAGACCTTGCCCCTCTTTTTGATTTATTGAAAGGGGGAGAGGACCCGGGTGCTCCTAGGTCCGTTACCCCAGAAGCACGGAAAGCTCTAGAAAAGGTTCAGATTGCAATGTCCACAAGACAGGCCAACCGATGTCAGCCTGAACTGCCATTCAAATTTATCATCTTAGGTACGTTGCCACACCTCCATGGAATCATTTTCCAGTGGGAGGAAAAACAAACACCTAAGGCAAAAGATACACCAAAAGAGGACCAAGACCAGAGGGACCCTCTCTTGGTCATACAGTGGGTTTTCCTCAGTCACAAAAGGTCCAAGAGAATGACAAAGCCTCAAGAGCTGGTAGCAGAACTGATCCGGAAAGCAAGGACCCGGATCAGGGAGCTAGCAGGATGTGACTTTGAGTGCATTCACATTCCAATTGAATTAAAATCAGGCCAAAATACTATGAAAATATTAGAACAATTGTTTCAAGAAAATGTAGTTTTGCAATTTGCTCTAGACTCCTATTCAGGACAAATTTCTGTCCAGAGGCCTGCCCACAAGTCATTCGAACAAGATGTTCAATTCACTCTGAAATTGAGAAGTGCTTTAAGTAGGAGACCTTTAAAAAAGGCTCTGACTGTCTTTACAGATGCATCCGGGAGGTCTCACAAGTCTGTTATGACTTGGAAAGATCCTCAAACCCAGCAGTGGGAGACGGACGTTGCTGAGGTGGAAGGTTCACCTCAAGTTGCGGAATTGGCTGCAGTTGTTAGAGCTTTTGAAAAGTTCTCAAAACCATTCAATTTGATTACAGATTCTGCATATGTGGCAGGAGTAGTATCCAGGGCAGATCAAGCAATACTGCAAGAAGTGTCTAACATCACACTTTTCGAATTACTCTCAAAACTTGTAAAGTTAGTCACCCACCGAGAGCAACCATTTTATGTGATGCACATCAGGTCACACACCAACTTGCCAGGGTTTATCGCTGAAGGCAACAGAAGGGCAGATGCTCTCGCTGCGCCTGCAGAGATGGCCACTCTCCCAAATGTTTTTGAACAGGCAAAAATCAGCCACCAGCTTTTCCACCAAAATGCACCTGGCCTAGTTTGTCAGTTTCACATCACTCGAGGACAGGCCAAAGTGATTGTAGACACATGCCCAAATTGCCAACAACATGCACTCCCTACAGTGTGTACAGGAGCAAACCCAAGGGGATTGAACAGTTGTGAACTGTGGCAAACAGATGTTACACATGTCCAGTCATTTGGACGGCAGAAATACATTCACTTTAGTGTAGATACCTTTTCTGGAGCGGTCTATGCCTCTGCCCACACAGGAGAATCATCTATTGATGCCATTAAGCACCTCTTACAAGCCTTTTCTTTCATGGGCATCCCCAAGGAGTTGAAAACTGATAATGGACCTGTTTACAAGTCCAAGGAATTCGGGAGCTTCCTGCAGCAATGGGGAGTAGGGCACAAAACTGGCATCCCCTACTCCCCTACAGGTCAAGCCATAGTAGAAAGGACTCACCGTGATATCAAAAGAGTCCTAGATCAGCAACATCAAGTTCTGAAAGTAGAGCCTCCCCACATCCGGTTGTCCAGGGCACTGTTCATGATTAATTTTCTAAATTGTTCCTTTGACAGCTTAAATCCACCCATCCTACGCCATTTTGGGGGGAGCAGTCATAAGTTGATGAAGGAAAAGCCTCCGGTTTTAGTAATGGACCCTGAGACTTGGAAAACGGTGGGACCTTACAAATTAGTTACTTGGGGTCGTGGATATGCCTGTGTGTCCACCCCCTCTAGTTTGAAGTGGGTTCCTTCCAAATGGGTAAAGCCCTATGTTCCCAAAGTCTCAGAAAAATCTACTGAAGCGCCCCAGGTTGCTAATGCTGCCTGGAGAAGAAAACGCCGTGAGTGCTCGCTGGAAGAAATTCCATTTAAGCCTCCTATCTGGAATAGTTTGTAAGATGTTTGTCTTAAGTTTTCTTTCACCAGTGTAAATCCCGCTGTTAGTGTGCAGTCTCAAGACGCCATGAGACCGAGCCTGCTCCTCGCCCTACTCGCAATCATTTCTCCAGTGATCTGGATAGTCCCTCAACCCAAAGCGAACATACATCAAGAGAGAAACTGACGACTGGCTGAGTGGACTGTTCAAAAGGCTGGGGACTCTCGGGCTGGCTAGGATCTATTCTGAAAACTTTGTTCTTAATACTGTTTATTTTAATTATTGTTATTGTAGTTGTTAGCCTTGTTTTCAGTTTGATCAAACACATGGTTCTCAAGTTGATTTCAAGCTCACCTTCCCCTCCTGAAGTTTACCATTTAGAAGCCCTTAGTGCCCCAATAGATGACATAGAAGCCTCAGTGGAAAACACTGACTCTCCTGCAGAGGAGGAGCCAATTTACCAACCATGGTTTGGCAAAATTTCTGCACCACGAACTCAGTCCTCTTCTTTTTAAACAAAACTAGGGGGAGATGTTGTGGTGTGAAGCTCTGCTTCCTCCTTGCCCCCCCCGCCCTCTTCCTAATGGCTGTCTGTCCAGTTCCACATTCCAGCTAGGGCATCATGTGATTGGCAGAAGATCAAAAGATGCTTTTCAGACCTGGAGTCATTGGCCTGTCCAGGTGTCATTGTCCCCTGAGACCCTCCCCCTCCCACCTGGTTGGTGGCTCCCCTATCCTCTCCCGCCCACCTCCCGGTGAGTTTAAAAGGTGCTGGAACCATGTGGTCGGGGTCTGTCAGAACTGTACTGAGATTCAGAACTGTGTCACCTTGGAATAAACTCTGGATTTAACTCTCCGGCAGAACCTGCTCCTTTTCTCTTCACCATCGCCTGAACATTTTTCACTAGAGGTAAACCGAGTTCCTACTTCGTATGGGTCTATCCCGAGTGCCTGCCTGCAGCTGCCAGCGAGCTAAAGGTGTCTCTGAGGAGAAGCATCCCCAGCAGTCATCTCTAGCACAGTGCAATCAATAGTGAACCGTGGTAAATTTTACATATAATCCCACCACTAACACAGCTTCTGCCTTTGTGCTCACTATACATAATGCCACAGTCCATGCTATTCACCCCATTGTTGCTTTAGGGTTAAGTCACGAGGAGTCGGTATTATACCCCTCAGAAAATAGGGCATGGGCCTGGAAAATCCAGGGGAAATGGAAAACTGTAAATTTGGAGCCTTGCATTGCTCAAGAACAACAGGGATTCATCTGTGAGAGTAATTAGATGAGTTCTCAGGACACATGCCTTGACACTGACCAAAGCATCTGCCACTTTGAGATTCACCCGGATACCAACCAACAAACTGTACTGGTGCATATAGGTGGTAGCTGTGTGTGTTTAAGGACTATGTGTGATATCATAGAGATTGGTAAGAGCAAGGTCCCCTTATCCATTAAGAATCATTCCAATTTTTGTATTTGCAACTTACTGGGTGTGACTTTGTATATTCAGCACCAGTCATATCCCATCAGTTAATAAAATCAAACTACACAACATACAACGAGTTACCACCCACACCCATGAGAATGAATTTAACCCTAGTAAAACAAATAATGAAACATCAGGATCTAATCAAAATTGTAAAAGAGATTCAAAAGAATGGGCAGAGAACTCTGGTAACTGTCCATCACAATATAACAGAAATAAACAGAGTCCTGTAAAGAGTAAAACAAGATACAAGTCATAACTGGTGGGATGCACTATTTGGATGGTCACCAACTGCAACTGGGATCATGAACACTTTATGTCACCCCATTATAGTTTTATTAATTTTAGTTACTATAAGTTTAATGGTCTCTATTTTAACACTCATGTGGAATTGGAGGATGTTGAGACGCGTGGCCATTTTGACTTCCCTCTCTAGAACTCATGGAATCTTGCTGAAGGAGAACTGTCGTGATAGCAGGTCAGAATTTAGATCAGGACACCTGTAGTAAAAGAATTTACTGTATTTTAAGAAAAGACAGGGACTGAAATGGAGGTTTTGGGGGTTTGCTTAAGTTAGCAATACGAATTAAGCATTTAAATTTTAGCTAGAAGAATGATGTGTTAAATTTTATCCTTTTATTTAAGAAACCTCTGCCATGGTACTAAGGGCATAGGAAAATTTCTGAAGCTTCTTGTGATAAAGAACAATAGTGGGAGAAGACCAAGGAATGCAAGAAACCTAGATAAAGGAGCTGCTCTGTCTCCAAGCTGATCAAAATTGACAGACAGACTCAGATAAGCACCAAGGGACCGCAGCGCATGTGCAAAGAAGTTCAAAAGTTCAACCGTGAAGAAGACCATGGCCTTCAGCCTCATAGACCACCAAAGACCCCCACGAGACCACCACTGTGAACAAGGCATGCTCAGAAGGGCATGGGTCTAATTACCATATGAGGCAAGGACAGGTGGGGCCAGGGGCTGAATATGCATGAAAAGGTTGTGCAATGTAATGTATATGGAACACCTTTGTGAATAAAGACGTGGCTCAGACCAGGGCTTGGGGCACAAATTTTCACAAGAGCTATCTCGCTTGTGCCGGGCACTGACAATACATACCCACTTCATAACTACATCAGGTTGTGGAGTCTATTTATTCTGCATATCACTTCAGTACTGAAGAATGAGTCTCCATATTATGACTGTAATTAGTTATGAGTTATTTAATGCTTTTTTTTACTTTTTTGCTTTAATATCATATATATCTAGGAAAATATAACCTCAATTTCTTAAGACAATTTCTACTGATTTATTAAGTAACGCTGATTATGCTATTAATTTTATGATGTGAATTAACTGACTTTTTATAACAAGCATTACTTTATTCATTTGCTATTTGTCTATGGTACCACTGACTAACGATAAATGAGAAAGCCAGCTACTTTACAAACCTTAGCTTATTGTTATATAGCTATTCATAAGACATATATTAGTTTTCTAACAACTAAGAAGTTTCTAAAATATATTAAAAAGACTCTTCCAGTTAAGAGCCTGGACCCTGGCCAAGTCCTGGCCTTAACTAGTAGAGAAAATTTTCTGCACCAAAATTATATTCAAGTAATTTTGACTTACCTAATTTGGACCTATAATAGCTAAACCTCCTTTTAAGGTGATCTTGGAAGTTTTACCCGGGAATGATTTTCCAAGCCCTCACTTTAAAAAATAAAGCTTGCCAATTACTATAGACTCTAAGTAACAGTACAATTGTAAAGAAATTTATAAGGCATTGTTTTAAATCACCGTTCCATTTTTCATGTGCTACTAGTTGTATCTATTATCTGATTTATATTTACTTAGTATAAGTTTATTGTTATGTTACAGTATAAGTTTATTGTTATGTTACATATTGTTTTGCTTTTATGTTACCTTCATGTTCATAACAAGAAACACACATGTTATTAAAAAAAAAAAATAGGGGGGAATATAGCTCCTCCAGAACTTTACACTAAAAAAATTTTTTTTTGAAAGCAAATAAAATCATATCAAATTGAATCCCATACCTTCCTGAAACACCTTTGGAACCCCAAGAATTAGAGTTCCCGGGTTCTGTAAAATTGGATTTTTGTGTTAATTTTAGATACATGGGAAGAAATCAGTCTAAAGCTTGGGATGTTTCTCCCTATCACTCCATGTATAAGAATCAAACCTTTTGGTACAATTACACTTCCGGCACCCTTTCTAAATCCAGTAATGCGGAATCATAAGGAATGTTTTTAGTTTATAAGGATCAAGGCTGAACCTTTTAGTGGCTGGAGTTTTTAACTAAAATATTATTTTTAGGATAGGTATGTATTTGGTAATTTTGATAATAATTGTATTAATCATTATACCTTTCAATGTGTGCAGAGATTAATTAATAAGGCCATTAAAAGAGTATTTTTGGTCAAAAGGAAACACCTGTCTTGGGGGGACACAAGACAGATGATGGACTTTGGACCTGGTTAACATAAGAGATTTGATAACAGGATGCCTTGGGAAAAGCAAACGGAACTTTGAAAATTAGACCTAGACTGCAAGAGAATGAAATCAAATGGGTTTACTGGAAAAAGATAATCCCATTAAACTCTGAAAGCAAGAGATGTTGTTATACGCATAAGTTTGTGTATGTGATTTTAACCTAATCATTGTAGTACACATTACTAGTCTCCCTGAAATAGTAGTTTAGCATTTGTATCCCACAATGAAATTGGATTCTAATCACCAAATCAGTCTTCCCTCTCTCTCTCTCCATTGCCGACATGGTAGCACATACCTTTTGTTAGTCTTTCAATGTGTTTCTGAATCTCAATGTCCACATTAAAATGGATGTATGTGTCCTCCTTCCTCAAAGCCACAGGAGTATCCTGCACAGGAGTCAGATCTATCCCATTCAAATCTGCAGGAAAGAAACGGCATGAGAATGGCAGAAGTTTCTCAGACTTCAGGGTTCAGCTTTAAGAGATTTAAAAATCTCTCCTAATCCTGCCACAAAAAATTAATCCACACCTGGATGTTTCTACAAAACCTAAAAAGGTGCAATCATACCTCTTCACAATCAGTTAATTTTCTTTTTGAGTACAACAAAAAGAAAAACAAAAAGTACAAAAGCTGCTTAGTACAAAAGCAGCTAAAGTTCTAGCAGTATTTCAGATAAAAAAATTGTAGTTATCCTTCTTTTCATTTTTAAGAGTGCATTTCTTTCTCCTGTCAGCAAAAGATTCCATTCCCTGTGCACACAGGACTCCAGAAGAGCTCCAGCCCAAGTGGGATACACACCAAAGACAGCCCTCTACACAGGGTCTGCAGGGCACAGCTGGCACAGCTCACACATCCTGTGTGTGCCCTGCTTTGTCCCTAGATACAACAAGCATTATTCCTCTTGGGTTTTCCACAGAGGCATTGTAGGGCTGTGGGTTGGACTCCAGCTCTCAGCACTAGCCCCTGGTTTTGCTGGCACAGCCAATATTTTTTCTCACTAAGCCTCTGCTGTTTCCAGGGGTACATTTGTCCTGTCTTTCCTCTCATTCCTGATCCCTTTCCGTCAGGCAGAGGAAGTTGCTAACGATGTAGCCAAGATTACAGGTATGGAGTGCACATGTTGTGCTTGGAGCTCAGGCTGAGGCCCTGGAGCACCAGTGATACCCTTCATCCATGATTTGGCCTGGGATTGCCAATGCTGCATCAGGAACAAACCTCTCTCCAAACCTGTAGAAGAGCAGCTTGGTTTAAAACCAAGGAAATCAGCTACTAAGTGTCTTCAGACTCCTAACAGTCTGAAGAAAAAATGAGTCCTCAGAGTTTGCCTAACCAAAAATCTTGGGAAATAAAAGTATCAAAAGACACCATTAGCAGACTCATCCATAGCCTGCCCACACCCTCACTTTTTGATCCTATTTTCTACCGCATTACTTGGCAGCCACTATTTATAGGTGAATGAGTTTGGAAACAGGGAGCATCATGTTAACAGAGACTTGTTGGGAAAGCAAGCCCAGCAATAGTTTCCCTTAGCTCAGAAAGGGAAATGAGAGCTACAGCAGCAGTTTTAGCAATGTACAATGAGACAAACACTTCAGTGGCAAGGAACAAGGAATGTTTGCTATACAAGCCCTGGTATGTATTCAAGGGATATTTGATGTTGTGAACCTTCCTCCTGACAGAGGATGTCTGGTGGAAGAAGCACTGATCACACATCTCACATGTCTTTCATCCTACATTTAGTATCCAATAGCACATCTCAAGAGGATACATTCAAGGTCATTATGACAACTTAAAATAACAAGAGGCTCAGCTACAGATTTTTACATGATAAACAAAAAAAAAATCCTCTGCCTACCTTTAAAGATTGTTAAGAGAACCTGAAGTAAAGCAGAACACAAGGCAGGGGCAAGCAGGTTTGACTACAGAGGCTTCCTGCTAAGTGCAAAACGGGGGATAGTGATACTCCCATTAGAAAGAGTGTGAATATCAAAAATCTTAGCCTCAAAAGATACCAATTATGCTACCATCTGAAACAGAAATCCTCATGTTGCCTATCGTGGACTGACAGAGAGAGAGAGGTTCTTCCAGATTCATGGAGCCTTTCAGCCCATCAGGTTTTGGCTGAAGCATTTCACAAGCCAGGCTAACACATTTTTATTTTATTTCATTTCACTTTGTTTGCAAGCTTTGTTTCCCAGCTTCATACCTATCCCTCTAAACCTGAAGCCCTGGTAAGATTACATTTGTATTACTACAAAATTAGTTTAATGAGAGGGCAAGAATGGAGTCAGTGGGCTGTGGTTCCCCACCTCCAGAAAGCCCAGAGACCAGTAAGTACGCGGAGTACACACAGTCCTAGCAGATCTGTACTTAGGAGTCCACTGTAGAAGCCATGATGGAGAAGTAGGGCAAAGTCACTCAGCTCTCAGCATAGACAAGCCACCCCTAAGTGCACAGAGAGAAGTGTATCCTGCAGATATTCACCTCCCAGTAGCTGTCAAATACAGAATTTTTCATCTTTGATTAAAGCAGAAGCCCTACATCCACAATAGAAGTGCCAACAAATGTTTTTCTCAGTAGGCTGAAAAATCAATAGAGCCTTCAGAAAATGCACTCTCTCCAAAGCAGCACTGAGGAGGCAAAACAGAAATCATTACCCTTTACACTGACAGTGATGTAAGGATCAATGCACTGCCCAGCATCTTTCAGACCAATTTTCTCTATGGTGATGGTGAGTAACGTCATCCTGGGTTCAGATGGCAATCTGGGCAATAAAGTACCTGGAAAGAGTAAAGCATATTATTAACCCTTGGTGTCTTCTCACAGCAGAGGTCTCACTTGTCCCATCTTCTCTCATGGAGGATGCTGTTCTTAGGATGTTGAAACTCCAAAGATTCCTATCCCAGTAGTACACACCACTATGGGAATGTCTATGCACAGACACACAAAGTCCTTTGACAGACTTTAAAGCCCCCCAGAAAAAACTCAGGACTGCCTCAAGTCAAATCAACCGATAAAAAACTAATGCCATAAAAATAGAGGGGAACAGGGTTTAAAGTGTTATTTCGCAGAATAACCATTAATGGAACTCACTTGAAAGCATTTCTGAGGATTAAATTTGGGAGGCTGAATTCAATCTGCAGTTGCAGGAGGTTTAGACACTTGATCAGGAGTCCAACCCCACTGAACATGACTTGGCTTCACATTGAACATTTAGACTGGGAGATTAAGGAGGAAAATGGCATTGTTGCAAATCACACAGAACATAAGGGAACCAGAAAATTGATTCTTAAGTAAGTGCTACTGGCGTCTACTTAAAAGGGGGGGGGGGTGGAATGTAAGTGTTTGCATCCCCCAAGTTCCCTTCTGCCTAAAGGAAGGAGTCTCCAGCTTTGCATTAAGAATATCTAGCATCAAAACTTGGTGGTCAGTATAAATGAATCCTCACAGTGTTGAGGAAGACAGTGCAGCTGTCCAGACTGTTCAAACTCACTAAAAGTCATAATATTCTGTCATCAAACATGGAGTAGGTTACTTCATGCTGAATTTAGCAAAAACTGGCACACTTCAAGCCCCTCTCCCCTACTGGATAAACAAGCACCAGGATAGAAAATACTCAGACTCATAAGCAAGTTTGAGTTACAATGTAATAATTTCCTTCCACAAGTCCAATACGGGTGTTTTCTTGACACAATTTTTTCCTCTCATCAGCTTGAGGAGCTGTGGAACCACAAAGATTTTGTCTTATGAAAGACTGGCTTTGCAAGAGGGACCCTGAATTCTGCTCTGAGAACTACAGGCTCAACTTCAGCAAGATTTCATAAGCATTCCTGCATCCAATCCCCCTCTCAGAATCATGTGCAAGACTTGAATTTCCATCTCTGATGCTGTGTGTTTCTGTATTTCCTGTCCTGAGGAGACTCGGGGCCTCCAAAGCACCGTGTCCACACATTTCAACACAGCACAGCAGAGCTCAGCCCAGTGTTCGAAGCAATGGGAAAGGCTTCTGAGTGCAATGGGAGAAATGTTAGAGAGCAAACTTAGTAGAGAGCCCTCATTTCTGCAAAGCAGCTCATGCTCTAATATTTCTGTTTCTTTCCTGAAGGGATGTTAAAAAATAGAGTTCTTATTTCAATCTAAGTGAAGAAAGAAGCAAGCCTGTCTTCTCTTTGGCACAAACCTTTGCTCCATCATATGTCAGTTGTCTCCTAAAAGTAGCATGGCCCCCCAAAGCCAGGAATAACTGCAGCCTTCAGCTTTCCTGCCCATCACTCCATTCACTTGACAGAAAAATCAGCTGAAAGACACCTCAGCCTGGAATTTATTATAAAAATTCTGGCTTAAGAGAAGTTATTCTGTTCTTGAAGAATGCTTTCCAGAATGTGTGAAATTGCAATGGACAGAAGGGTCAAAGTCACTTCCAGCAGACAAGAGAACAGTAGGACAGACAGTATCCAAGGAACACTATTTCCTTCCTGCCCTTAGCAGGAGGAACAGCCAAGCCAACAGTGGACTAGAGCAGCTGATTGTAACCTGTCTCACATGAGCCACAGCCCCAGGCAGGGCTATGCTGGAGCCTCTGCAGCCAGAGCAGGTAATAGTGCCCTCTCCGTGGTACAGCTTTCCTGGGCTGGGCACCACCCCCCTGTCAACCACCACAGCCTGGGCCCCTGAACAGGCTTACGCTGAGGCCTTTCAGGATAAAGTTGCAGCCACACCAGACACAACCACAGGGCATCTGTGCCAGAGGGGGATGGGAGCATCTGCAAATGAAAAGTTGTCAGAACTCAGGACATCCCTTTGGGAGTCTGGAGTTGCTGGGACCCTTGCCAGGGGGCTCAGAGACCCTGGCACACAGCCCAGGACACCAGTGGGTTTGATTACGAACCATGGAGCAAACTGCCACTTTTACATGAAGAGATGAAAGCCACAGCAGTTTAAATAGTGTAATAATAAAGTTATCACAGGGTGCAAATGTAGGTTTTGGGATTTTTAGTATAGGGGTTGTTGGGGACAAGATGGAGGGATTTGGGTGTGTCTAGCCTTTCTTCTTCTTCTCTACCTCCATCTTCAGTGGTGATGTTGGCACTTTTAGATTGGTTTAGAGTAGAAGCTCACTGTCTAACATAGGTGATAGGTATTGGAAAATAATTGTAAACATGTTATACGTAGTTTGTAGTATATAAAGATTACACCGCCCTGGGGGCAGGCAGAGTGCCTCTGACTGTCCTGCTGAGTGGACCTCGGCTGGGCAGGAGGAAAATTTTATAGATAAGATACAATAAACAACCTTGAGGCTGAAAAACTGAAGAGCTTCAATTCATCCTTTGAACGCGCAGGCTGAAACAGAGACTTTTAACACAAGTTGGGGTCGCAAACCCTGCGGCCTTCCTACAAAAAGTATCCTCCTCCAAGTGGGTTTCAGGGACAGTAAGCCAGCCCAGCAGCCTACTGCCACCAAGACACAGGCATTCAGGCTCTCCACTCCCAAATACCAGTTCAGAGAAAGGGGAAAAAAGTGCTAAGTCTCCTGGTGAAATGGTCTATAGAAGAGCACAGCACTGGAATAAAGTCATATATAACCAGGAGAAAGGCAGGAAACCTTTGCTGTTAACCTTTGCTGTTAAAGGCAGCAAGCCATTGGTCAGTTCAGCTCCACACAGCACAGAAGTCTAACTACACAAATACTCTTTGTGTAAGATTTCCCATAAAATGTGTATTCCACTAAATAAAATCCAGCTACACCCACCCTTGGCTACACCATAACCCAGAACCCATTAATTAGTATAGGAGGATCTCTAAAGAGCTGTTTGAATCAACAAACATGACCTTTCCTTTTCTCCTTACTGAAGGCAAATGAAGACCAACAGATAGGTGCCCAGTAGTGCGATTGTTACCAAAAATTGTGTAGTGAGGATTGGCAGTAAGAGCTGGATGAAGAAGACCACAGCTACATGAATGTGAGCACAGAAATTACTGTACATACTAAGAGGTTCTCATACCTTTGTTGGCTCCTAGGTTAGATGAATGGGATAATGTGATAATGATGAAGTCATACATGGAGAAGACAAGACCATGGTCAATTAGACAGTACTGGATGGATTAAGGGCACATCAAAGCAAGGAGTGCAACACAACTCTGTCAGTTTCAGATAGGAAAATTCACTTTGCTCATAAGGCTCACCCCAGGGCTGCAAACTGCTTTTGTTTGAGTCTTCCTGCTGTACTTGGGACAGACAGAAGGCATCTCCATAAATGGATTTATCATGGTGAATAATAAGGATCAAGACAGCAAATGTTAGCCGTCAATATCACAATATATTATAGCCTTTCTGGGAGCTTGGCATGAATAGCTGTAGACTGTGCATGTCCACATCAGGTGAGCCTGGAGGGACCATATTCAGCACTGTGCTTGGGATCACATCTGAATATCATCTGTTTTCTCCAGGCATAAGTAATGCAACACCCTAGCTCTTTTGACCATTATTCCAGTACTGGTTTCTGTACTTGTTATCTCATTCCTGAAACACAAAGTTTGCCAGCCAGCTCTGAAATTAGAAACTTGTTTCTTCTGCAAAGAAATTACACCAGGAACTAAAGGAACCAGGAACACTAAAGAACCTCTGATACAAAATTTAAATTGTCAAAACCTGAAGCTTCAGGAAGACCTTCTCTAGAATCTGTGGGTTCTACAAAGTACTTTCACATGGACAAGGACTTCAGCTATGAAAATCAATACCTCCTATTTCTCTTCTCACAGCCTGGCTTCACTCTAAGCCACTGTCTCACGAAACAATGCAACACAAAAATAAGCAGCAATAACTTTTCACATCTCTAGAAAGATGTGCTGCTCCTTGCAGGAGAAACATTGCCACAACTTACATTTGAACACATTTGAAGTGCTTCACATAGTTAAAGTGCACCAGTATGAAAATACCGAGTCTGAGTCAGGATTAAAGGCTAATTATTTGAGGTAGATGGTACCACCCTCACAGGTTCTCCATAACTGTTTCACAGTAAGATACTGTTTGCTGGAAAAAAAAAAATTCGCTGGACACCCTTGTGGTTCTCCAGTACAGCATTAGGGTTTGTTTATATGAGCCTGTAGCTTCCCACGAAACTTTTCAAATCACAGGTGGAAAAAGAAGCTTTTTAGAGTCAGAACTCAGAGATGCTACAGAGGCTGGCATGGCAAGGCTAGTGCCCCTACCTGGAACTCTAGCAGGAAAAGAGTTTGGAGACCCTGCTCCAGCTCCTCCTTCCTCATCATCCTCCTCAAACTCCAAGTGTTCCTCTTCTCCAGGTGCTAAAATCTTCCTGTAAAACACAAGAAAGAAGAAATGAGACCAACACTCAACCATCACCTTGTCAATTCACAATCCAGCACCTGAGCATGGACAACACTCTTTAATGCCATTTAATACTTCTTAACTTCTACCTATACCTACAGACTTTGACAGAGATTGCAGGAGTTCAGACCAATGGAAAGCACAGAATCTAAAGCCAGGACATGATACTGGAAATTTCAGAGAGATGTAGGGATGTACCAAGTACCGATTTTACCAAAAGTATGGTCTTGATTTTTAGTGGTACCTAGACAAACAGAGTTTAAAAGGTCTTTTATTAACCAGTTTATACAAAGCAGTCTGGCAAGCAGATGGCTCTAGAAATGTGTTTTAGGTACATACCAGGCCCAGGCTGTACTCCCTTTCAAGTACGTATCTGTACATGAAGCGATATGCAAGAAGTTGTCTCTTACCTGAGTGGGACGGGCTGAACATCAAAGGGGAACTCCTTATTGTAAGTGAGGATATTCTTTAAGACTGAAGAGAAGAGAAAAAATAAAAATCCATACTCATAAGCCAGCATTAATTCTACTACTTTGCACAGCTATGTCCATTCTGGTAGCATCTTCACACAGTAATAATAATAATAATAATAATAATAATAATAATAATAATAATAATAATAATAATAATAATAATAATAATAATAATAATTCTTAAAATAATCAGATCATACAAAAAACACCCCTCTTCCCTCATATTTTAAACACCAGCACGGCTATGATCAAATCTATATCACTATAACATTCAGACAGGTGAATTGCAACTGCAGTACAAGATTACTACTACCACACCCACACAGACAGAGAAGATAAATGTGGCAATAACCAAAATCTTCATGAGAAAAAGCTTCAGCCCCTGGGGTGAGGGTAGCAATCACTCGTGGCTATTGAGAGCAGGGTGGTGGCGTTACTGGCATCAGCTCCAAACAGACTGAGATCTCCAGAGCTCACACATGTGGGCGCACATTCAGGCAGCCACCATGGGAGACCAAGTGTGCTGCTAGCACAAATCTTTGGTGAGATTTTCTACTTCTTCAGTCATGTGTTTTGGGGTTTTTGTTTGGTGGTGGTGATGCCTTTGTTTGTTTGTGTTTTCTTTCTACCTGCCCTCATATGTCTGGGCAGATTGGTGAAATTCAGGAGAGATAAAGTACAATATCTGGGCACCAAGCCCCAGAGACATCACCTGCACTTTCAGAATTTCATGCAGAATGGCTCTGCTGTTTATATTGGAAATTTACTCACATTTTAGCAATCCCAACTTTAGCTGCCATTTCCAAACACAACTACCAGTGAAAGAGAAACTTTCAAAGACGTGTGAAAGAAATAAGCATTTCATGATGGCTAAAGGGCCTAAAAATTTACAAGAGGATACCTGCAGGGAGAGGCACTCTCCTACCAGACAATGAATATCCCAGACTGGAAGGGGGAGCAGAGAGAAAAACCCCTGACTCTCCTCAGAAAGCTTCACTTCACCATAAGCACTCTCAGAGCAGAGGAATTCTCCCCTGAAGACTTCTGAATGAAAACAAAACTCTTTTCAAACAACGTTCAGATTACACAAATACCAAGAGGTACTTAAATACCAGTTATGTTTAAGAAGCCACTGCCAGGCCCCTCCGAGCACACTACAACTCAGCCAGTGGAGGACAGCTTCCCTGTCTGCCTTCACATTCCCATCACCCAGTCTGGGCTCCTGCATTAGCTTACCAGACACCATCTGAATGCTCTAAGAATAAATTATTCCTCTGGGAAACTATAAGGAAACCAAAAAGTCTCTCCATTCTTTACTCATACTGATTTTTTTTCTGATTTTTGTGCTACAACATGAGAGGGTAATCAGTGCCTAATCCCAGCCAGTCACAATACATAAATACAGAGAAAAGTTTAAAGTGCCTTCAGTCAGAGGTCTGATGAGAGAATAAACTGATGCCATGTCTCTCTCTCCAAAGACTTCTGCTCTGAGGGACCAGTAATGCAGATCTCAACATGAATCTGAAGACTGACAGTCACTTCCCACCAGAAAAGCAGCTGATCAACAGCAGACAGTCATCTTCCAGTGCTGCTGAGGTTCAGGAAAAGAAGGGGATTTTTATTACTCTCAGAATTCCCCAGCTCTCAGAGATACATCACACCAGAAACAGAAAGTGAAACTACCCAAGGAGGAAAACCTCAGTAAAGTGAGATCTTTTACAGACCATAGGCACATTAAACAGAAGAGACAGGCATCACTGTAGCTCTCCTCCCACTTTCCAAAGTGCTAGACTCCCCTCTTCTAGTAACCAGGACCCCTTACAAGCAAAAAAACCTTCCTCCTAATTCACTTCAGGCATCACTAGAGGGCCCAAAAAGCTCTACTGACGTGAGCCCAGGCAAGAGGCAAAGAGCTCTACAGCACATAAAATCGTGCCGCTGCTGCCAGAGGCTGAGCAACCCTGTCCTGCCAGGAACAAATGTGCTGAATATTCAGTCCAGAAGCAGGACCTCCTGCCTTTTGCTGCACAAAGCTGTGGCTCAAGTTTTTTAAGAGCTTTCAATTCTTGTCTCACCACCAATAGCAAATAATTTTGCAAAGTTGTAACACAGCAATCTAAGTCCTCCTTTAAAGATCAACAGGTCCACCGCACTCAGCCTGGTGAAATACTTATTCAAAGCCACTGAGAAAAAGCTAAGCAATAAAACTTTGAGGAAAAGGAAAATCCTCTTTGCATCTGCCAAAGTATGAGCTTCAGTTGATTCAAATAAAAATACCAGACCACAGGAAAAAAAATTAGGTTAATACGAACAGGAATCTCCCTTGTAATGCTGCGTAAGACATCCAAGCTTTAAAAGGTTGGTTTGGGCTTTTTTGGATCTCTGTTTCATTTTCAAAAACACAATTCACTTCCGGGGAAAAAAGCCCTTCCCCTCTGTAATGTTGCTGCTTGAGAACATGATTCCCAGAAAATTCTCCACAAGTGCAACTAATGGGTAGATCACAGCTTCCATCTGTGCTGTATTTCCAACAGAAATCTTTTTAAAATAGTGTTCTGCAGGGTCTTGTAAAGAAGTTGCCTTTTCTTTGGACAGTGTCACTTTGATTTGCATAGAATCACTAAAACTCTCGAGCTGGAATGGACCCTCAAGGATCATCACAGTCCAGCTCCTGGCTTGCATAGAACACCCCAAGGATCACACCATGAACCTGAGAGCATTACCCCAACACTTCTTGAACTCTGTCAGGTGGGTGCTGTGACCACTTCCCTGGGGATCCTCTTCCAGTGCCCAACCATTCTCTGGGTGTAGCACCTTTTCCTGATCTTCAGCCTAAACCTCCCTTGACAACTTCAGGCTATTCCCTCAGGTCCTGTCACGGTCACAGTAGAGCACCTGCCCCTCCTCTGCCCCTCATGACAAAGTCGTAACAGCAGTGAGGTCTCCCCTCAGTCTCCTCCAGCCTGAACAGATCAAGTGACCGCAGCCACTCCTCGTAAGGCTACCCCTCGAAGCCCTTCACAATCCTCATAGTCTGATTTTATCAGCAGTTGGCTCTTTCTTGAAAGATTTTAAGATAAATTATCAACAAAAGCCAGAAGATCAGGACACATTAACTTGGTAAAGACCACTGACCATTTAGATTGTCTGTGACAGTGATTTTTTCTCATACCTATACTTATTTTTTTTAAATAAACAACATAAAATAATTCAGACACCATGCTCCTCAGTACAACCCAGTATCCACTTGTCTTATAATTATCACCCAAGCACAAGGGATGCCTCAGCCCATCCATTTGTACTGTGCATTCTAAGACTGGTATAAGCTTCCACAAAGAAATAGATTTGAAATCCAGTGTGTTAACAATGACTTCACACAGTGCACACTCAAAAAAGCCATTTGTATGTATGGAACCTCCTGTAACATTATTCCAGCACAAACTATTCAGTGACAAATCCTATAAACAAACAGAAGTAGCCAACTGCTTCACTTTCCAATCTGCATGAAATGCAAACTCAAGTAGGAAAAGTTAGAACTCAACAGCACAAGATTAAGGGAAAAGAAAAAAGTAATTCTAAGGGTCCTGGCTGTTATAACAACACCAAAACCATTCTGACAGCTTCAGGCACAAAAGTAATTAAAACAAGCCGAATTGTGTGAATAGCTGTTTTGTATAAATAGCTGTTTTGTTCCACCCTAATGGAATGGCTTGACCTAACAAAGGAATCACTCATTTACATTGCCAGCCCAGATTTTTTCGCTTTTTCTGGTGGGATGCAAAAGAAAATTGACAACATGTGAATTAAAACACTTCACAGTGGATTTTATGAAATGGCTGGTATTGGCCTGATTAAGATTTACTCTATTCAAGATATACTTAAAAACACGAAACAAAGGCACAATTCAGAAAGAAAGAGGCCAGAACCATCCAAGTAAGACAGCAGCATTAGGAGCATCAAGTTCAATTGTTGTTGTAGAAGTACCCGTTCTCCTCGAAGGAAAATAACTCAGTGTATTTGAAAATTGATGGCCACACACTCTTCCTCAGTTTTAATAAAGTTGCTTATGTATGAGTTGTGGGCTGAATGCACTTCACACTGCTGAGCAGTTTTTTTGACAGCTAAAAATCAATTCTGTGATGGAGGGCAAAATAAACAACAGGACTGTTGCACCGTAATTGAAATTTTGGACAAGATTCCCGTCTCTCTTCCATCATTCAGTCATTCACAGGGCATTTGCACAATGGAATTTGAAATCCACAGTCATTCAATGATTACAACATTTAAAATTCTTTGTAAACAGAGAGGAGCAAAATCTGCAGAGAAAAATCCCAAGTCAGAATTCAGAGGCCAGACATGCAACATGTAGTGTGAGGAAGACCAAATATTCCAACACACAGTTAAATCCTTTCCTGAGTTATGGTCTTCACCCATAAGACCCAGCAGTTTTGTAACACACCTTCATTTTGCACTTTCAAGGAACAGTTTAAAAGCATTTGGACTCTATGTTTTGGTAGAGATACTAGGAAGCTTAGCTCAATGCTCCCCTTCTTAACAAGCTCCCCTGTAGGATCCTGTGCAGAGAAGCTCAGCCCACTCATGAAGGGGAAACACTTGCCTGCCCATCATATTTATCCCCAACATGCTGCTCAATGTAACAATTGTGACATAAGCAAAATAAAACCAACTTCAGTCAGCATGAAAGAAGTTCTTCCACATTTTCTGTTCCCTAAGAATTGCAGAAACATTAACATTCAGGATAATATTGCTTAGATGTGAAAGCTCTTATCATAAAGATGCTTTGAGAACAAAGCAGCCAGCATTACAGAAAAAAAAAATGAAGCAGATAAATAGATACTTCCTATATGAAAAAGTTATTTCTGGATTGACATACCAAGACCTGACCCAGGATCAGTTGGAAAAAAATAACATCACACAAAACCCTTCAAAGACTGACTCACATCCTCACTTTGACTCTCATCTTCGCTGGTCTGGTACATTACAGTGGGAGGCGATAGGTGATTGGCTACCATGAGCACAAGTTAAATACTTTTAGAAGAAAAAAAAAAAAATGTCATGCCGCAAGAAGGAAGACCACAAAGTGGTGAAATACAGTTCAAATAATAAATGTGCAGGTAAATTATACAATGTACTACTGATAGCTTAAAACACTATTTTGTGCAAAAATTAGCAGCGCCCAAACTGTTCATTTGAAAATGAAGATGAATATATTATCTGAAACATTTGGGTTACTGTACTTTTAAATTACTCACATTACATTCCTTAATACACATCAAGTTTTCTCTGTGTGGTAACAGACACTTGGAATAAGGACCTAAACCCAGCATCACTGTTGAACTGCAGTGTGGTTAGTCATATCCCTGCTGCTGTCATGTCCTCCCCTGTCATGATAAATGGCATTTAAAATACAAAGATACCACTTACTTGGTTCCAACTTCTTCAGATCCTCAAGCTTAAACTCATCCTGTGACTGGGTGGACTAGGACAGTACAAAAAATAAAAGAGTCAGATCTTCAGATGCACCCTCCTCATCTCAGAATAAGACGCAAGGTGCTTCCTTTGTTCAGGCACACCAAGTTACTACAAAGCTACATCCCCCCAGAAAATCTCCCCAACAAAAGGCAGGTTCACAGGTGATGCAGAGACTACATTACTTCTCACTTATTAAGAACAAACTTATCCAATATTCCAAGCTCTAATGAAAGATAAATATTTTTAAACCAACTCGTTATAAATTTTTCCTTACTGCACACAGGAACATTCACATTTCAAGACGTGTCCAACATTGTGATACTAGCAGAAATTACAGTACACAGGATGAGCTTGAAAAACTCAGCCAAGAACTCACTGAAAATAGAAGAGGAATTCCCATCTTTCTTTTCTCCAGCTCTGATGATGGTTTCATCCTCTGTAGCACATACATGTACAGTTCTCAGAAGGCCTATCTTACTGACTAACTCAACAGAGAAATTCTTAATTTTTAATTCTGAGGTAGCTCACCAACAGTTTGGTAAGATTAGTTTTTTCTGAGACAAGTGGCAGAGCTGGCATAAAAAGAAGTAGAAATAAGAGGATTGACACTGGACATTCACTTCTGAGTGGATGGTCAGGTCTTACCTATTATGTCATTGCACCCTTGGCATCCCTTAAGATTGCCCATTGTTTTCAACATTTAAGGTCCAATGAGATTTTTTTTCTTGATTTTGTCCAAGAGTGAATACCTTCTCCAAGACTGTGTAAGGATATTAAAGCAGCTATACACTTAGTGTTAGGAGAGTGGGAAAAGGTGAGAACACTCACTAACTGCTTTAATCTCTGCTAAGAAACCATAACCTCCCCAAAGTGAAGCAGGCAAGAAGTTCTTGCACTCTCTCATAAGGTTACAAAATCCTTGACTTACTGCTGGGTAATCAACAGCAAGGAGATGGTCTTGCATAACATCCACCTCTCCAGCTTGGCAGGTTATGACATGGCTGCAGCTTCTGCTGCTGCTCCCAGATGTGATCTGACCCACAAAGCTATTCCATAGTGGAATATGCAGGCTCTCCTCAAAGTCACAGTGACTCCAAGCAAATGAAACATTCTTCAAACACTCCAGGGTTAGATCAAAATAGAATGACAGGTAGAGGTAACCAAATAATTCTTCAAATTCTGCACAGCCTAGAGACTAGTCAGCCCCCCACCTCATGAGTCCAGCATGCTGTATCCCAGCCTTTCAGACAACTGAAGGCAGCACCTTGTCCAGCAACATGAAGTACTTGCTACTGGTGCTGGGAGTAACTGTGATTCAAAATTTGCCTGTCATCACTCTTTCTTGGCAAAGAGGTAATCCACTAACCCAGCCTTTGATTTATCCCTTCCCTATCCATGGTCTTTTGGAAATTTCTGTCACTTGTTTTTTTGTTTTGGGGATAAGCATGTGCTGAGAAGAAACAATATCCAGTCCTATTGATTGCACTGCGCTAGAGATGACTGCTGGGGATGCTTCTCCTCAGAGACACCTTTAGCTCGCTGGCAGCTGCAGGCAGGCACTCGGGATAGACCCATACGAAGTAGGAACTCGGTTTACCTCTAGTGAAAAAAGTTCAGGCGATGGTGAAGAGAAAAGGAGCGGGTTCTGCCGGAGAGTTAAATCCAGAGTTTATTCCAAGGTGACACAGTTCTGAATCTCAGTACAGTTCCGACAGACCCCGACCACATGGTTCCAGCACCTTTTAAACTCACCGGGAGGTGGGAGGGAGAGGATAGGTAAGCCACCAACCAGGTGGGAGGGGGAGGGTCTCAGGGGACAATGACACCTGGACAGGCCAATGACTCCAGGTCTGAAAAGCATCTTTTGAACTTCTGCCAATCACATGATGCCCTAGCTGGAATGTGGAACTGGACAGACAGCCATTAGGAAGAGGGCAGGGGGGAAACAAGGAGAAAGCAGAGCTTCACACCACAACACAGTCCCATGACATCTACTTTCAGTCCAGAAAAAAACCCAAAGAGTAATTTACAAATTATTGTTTTCCCACATTTTCCTAGAGCGCTGCCAGTTTTCATGACTGCTAAAAAGTAACTTTTATTCTACACAGACATTCTTCTTTCTGGTCTATTATGATTGTGAAGCAGCTGAATAAGTCTAAGGGTCATTCTGGTGATCTTTTTAACATTGCACACAGGTTAGGAAGAGAAACAAAACAGTTCAGAAGGGTGAAAATGAGGCAGAGAACCAAAGACACAAAATGTGGAGTTAAATTCCTGTACAAGCACCAATAGATGCTCATATAAGCACTTGTAGCCGTTCTTAAGGCAGGCACCTGGGCCATTATGACGACAGCCTGGAAATTCCAAATGTTCGCTCCATTTTCAGAAGTTTGGGTATTTCTGAAGACAGTAAACAAGTTTTAAAAAGCTCTACAGTTATTTGCTACTAAAGTATTAAGTCAGATAGGAAAAAGAGCTATACCTGTAAAGCTGCACTCCTCAGTTCCAAGCATGTTGCAATTTTAGCTATGGTTTTCTGAAATGGAAAAAAAAAAATTTAGTATTGAAACTAGTATTTGTCCTCATTGACACTTTTAAAGAATGTAAACACAAACAGTTGGTTTTGGGGTTTTTTTTGCCAAGGTTTCAGGTCTATTGTTCAGTACCAGACCATTGAGCATCAGAAGCTTTTTTTATAGGCAAGCAGGATTTACTGAAAGCACAATAGATGAAAGACATCTGCCACTTAACTCCCCTCCTACAGCCCAACAACACAGATGGAGGTCATTCACTCTGAAGAAACTGTAATAAAGCCTACCACATCATAAACTGTTTATAAACTCAACTGCTCTCAGGTGATAGGGGACTGAAAAAAAAAAAAATCCAAGCTAAGCAACCTATTGCCTCCTGAGAACCTGAGTTGTTTGGGCTGATTTGCCCTTTTAGGAGCCAGGCCTACAGCTCCCAACCTCAGCAGACTAAGTCCACTCACATCAGACATTACAGCAGCCCAGTATCTCAGCCCTAAAAAAAACACAGCCCACTCCTGTGGGTTTTGGTGGGAGAGGGAGTCTAAAGGTGAACTATTTCTCTAACTCTCTATTTTTGTGATTTTAAGAGATTTAAACTGTGACTGAATCATGGAATATATACCTGAATTCAAACTTGTCAGCAATCTAAAATATCTGTGAGCAGAACTGTGAAGTAATTTCTCATTTTCATTTAAAACTTCAGAAGAGAGGGAAGGGCTTCAAAATAGCCCATTGCAAGGAGTCTTGCTTTGAAGACAATTTTAAGCTTTTATGTTTCACAAAGTAAGATTCTCCAGCAAGTCACATTTGTTTCTGTTACTACCAGCTGAAATGAGGAGTTAAGACTTTCACGAGTGACACGAAGAGAACACAACTACCCAGTGTATTTTTCCTGACCATCACAAGTTTTTTACTTGACTAAAACTTTTTGTGAAGAAAAACTCAGATGATGTGCAGAAATAAGTGTCAGATAGAAATTCAAAATATTCCATGGAACATTTATAGGGCAAGAAAACCAGCAACAATGAAGCTACAAAGAAAAGAGGTTTATTTTCAAATTATAATTCCCCCCAAAAGGAAGACTAAAGTTGTAATACACACCTGTAATTCCTTCTCTCCTTTTAAATCAGGCAGTATAAAACCAGCTTTTCCACAAGCTGGATGCAAGGGGAGGAAAAGATTTCCAAGAGCACAATTCTAGCATCAAAGAACTTCAAGAGTATGGGCACCTGGCAATCTATGCAGTGTCAGTCAAGTCCTAAAGGACGGTTATGTTTCTTGGACTCCAAGAGGCTGGTAACAGCAGATAAAAACTATGCATGCTTTCAAAGGTGCCTCCCCCATCACCTGTTCTGGTTCTCCTCCAAAGTGGTGTCACAAATCCTTCTCAATCTGCTCCTAGGCCCCCAATAATTCACCAAATTAAGTGACTGCAGTTTCAGTTCACCTTAGGTCACATTGAAAGTTGAAAGAATTCAGGAATCATAAGTAGGTTAGACATCAATACCTCAAGGGCAGAGCCAAGAGCTGGAGTGTTCAAAAGCCTCAGGTATCTGATTTTCATCTGCCACCACAGGCTCATCAAAGTTTTTGAAGCCATTCCTCCCCAGCTGGCATCTCTCCTTAACATTGTTACAACATGGCACTAGGCCAGACTTTTCATCTCCATAATTTTTTATTACTGTTCATTGTATGGCAGCCTTTCAAAACTTTAGTTCTTCTGAGCACCTTCCCAAAAAGCAGCGAGTGATGCCTATTAACACAGGACACATTGTTCAGTCAACAAACTTCCTCCTCCCCAAAATAAATTCTGCAATGCAACAGAGACCCATGACTGGATCTCCAGCACAGCTTGAAAAAACACAGGTATTTTGAAACAGAAAAGAGCACATAGAGTCCTGAATTCACTTTCAGACTTTGAGACCCACACTGCATACGAAGGTGTTGTCGATTTGTTTACATGGACTGCCAGGCTGGGTGGGAAGACACCAAGTAGTACTGCAGAAGCAGATTCTTAGTCCCTAGAAGCAGAACATACTACAGCCATCTAATCAGCTGTAGTATAACAAAAGGAACTCCTTTTTCTATTTGTGAACATCTGGAAAAATATATCCGCAAAGGTAGATTCTTAAAGAGGAAGGTGTGAAATAATGGGTAAAAGAAATGAGTCCACAGGTTCCCTAGGGAAGGGAGGGGAATCTCTGAGGTTTGACTACAGCTCCAGCATTTGCAAAAGTCCAGCTGTTCCAATGGTTTGAGTGTTGACTGCTGAGCAAGAAGCATGTCCATTCTGTGTGAGATCAAAACTCCTCCATTTGCATAACAGAAAGAGGGCTATGAGTTTGCAGGGTACCAGCATACAGCCTCCATGCTCCATCACAGAACCAGAACATGTAAACAGATTTTCACCTGGCTCTGCCCCTCCTGGTTTCTCATTAAGCCCACACCATAAATAAGGTCTCAGAAGCACTGCTCAGCCCCTATCTCCTGCGTCAATACACCAGTAAATTCAACAACTCCACTATTCCCTATCCTGCAGATTCATAACTGTGTGTTCTGAAAACTGCCTGAACTAGGAACTCCCTCACAGAACAAAGAGCGATACAAAATGTGTGTCCTCTGGCTCCTGGGAGCTGAAGAGCAATAATGGCTCTAGAAACACATTAATTTAAGAGAGTTTGGGAGTCTTAAAATAGTAAAGAATAGTTTTTACATGGAATCTATTGAAATATGGCAAGCTCCCAGCAGGCATTATTCATAACTATTTCTTTAAGGGACCACACCCAACCCAAAAGTTAAAAATGCAGCTAAACACTGCTATCATTTTCAGCTGCAACTATCCCTGCTGCAAAGGCTCCTTTTTGCAGCAGGGAAAACATTCTGCATCTCATTAGAAAGACTGAAGCCATAATTAACTTAGCTAGTTAAATATAGTTTAGATTCAGTTTTATGTAAACTCATGATTAGAATGGGGAAAAGTCAGTTGATCTTGTAGTCAAGGTTTCTTCAGAGGAGTTGTGTGAGTAAGGACTGTGCTAACTGTCAAAGCAAAGATGTTTGCACAAACACAGAGCCAGAGCAGAGCTTGGGTTTAACCAGAGTTTAGACTGTTAGAAGACCAGTAGTTTAATGAATCATGCTAAGACTGTTCAACAGCACTTGTATTTCAGCAAGTTAACATGGCTTCAAAAGCAGGATTTTGTAACACTGATGAAAACTCAGCCTAGCACAGAAACAGTTACACAAGAAGCAACAACCGTGGTTAGAAGAGGGCTTTAAAGGTCACATTTATTGCACAGAGAACTGGGTGAGAGTAACGGTACCTGGAGGCAAGCTGACAGACATAGCCAAACCTAACTGGAACGATTCCTATCACAAAACACAGTGGTTGATCATGAATGAAGACAGGATTTTTAGAGAATGGAGGTAAAACAGTGAACAGCAGTATTCAAAATGGTAGGACCGAGGTAAATTCATCAGGAGCTGTATCTCTTAGTATTCCACACATGCTGCCTCTCAGTGATAAAACTGTTGCACAGCCTCTTTATAGCTGTTGAAGGGAAACAAAACACAATGATTTGCTGTTTACAGGATCTGCAGAGAAATGCTTCAATAAAATTCACAATCACTAATGAAGAGTCTAGCACAGTCAATTACCCAAGTTAAGACAGAGAACGAAAAATACAGAATTATGTCCAGCAATAGTTACGACAACCCATCACAATTTGAAAATACAGGAGTGAACAACAAAATCTGTAGTCTGCTCTTTCAGGACAAGTAGCATATAGTGTTTCAAAACTGATTCTTTAGGAGCAAAAATGGGAGATACAACTATTTAAAAGCCTGAATTCTTACCATAAACAATACATGCATTAGAAGATAAATGATAACTGGTTCACAGGATGACCAGGAAAGAAACTGGTGGTATCTGTCAAGTGTTCTTAGACTAACAGATTGTATGATTACATTAGCAAGTAACACACCATCAATTTTTGTGCGGCCACATCTGCACTGTAGCACAACCTGTGATGCATGAAATAAACCCAAATATGGTAAAAGTTCATACAGACAGATAGGGATGAGGATTTGAACCTAGTCTTGTCCTTCCCCTGCAGCTGTAAAGAAAGTAGCATCCCCTTGCTACAGAGGAATCACTGCTGAAACCCATCTTCCCCACAGAGTAGGTCAAGTAAGAAACGATGGCCTCACAACAATTCTCAGCAGTATTTATGGTCCTTTGGAAAGCAGCTGACTGAAAATCTACCAAAAAAACTGCACTGAGGGTAGATCAAGCAACTGGAAATAATCATAATCAGCTTCATGGTCTTTCAATCTACAAAATTCTGCAAATAGCCTTGGCCAGTGACATCAGATAAGCAAACCCTGAAGGTTACAGACTCTTCCACAGTTAAAAAAAAAAAAACCAAAAAAAAAAGTGGCTCTTGTATAACATACAGAGCCTCAGAAATCATGCTGGTGGGTGCACTGGCAGGAGAACAGTTGAGCAAAAGTTACTGATTTGTAGCTGATTTTTAGAAGGGCAGGGGGAAAGAAGATACATTTCCATTTAATCAAATTGCTTACAAACCCAGTATGCACCAAGCCCTCTAGCCACATGCCATGTGAATGATATTAGTGATGATAGTAATTAGTCATACTGACTAGATGATATATTGGACAAGCTCCTGCAGAAATAGGGAAGACAAGCACAGCAAGGAGCTTTACATCAGAGATTTTGCTGTGCAGAGTTTAAAGTGCTTTTTTTAAGCAACAGCAAAACTCCACTCACAATCTTTTTTTTTTTTTTTTTGTGACTATCATTCCTCAGGGTAGAGGAGATAAAGTGTTCTTTCAACAAAATGTTGGGGAATTGGTTTGTGCATGTGGCTAATGAAACAGACACTGCTACTTGATAAACAGACTCAAAGATTCAGTGCATCAGCCATGTCATGATCGGCAAAACCAGCAGTGATAGAAATGCCATCCTCTTTTATAAATTATTTCAGCTTTAGAAATGGGGATCACTCTGCTAGGATGTAAAACCACCAGCCATTACTTTTTTCTTTGCAGAAGACTGTTGCCTTAAGACATGACACCACTTGTGCATGAAACATCTGAGGTCAGTTATCTCCACTTCCTGAACCCCCCAGGCCTTCCCTCATGGCTGACCTCATTCACTTCCACAATCTGGTTCAAGGTCCTTTTCATAAGACTCAGGGAACATCTGGAGGCAAAGCCCTGTGTGGTTCTGGTTCCCATACTCACAGGAGATGATGTCTCCAGAAGTGAGATTAACAGCTTTACCTTCATGAAGTAACTACATTTTCAAAAGTCTCCACAGAGGGGAAACACACAGTAAAGATGACTCTAGCTGAGAATGATGGTGAAGGCTACCAGCAAGGGAGGGAGAGCAGAAGCATTCAAGGAATAAACAGCAGTCCAACATTAACAAGGCTCTCATGGCTTACAAATCAGGAAAAGTGGACCAAATTCTTCTCCAAAATTATGGCTCTGTTTAAGGCAATCATGAGCTTTATCATCTTTGCAGAAGGTAAGCAGAACATGGAGGACCAGATCTTTGCTATTCATATTGGTACACATAGAGGAAACAGCTATGTTTAACACGAAAATCTGAAAATACACGTCTGTAGTTTTTTATTCTTAAGAAAAGCATGCCTTTATAGAAGACAAGGAAATTTAGTAGGGCCTCATATCTCAAAAGATTTTATTTTGCACTAAATGTCTGAGCGCATGAGTCCACTTAAATCCCATCACAGAACTGCAGTAGTATGTTGCTGAGACAAGAAACAGCCTTTTCAACTGAGGGGAGAGAGGGAGGAGTAAAGTAATTTCAATATTTTGAAAGATTATAAACAAATAACATTCTAAGAGACTGGTAGGGAGTATTCTGCCAGGACTCTTCCCTGTCAGGTGTTACATGTTAAGCTTTCATCCCCCTCACACACCTTCAATATCTGCAGTTCAAGATGTTTTGCATTCAGAACTCACAACATAAATTGTGCTAATCTTGAATAAGTAAGTTATCAAACATTAATCAAAAAAAAAAAAAAAAAAAAAAAAAAAAAAAAAAAAAGAGAAAGAAATACCCAGTTTATGAAAGACACTGACCAGCATGCCTGACATTCAATAGTGCAGCAGAGCATCCCTCACATCTAATGACAGCAACCATTTTAGCCACACTGGGCTCTGTTGCTGTTTGTGTATATTGAGGGAGGAAAAAAGGTCTCATAAGGCTCTGGCCTGCAAGATAAAAAAACATAATACACATCAACATCTGAGTCAAGCTCCTTGCCTGAGCAAACAGCAGTACTCACCTTTTGATCTTCTGTGAATTCCGAGTTGTTGTGCTGAGACTGTGCCTCTTTCTGGAGGTGCCTGGCTAATCTGGATGGGGAAAAAAAAAATTGTAAAGTGGGAACACAACACAAACACACACACCCCAGTCCCAGAAAATGTGTCAGCCAAAAGGTTCACAGACTGCTCCTCCAAAGAGGTTTGGGCTGGTTTTGCTGTTGTGTTTTTGCTTTGTTTTTGTCTTTTGAAACAAAGTTTTCTACAGCCATGGTAGTTCGTACTTAAAAAAAAAACGCAGAAGGTGGACAAAGTGTGCAACTACATTAGGCAGGAAAGACTAATGCGTCATGAAAGGAGAACAGGTAAGAGGGTCATTATAGCCAACAGCCCCTTTTACAAGCACTGACTTTTTTCCTCTCACAATCCCCTTCTTTTACAATAAGAAACCACAGACTCTGTGAAGACCCACTGTGGTGCAATCCCACGCACATTTCCCGGGAGAGGCTGAGGCAAGTGAGATGCCAGGGGGCTCAGGTGAGTGCACCCTAAGTTATGGCACACACTCCCCCAGCACTGGAAGCCAGGCACAGGGCAGCTTGGCCTGGGCTGCTGGGGTGAATCCACTCACATTTGTGCCTGTCAGCATCACTGGCGGAGCACAAACCTCACCCCTTGTCATCACCAAGACAGGAATACCAAGGGGTTTGGAAAGTAACAGTAAGCAAACAGCTCGAGAAAGCAAAAAGAAGCTGGAGGGAAGCTATGGGAAGAGTTACAATTTCTGTCCTGGGAGGAAGGAGAACATTAAACAAGCAAAACCTCTGGGCAATTGTTGCCAATCCTTGTAAATAATTTTTTTTACAAGCAGAGGGAGAGGGAGGACAGGGGTTGAGGGGAAACCCAGGCAAATCACAATAGGCTTCCTCCTGGAACCTCACAAGTTTGCACTGTGAAAGGGACTCTGCTTCCCTCCACCACTACTGTGGGCATTGGCCCAGTGTAGGAGGGGTTTATAAAATATATACACCAAGATGCATCCAGCAGAACAGATTGATGTCAAAGCCACAGGAACCAAAATCAGAATTCAATTTCTTTGCTTTTCCTCAAAATCAGCTCTCAAAAAATGCCCATACTGATTGAGGCCACTGTAGCTTTTAACTCTTACCAGAAAAAACACAACCAAACAGGATGAGGTAACTGCACAACTAGGTGGTATTGTCCCACTTCAAAAATGGAGAAAGACTGGGGCTGAGAAAAGACAAAAAGCATAAACATACTTGAACGCAAAAGTACACTCCTTGCCTACTGTCCTGCCCTATGATACACAGGACACAGAGAAAGAGCATTGTAAAGTAATGATTTAAGAAAACAGATTATCATAGCAGCAATATGCCACCCACAACAGGCAGCATCACAGCATTAACATTTCTGCAAGCATCACTAACAGAACCCTCTTTCCATTTGTCACTAATACAAAAAAATCCACCCTAATCCAAATAAATGCATCTGGCATTCCTCTTGAAGCTCATTCAAAGTTAGATAAGACCAAGTTCCATGATGGGGACACTTAACAGGGAAGCCACTGCTGACAGCTCGAAGGGTTCTTGCATAAATAATCACCCAAATGACTGAGGGCCAATCTTTGTACCAAGCTTCTTGAACTTCTAGGGTTAACATGAAGACCTGAGCAGATAGACACAGGAGGTACATAATTCTGCTTTACATCAGCAGCCATCAGGACTCAGATTCTTCCCAATCCAAACTTTCTCAGCATCAGCAAGCCTTGTATAAGCAGCTTCTCTCCAGGATGCTTGTGTGGATCAACCCAGACTCTGCTGGTGTCCACAGCACCTGGACAAGAGCAGCACCACACCTCATCCCATTTCAGGGTGCCTTTGAAAAGGCAACAACATAAACCCATCCTGCAACATCTATCCGCAACTACAGCTCTGTATCTTTTCCTGTGCTGCTTGTTTGCAACTTCTATCCTACAGCTTGATACTGTTATTAATTTACTTATTTACTCCTAAAGATACAGGATAAAGAAAATATATACACAGAAAAGGTTTTGCTCCTCCCTTGGAAATATCTCCCTGTAATCCTTTGATCTTCTCTCTCTTTTCTAATCCTCAGACCACAGAGTTCATCTATTGACAAGTATTTAGTAGAAACTCACTGATAAGAGCAGCCTCCACCCAAGAGGAGCTTCCTTCCAAAGACACTACACTGCTCCCAGGTCAGAATAGAACCAGGGTGTGGAGATCATCTCAGCTCTGTCCGACACAAGCAACAGAGTGAGGAAGGCAACAGAAGTTGCACTTCAATTCTCAAAATGGACTGTCTGTAAATGTTTAGTGACCTCACTTCTCAAGGAAGAGAGCTCAGAAGGAGAGCCCAGAGACTTTTCATTCCAAAGAAACATCATTATATGAAACTCACTGCTCAGACTGCTTAGACAGTTTAAAGCATTCATATTCTACTGGACTCCTTGTAGACATCCACATAAGGGCAGTTAGTAAAAATATCTTATTTTACTTCTTGATGATTCTTTTTTTCTGCTGAGATACAGATCTGGAAGAGAACTTCTTTTCATCTCTCTGGCAAGGTTTGTAGAGTAAAAGCCTGCCCTACTCTAAAGGCCATCAGCAAACTGCATAGTGATCATAGTCAGCATCAGTGAACTTGCAGTGACAAGTAACACTTCATCCTTCCTGGTGAGTGAATGAAATGATGAGATTACAGCCTCTCCTGACCACCCAGTACGTCGCCAGCAGGCCAGTTACTCTGAATGACAACTGAACTGGCAACCAGCATGGTTAGAACCCAACTTGACCAGTCCTGAACAGTGCTAAAAGACCCCTCAGGGAGCATCTTTTCAGCTGACTTTCTCTTGGCAAACAGTTGTGAACCCTCTTGTCAACTTCCAGAAAATTAACCAGGAGAAGCCTGGCCAGAAATACTGCAATCACAAAGTAATTTTCATTGTCATGGCAAATGGAGTAGTAGGGAAGAACATCTGACTAAAGGTACCAGGTGCATTTCCAAAGAGTCCATCATCAGTGCCCTGTAGCTGATACTCCTCTGCTGCCACAGGATTCATGGATAGTGCAGTCACACCCTGTGCCAGCCAACCTGACTGGGGCTGCCAGGTTCCCCACTCTCCCACCCTGGTACCATCAGGGACACAACACACAAGAATATGATGGACCCCTTTTCATTCTGATGGGTTGTGTGGAGTTTTTTTGGTTAAGGCTGATACTTAGGCAGCCCACCCATTTGCCAGGTTGCTCCACTGCCACAAGCATGGTGCCAGGGCAACAGGGTGATGGGATGGGGGCATCCCGGTCCAATGGTGCCTCGGGGGCTCCACCAACGAACCATTCCGGCAGCCCAGGCTCTCAAAAATCACAACCTGGTTTGGGGTGGAAGGGTCATTAAAGATCACCTTGTTCCATCCACTGCCATGGGCAGGGACATACCTTCTACCAAACCAGGTTGCTCCAAGCTCCACGCCAGCCGCTGCCGCCCTCCCAGGAGAGCAGAACGGCCGGCTCCCGCCTCGCCCCCCGGCCGGGCACCTCCCAAGCGAGCTCCTCGGCACCTGGCCCCGTGCCTTGGGGAAGGGCCGAAGCCGCCAGCGGCGCCCCAGGGGCGAGGGGCCCGCGGCCTGGGCCCTGCGGGACCCCCCTGCCCTGCCCTGCCCCGTCCCAGCCGGGGCTGCCCCCTCACCCCGGAGCCTCGCCCGGGACTCCGGGGCCAAGCCGGGCCCGCACTCACATCTGATACTCGTCGATCGCCTCCACCAGCTGCCCCCAGGAGTCGAAGTCGGTACCCTTCCTGAAGCTGGCGCCCCAGCGCTGCAGGAGGCTGCGGGCCGCCTCCGACATAGCCCCAGTGCTAGGGCACCATGCTCACCCCGCGCCGGGGAACCCACCGCGCCGTACAGCCGCTCCCTCCAGCCCCGCGCCGTTCGGGGACACCCGAGCGCCGTGGCGCCTCCCGCCTGCACTGCCCAACCGCGGAGGCGGTGCCGGCCGCGCCCGCCGGCGCCATCGCTACCGAGGCGATGGCGCCACTTCCGCCCCGGTATCTGTCATGGCGCCGATCACGTGCGCACGGGTGGGGCCCGGGCGGGGTCGCTCCGCTCCTCCCTTCGCTCCTCCCGCCGCTCCCGGTCGTGCCGCCACCACAGGCCCGCCCCCAGGTAAGCCCCGGCGCCCACCAGCAGCGCCGCAGATGGCTTTCGTCCTTCGGGAGGGTCGGTGCCGTTGCTGGTTTGCTGGCGTCCCCACTCCTGCCAGTGTTGGTGGCGTTCAGGGGTCCTTCCCGCGGGAGGACTGTGGGCCCCGGCCGCACCGGCGGCCGCTGTCCCGGGGGATCGCCCTACAGCCGCAGGGCTGTTGTTGGCGGCGGCCTGGGGACTCCGGTGGGGAGGAGGGCGAGCGGCGGGATCGATGCGATCGGCCGCGATGGGGCGGTGCCATTGACTCTCGGCTGGCGCTGCCTGCGGCAGCGGGCGCGTGACGCACTGCCGGGAGCGGCGGGGCCGGGCCGGGGTACCGCGGCCTCGAGATCCTCTCAGGGACCTTTCCGGGCCGGGCCGCGACACTGCGGTGTCAGCAGCGCTGCGCAGGTGGGTGGGCACGGCGCGACAGCCGCTGGCCTGACGGACAAACCCCGAGAGGTACCGGCGCGGTAAGCACGGCGCCATAGGTGCCGACGCGATGAACGAACCCCCTGCTCGGTCTGGGGGATCTGGGCAGTGCCGGGAAATCAGTGCTGGCAGACCTTCTTGCGTTTGTTTTGGTTTTGTTTGTTTGTTTCTCACCAAAGCTGCAGAGTGTTTTTATAGGGATGAACGGAAGGGATTCCAAAAGGACCACGGGATGATGGAGGTCCTAGGGGGCCTCCTTTCCAGCGTCCTGCTCAAAGCAGATACAGCTACGAGGTCACACCAGGGGCTCGGGGCTTTGTCCCTTGATATCTGGAAAACCTTTGAGAGGCAGAGTGCAGAACTTGCTTCTCGGTTTTTCTGTCCTCATGGTGACGTTTTACCCAGTAGGGGCCTCCCTTGTTCACGATGTGTCCATTATGTTCCATCACCCTGCGCTGCTGTTGTAAAACTCATTGCAAAGCTTGTATTATATTTGGCTACTGAAATTGAAGTGAAAGGAAAGAGAGAGTCGGGTTTATCTCTGCCCTCCCAACCTTCCAGGTCTGATGCACATGTGTAAATCGATCCATGTTTTCAGTCAGTGTTTGTGGTTGCAGGTTCACGTATACCAAAGGCTCCCAAATACAAGCTATTCACAGATGGACCAGACACAGTATAATGATCTCAGTGAATTGAGATTTAGCCTGGAAAGGAGGAAGGAGCCTCAGAGGTGACCTTATCACTCCCTACAACTCCCTGAAAGGAGGTTGTGGCAGGTTGGGGATCAGCCTCCTCTTCCGGGTATGAAGTGACAGAATGAGAGGAAGGGGCCTCAGGCTGTGCCAAGGAAGGTTCAGGTTTTGCATTATGAAGGATTTCTTCACAGAAGGAGTTGTTAAACGTTGGAATGGGCTGCCCAGGGAGGTAGTGGAGTCACCCACCTCCATCCCTGGAGGTGTTTAAGGAAAGGCTGGACGTGTCACTCAGTGCCATGGTCTAGTTGACATGGTAATGTTCTCACAAAGGTTGGGCTCAGTAATCTCAGGGTCTTTTCCAACCCAGTTGATTCTGTGATTCTTAGATATTTCTCATGTAATTTACAGATATGATCAGCCTTGTTACCTCAGCAGGAGGTAACAAATGTGGAGGTTTTTTTCCTAGCAATGTGTGTGCTCACATAGAGCAAAGTAGGTGGTAGCCTTTTGCCTAACTTTAAATGCTTTCTGAGGCATTTTTATTTCAAGGGAGTGTAATTCTCACACAAAGCACGTGGATAATGAGCACGAGGCATATGGAAGCTTGGCATTTCAAATGGGGAAAAGAAAGAAATTAATTTTAAATTAGTTATTTACATTTGGAATATCTTTTTGCGAGCAGAGGACCAGGACATGGGCAGCATCTCAGTTGTACCTGTTCCTGCAGCTGGTCTTTCCACTCTTTAGATTCGGCATAAACAACACCGCAGGAAGAAAATGACCCACTGGTTCCATCGCAACCCTCTGAAGGCTACAGCTCCTGTTTCATTTAATTATTATGGGGTAGCCACCACTCCAGCTGCAACAAAGGTTTGCAAGTAAGTATACTTGGGACTAGCTTCACTCTGCCTCTTACAGTTTGGAGGAAATCCTTAAAAGCAATGGTTGCTCTTCAGTTTTTGAGATGAAGATGACTAAAGACTGTGGATGCCATGGGACAGGGAGAGAGAAATGGCAAGCGTTTCTCACAGTGGCTTGTGAGAAATTTTAGGGAGTTGGAAAGATGTGATAACCTGTTGACTATAAACAATTTGCAGGTGCTGTTTTTCTACCTTGTTTTTCTGTTCCTCTCAAGGACAGTGTGTGAGAAAGATGTTTCTGTTAGTTAGCCAATAGAATAGAATCTATCGTACCACTCAACAAAAACCGCGCGGTTCTTCTTCGCCTTTGCTACGATCCTGCCTCTTGTCTGTTCCTGCCCTGACCCCAGCGCACGAGCGACAGAGATGTGTAGGCAGGGAGGTGGTAAGACACTGCTAACACAGAACATTTGCTTACAGAGAATGAATTCTCCAGTCTCTGCACAGCAAGGCCAATTACAACAATGCAGAGGCAAAAGACTAAACACTTCATTGTCTTTCTGATGACTGTGCGTTCCTCTGCAGAAGATTGCTTAATTTCCTTAAGTGGATAGGGCCTGACTCTTCTGTTGTGGATAGGAATGTAATGAAAAGGGATCTCAGCCTATTTTGCAGATCTATTCTTATCTCTTCATCTTATCATCCCATTCTAATGTTGAAGACTGTTCCTGCTTGTTGCTTCCCTTTCCTCTCTGTGCACCCAACCTCGTGGCAGGTAAAGGCACAGTTATTTTACTTAGTGTAAGAACAGTAGATTGAGTACTGATTATCCAGTGCTGTGCGTCCAGTCATATGTATCCAGAGGAGAAAGGAAGATTTTTCTGTATTAGTACATTTTTAATAGTTTTTTTTTTTTTTTTTTTGTTTTTTTTTCTCCTTTCATTTAGTGACTTGCGGTTGTCTCGAACACGGCTATTGGAGCTGTTTACAGACTCAAGTTGTAATCCAGAAATGATGAAGAATGCAGCTGACTTGTACTTCTCACTCCTGCAAGGTAGGGAGATTTGTTAGCCGTACTACTAATTCATCAAGAGAACTATCAGTTCAATTTTAATAGCAGTTCTCATAATGTTAATTGTGCTGATCTCCTGTAAAGAAGCTTTGCACTTCTCAGGAAGGAGAGTACCTTCATGGGTTCTGTGCTTGATACAGCCAGTGCTGGCTGCTCGCCAGGCCCCTTCTCCATGTTTCAGTATCCTTTGTGACCTTGCAGTACTAAGTGCTGCCCTGCCCTCCCGCCTTTAACCTCATTCTGCTTCCTGTTGGAGGAGAAAAGGTGTATTATATTTTAGGTGGTGGTGAGTTGCTCCCTAAGTATAAATTGAGTCTATTAATTAGTTTATTTCATTTAGTATTCAGTGTAAACTGCTGGTTTGTCTAATACTAGACCATAGACTTGTTGCAAGTTTACCTTTTACTGCTGCTTATCTTAGGTGTGTGTATATATGTAGTTGTTCATTAGCATGATGTCTGCATTTTCAGTAGATGGTTCAGCTGTGCTGACACATTCCTTTGAAACCTTCCTTCTGCCAATATTTGGGTAACTCTCCTTAGCAGTCAGATGCTCAGCCAGTTTTTTTAGGACTGAGTTTTCAGGAATCAGCTGATTTGTGGAAAGTGGGATCTTTCAGTCTGTGGGAAGTAAACATTGGTTTAATGAGCTCCTGTGTAGGCTAATGTCACATCTAAAGGTCAGATAAGAGTCCCTGTTGCAACAGCCAAGAATTGGTTAGTTTCTTCAGGAAAATATCATGCTTGGCCACTAAAATCTCCTGCATGTGAAAGGAACAAGTATTTTCTGATTTTATAAATATGTGACACACTGACAGGTATAGCCCCAGTAGCTGCTTTGGCAAGCTCTTGTCCTCTTAAAGTCTGTAAGGCCTGATCAGACCAGGGCCCTTCTTCAGCCTCACTAAAAAATTCCTGGGTCTGCATATGTGCGGGTTTGAACATCCCATAGCATGAGCCTCATCCCACTAACTGCTGTTTTCTGGGCCACTGGACATAAACAATTTCCTGTAGCCCTGGAGATAGATGATGACTAGGTGAGCCCATGCTTAGAAGCCCTTTTCCCTCTCCCTGTTGACCAGGCAGCTTTTCCTGCAGTTTCCTAGTTGGCACTATGGTGGCATAGACAGCCACTCACTTACCTTGAAGACCTTCAGTCATCCTGTACCTGGGCCAGTCCCACTCCCAACTTGTCACCATATGGGATGTACACTCGTCTGCCAGGTTTTCCTTGAACAGTCAAGATTCTCAGAATTGAGTTGGTAACATGCTGGGCAAGCAGTTTCCTGTAGTAGCCAGTTGTTTTTTTCCACATTTTTTTCTCAAAATACTGAGGAATAAAAACCCCAGGAAGTAAACATGGGGTTTTGAGGGGTTCAGCAAGAAACATTCCTTTATCTATATCTATATTCTTATTGATCCATCTCCTTCATTACTCATTTCTGCTTCTTACTTTGAGATTGCCTGTTTTATTATTCCATAGGTTTTATCCTTTCACTGGATGACTCATCCCAAGAGTGCAAGTTGAGATATATTCAGAATTTCAAGTGGACAGACACGTTACAAGGACAAGTCCCGAGGTGTGTGTGCTTTTTTGGGTGTGGGGTATGCAGCTGCTCTCTGCTGCTCTGTTACACACATGCACAGGCCTGAAGGGAAACAGAAATGCAGCAAAGTCTTGAACATAAAGTAGTTTCTAAAAAGGTGTTGCTGTGTTTTTGTTAACTGCTGTACCATGTTAGGTGTTCTGAACTGTGCCTAGTGGCCTTTATGTTAAGCTGTGAGAATGCACAATAATGGTAGAAGGATCCATTAGGTCTCAGTTGATCTACAAACTGAACCTGCAGTTAGCTAGAGCAGCACAAAGAAAAACCTTGAGGGTATTGGTGAGTTGCGCATGGTAACAAAGCTCACTGCAGTTTAAAACTTAATTTGGCACTATTGCCTGACCAGGAACTTCTGTGATCTGATTTTGTTCTTGTCCTCTGAAGCTCTGAGTACATGTCCTCTTGGTTCAAACAAACAAATCTTCTGTTTCCAGGAGGAATACGGATCTGTAACCTTCTGAATTATTCACTTGTCTCTTGCTATTGGAGGTAATTGTGTTGTATAATCATGCCTACAAATTTGTCAAGCTTTAGCTAGAAGTGCTTGACCTCCTCAAAGGTGTAATTCCCCACGGAAGAAAATTTGTTGATTAGGACTTTATTCTAATTTTCTCACAGTCATGAACACTTGCACTTGTGCCAATATTACTCTTCCCACTCCCACATCTTTCTTTTGAAAAGGTTTGCTAGTTCCTAAGCTAAACTGAGCTTGGGATTGCAAGTTCAGTCTTTTCAAAGACTCTGTTTTTACCTTTTGAAATTTCCTGCTATTTGCACATGCTGTTTGTCTGCAGTTACATAAATAATTGCAATAACATTCATTTGAGAGAGTTGTAACAGACTTATTAACTTAGCAGTACAACTTTAAAGTGGACATTCCAGGGCAAGGCTTTGCACAAAATGTGCGACTGGGGAAAAAAAAAAAGGGGGGGGGGGGGGGGGGGCAAAATGTCAGCCACACCCAAAGCTAAACAGATCTCAAGTTACAGTTTTAAAATAGGAGTTCCCAAAAGGGAAGGATGGGCGTCTGAATGTGTTAGATTCTGAGTTCTTAAAGGGAATAAGTAAAAAAAATTGTCTCTCTTCGGTAGTTCAGTGAAGTAGGAGGTTCAGAATTGGAAATTGTTGACATCTTAAATGAAAAATGTTTTATGGAGAGAAGTGTTGACTTTTGCTACGTGAACTATCAGCAGAGAGAGATGTGAGAACAAAACTGAATGCATTAAGTTTTTTGGGGGGTTTTATCTGTCTTTCTTTAGTGCCCAGCAGGATGTAGTGTTTGAACTGGTTTCCATGGGATTTAATGTAGCTCTGTGGTACACAAAATATGCATCAAGACTCGCTGGAAAAGAAGAGTAAGTTGTTTTCTTTTCTTAACAATTCTGCTGCAGCAATACTCCACCAAAGATTTAGCAGGTTCTGGGGGTTGCCTGCTATAGGAAATGTCCAGCTCAGGCAGAGGAGTTCCAGGAGGCAGTTGGTCTTTACACACAAGCACTTCAATCCCTTCTTGCCTCTGTAAACCGAGTGCAGGAGTACTACATGACTGTGATACAGAGAAAGTGTCAGTTCTCAATAAACCCTTCCTCAGTCCCCCTCTAAATGTCCAGGTAGAAAACTGAGATTCTTAACATCACAGCTCTGCTGACATTTAACCTTATAAACCTCTAAATCCTTGGCTTCTAACACTGATGTTGCCTTTTACTTGAGAGTCATCACAGGATCTTACATTTCTTTTCTTTCAAGCAAGTTATATATGATTATTTCATGATTGGACACTATAAGAAACTTCTTTACTCTGAGGGTAGCACAGCTGTGGGATAGGTCACTTAGGAATTTAGTGGGCTCTTGATTCTTGAAGGATTTAAGATTCACCTAGACAAATCCATAACTGACCTGATCTGCTGCTGTGAAATGTGGTGCCCCAAAGCAGGAGGTGGCACTAAATGACACTTAGAGTCCCTTTCTAACTATAATTTTACCAATTCATTCTATTTTCTCAGTATAACAGAGGATGAAGCAAAAGATGTTCACCGCAGCCTGAAGATAGCAGCTGGGATTTTTAAACACCTGAAGGTAGAAGGACCTTCTTTGCTGCCTGTTCTTCAAGGTGTCTCCAAATACTTGACTTTTTGTCTTAGAGAGGCCTTTGCTATACACACATACCTGAGAGCACCTGAATGATGCAGGAAACAGAAGGGTGTTGATGTGTTGTGGTACCACCCAATCCCTGCAACTCATTCCCAGTGGCACTGGAAGAGTGTTTTGTCTGTCTGCCCATATCATGTGCTACATGTGCTGTCATGTGCTGTCTTGGGACACTTCACTCAGTGTGTCCCATCCATTTAGGAATGAAGCGCTTGTTTTGCACTGGGCCTAAACTAACTCTGAGACTTGCTTTGTATTTAGGAAAGTCATATTCCAAAATTGATTACACCTGTGGAAAAGGGAAGAGATTTAGAAGCTCGACTTATAGACTCCTACATCATACAGTGTCAAGCTGAAGCTCAAGAAGGTATCTTCTAATCTACATTGGTTGGCTGTGGGAAATGACTCTTTGTGGGTCACTTCTGTGTCATGAATTCTGCTTGGTAGCAAGGCCATGGGTTTTTTATTCTCCTGAAGTACTGTGGCATAGTGGGGCAGGTTGCTTTTAAAGAAAATTATGTTACAATTATATAAGGGAAATGCCAAAAATCAGTCTGATATTAGAATTGTAATATGGAATATCTTTCACTTTGGAAGAATTTGTGTGTGGCACTACTCCTTTTTCGTATTTCTTCCTTTAATGCAACCCTTTCACCACCATGCTTGTCTAACAGACATTCCCAGTTCTTTTACTTTAAAATATTTGCAGCTTCTGTTTATTAGCTAATCTTAAGGCTAACATTCCTTCAGTTTTTCTATTAAATTGGAATCATTCTGTCTTTATTCTGCTGTTTGCTTGACTGCACAACATCTATTTTCTGTTCATGCAGGGGTTTTAAAACCCTAAATGCCTCTGCTGATTTGATGTGATGGGACATTTCAATTAAACTTAAACCATGGTGTGGAACTATTTTTCAGTGACAATTGCTCGGGCTATTGAGCTGAAACATAATCCAGGCCTAATAGCTGCTCTTGCTTATGAAACAGCCAACTTCTACCAAAAAGCTGGTGAGTGTCTTGTTTTGTATCCTTAGTGACTCCATTTATGCACTCTTGCCAGCAGATAAACTTCACCTACCCATAAATTGCAATATTAATGTTGTTCTCGGTGGATATGGAGTATGTATCTAGCTTTTATTTTGCGTATTTGAGGCTTCAGTTATCAGCATGTATTATGATAAGGCTTTTTGGTTTTGTGGGAATCTTGTACTATGGTAGGAAATGCTAGCTGATGATAGGAAACTTAAGTGAAGGAAAACAGACTAGCAGCAGACAAATGGCCTGATGTCAGTGGAGTGTGTTCCAGCTGCCTTTGGGCAGCAGATCATGATGCAGAGCATGGAGAGTGGAGTGGGTTCATTATGTACCACCTTCCAGATGAGTAAGATGATCTCTGGGCTTACTGAGGCAAGTGGGAGAAGTGCAGAAGTATGAGAGTCACTACTGGAACTTAAACTAGGAGCAAGTTTTGAAATGCTGCCTAAATATACTTAGAAAATTAGCCATCCAGACTTAGTGGACAGCAGTTTCAGGAATTCTAGGGACAACTGCATGGTAGCTGTATATTTTTGGTGGTTTTCTCATGGTTTTTCTGTGCTTTTGCAGGAGGAATTTTTGTCCCTTGTTTCTGGATACTTTAGAGTTAGGATCTAGTGCTAAGTTTAAGAATTCTGGTCTTTTAATGTGTTTGGGGTTCTTCTTTTTGGAAATGTCTTAAGTATAACTTTACCTATGTGTTCACAGATCAAACATTATCCAGTTTGGATCCAACCTATGCAGGTAAATGGAGGAAGTACTTAAACTTGAAGAGCTGTTTCTATATGGCCTACGTAAGTACTTTGGGTGGCAGCAGTCGCAGCTTGTTGTTTGTCTGCCAAGGGCTGCATAGGGAATGGGGGCTAAGTATTGCCTTGGCTTTCTTTGCATACTGTGAAGAGGAATTGTGCAGTGTCAGTGACATTTGAACTGGATTTGTGGATCCAAGTGAAATAGCAGCAGTGTGGATTTGTTGTGATCACAGATCTTTAATTGAAGCCACTCAGGCTGAGCATAATGGTGCTCTCTGTTGTCTACATCATAGTCTGATCCTAGGCACAGTTCAGAGCTAAGCATCTTTATGAAGGCCCTGAATGAAACTGCATCAAGTACCAAAAGGTACCATTCCAAGAGCTGTCCCTATTTGCCTGATGGATCTCCTAGCAAGTACTGAGTGCCCTTGAGATCCTCAGCTGCTCAATTTGCTGTGTCTTGTAGCTTGCCACAGCCTGTAATCTGTCTTTTTTATACTGTACAAAAGGCTCAAGCTAAGCAGTTTACATAATTGTCTTTCTCTTAGGCTGAACCTGTAGCTAAAATCTGCTTGCCTTGTTAGCAGGTTTGAGAGGTGAGTGAGGATCAGAGTTGTGGTACTTCTCCCTTTTTTTAGATACAAGTGATCTGGGCAGTGGTAGATTTAGATAGATTTTTCCTGTGAGAACAGACACTAAAGGAAGGGAGGCAAGGTGGGTATTCGTTGATGGGATTGTTCCTTCACCTGTTGTGTTTACTAGTTAAACTCAGCTCCTGATAACAGATAATAGGCAATTCAGTTCTCACTGGAATACAATACCACCTTCAAGCATGAGTGTGCAGGAATCAACTTTTTAGGGGTGGAAAAGTTATTTGGACAATGACAAAATATCTCAGACAGCAGAACACTTCATCATTTCCAGATTCAGTGATGTTTGTCACAGATGGAGTTTTTGAGTGTTCGAGTAGTTTTAGTTTTCAGTCTTAGCTTTGTAAACTTGCCTGGGGTTCATCTTCTTTCTGTGCTGGGGCTTGATGCTGCACACTGCTACAGTGAGAACTTGGACTGGCCTGTGTGCCAGTGCTTCAGGTCAAACAGCTCTGTGCAGCTCAGTTACTCTTGGCTAGAGCTGAGAGAGCTCGGTTCATACAAAGTGTTTGTGATTCTGGCTCACAGTGTTCATGTTGAACTGTATTAATGGCTCAGTGAATGCTGCTTTGACTTGGATTTCCCAGCTGTCAACTATCTGCAGGGAATGGCAGCTTCAAAGAGCTGCAGCTCCTGTAGGGAGCAGGAGGAGGGAATTGGTTCAGGAAGGACCCAGGGATGTTGGTAATGATTTTGTCCTCTCCCATCAGGCATACTGTTACCATGGCCAGACTTTGCTGGCAAGTGATAAATGTGGGGAAGCAATCAGATCTCTGCAGGAATCAGAAAAATGTAAGTGTGATTGAGACTGGAGTACAGGGTCTGATGATGCCATGCCTGTTCTATTTTGCTGTATTGTGTTAATTTGCTCTCCCGTAAAGATTTTATCTGTCACCTGATGGAAATCCAGCACATCTTTGAATAGAGACAGTCTATTTTTTTTTTTAATGGCCTTACCAATTACTGTCTTTCATAACATTTCTGCAGAAAATTTTCTTCTTCACTTCTTAGCCTGGCTTAAAGACTGGCTTTGAGCTGCCTGCAATATATAGTATAAAAACCCATAATGGTCTGGTCATCCTGTTTTCTGGTCTGTGTGTTAGAGTAGTGCAGCCATTTATGCTTTGGACGTTAAATAGTTAATCTAGATCTTTCTTGTTTATTTTTAAACAGATTTCAGTAACTTATTTCTTTTCTATTAATTTGAAAGGTATATTCAGGGAAGTTTGCAGTAGTTCAAGGTCTTCTGTCCAGTCTTCTCTTTTCAAAGCTATTTGTACCCCATTGGCCTGCACTGCATAACTTTACTGCAATTCATAAAAATGCTCAAATCTTCAAGGTGAAAACGTTAATATTAGTTTGAAAAATAAATCAGAAATTTATTAAGAACAAACTAAGTTGGATTTCTTGGAATAAAACAAATACTGTTCGGCTGTTCAGAGAAGAGTGCTTCTTCTCCCACTCCATATCAGTTATTCTTGTTTGGTTTGGGGCATCAGCTGTGTGTGGACACCTTCATACCCTCTGTTTTTCCCTACCATGTGGCACAGTTCTTGGGCTTATTGTTGCATTTTTCCCCACACATAAGAATGCTTTCCTGCATCTTCCCACCCAAAAAGCTATCTTTTTCTTTTCCTGTTCCTAGTCACTTGTTGGATGCAATAAATCTTGACTGTCTTTGAACTGGTTTTGTTTTGTTTCTAAGAAGAAAGAGGCCTGACTGGATTCTGCTGTCTTCTAAGACTGAAGCACTGTAGAGCAGAACCATGATTTAAGAGGGTCATGGAAATAATTTTTATTTCCTTTCTTTCTTGCAAAGTTTTTGCCAAGGCTGAAGTGTTGTGCAAAGAATATGGAGAAACGAAAGGGCCTGGGACTACTGCCAAACCTTCTGGACATCTTTTCTTTAGGAAATTAGGAAGTTTGATTAGGAACACATTAGAAAAATGCCAGAGAGAGAATGGATTTATGTAAGTAACTCATGGTTGGTACAGCATGAAGTTTTATTACGTCATTTGCCTTATTTCAGGATGGGATGGTAAATTTTAGTCTCCAGTTGTTATATTCCTTTAGGGCATGGCATGTAACTTAAAGATAAATTTGCAATTCTATAATTTTCTCTTGGCAGATTTGCAGTGGGTCTGTGCTGTCCCACTCTGTGTCCTGTGCTAGTTCAGCAATGTGGGCTGGACTGACATCTGGAGAGGTTGAGCAGTTTTCTTCCCTCATTCCTCAGCCACCTGGTTACTTTTCCTTCTGCCCAGGACAAAATCTGCAGAAGTTTCTGTGTTGCTCTAATGCTCTCTTCCTGTCTCCCAAGGTCTAGTAGGTAAAAAGAGGACAGAAGGGGAAGTGGAGAAGACCAGTAGGCAATTCTGCTTTGCAAGCCGGAAAGTCAAAACAGTGCTACCTTCAGTGAAGATCATGCTTAGGGTGCTAGGAGCTTTACCAGTCCAAGTATAGTTAATATTGTGAATAGGGCTTTCTGTTCATTAATGTCCTTCCAAAAAGGGTTTGGAAATACCAATTTTTTATTTCAGTTGAAAATAATCAAGATTAGTTTGTCTTTAGAGTTCTTTTGCTCATTTATTTCTCCCCTTCCCTCCTATTACGATTTAGCATTTCGTAATAGGTTTGTTATTTTCATTTTTATGATATTTAAAGGCCTGCAGAATAGGGGAACTGACTAAATGGAAAGGATGGTCAAGTACATCAAAGTGAGCTGCAAATAGAAAGAGAAATGCTCTGCTCTGCTTTGGTTCAAATACCCATTGTCAGAGTTTACAACAAAAGTATACTGGAGATTTCAGCACATCCCTGTTCCTCTAGAACGAAACTTGGAAAGAGAAAGTGGTGACTGTTTTGGGAGAGCTCTGTGCAACACAGGAAGTGAGGTAGAGTGTGAGGTCAGCGTGTGAGCACCTGCTGCCCTGCCAAGGGCAGAGGGACACCCTGAGTCAGGCTTTGCCCTGTAGCCAGTCTTTGAGAGGCTGCTGTGTTGCCATCATCCACTATGGCACATTAGGACTGTTCAGGAAAATAACTGTCCTCTTCATCTTTGGAAAGTACTTTAAATCCTCATTTGTATTTTGAGGGTTTCTTTGGACAAAAGATGCTCTTCTCATTAAAGCGCTGGGAATAATGGTTAATAAGTAGGAGAAAACCCACCACACAATTAGGGAACAAACAACAATACTAGGAAGGGGTTGCTTTTGTTCTTGTGAACCTTGCTGGCAGAATGCATGTTAGGCAGTGCCTTAATAAAATGGAAGAGAGCAGCAGTGCTTGCCACTGTGAAAATCCAGATTGCTTTGTTTAGAATTGCAAACAAGACTTGCAGAGATGGTGCACTGTATTTTAAGTACATTTCTGTATTCTGTTCCAGCTATTTCCAGAAGGTGCCAGGAGAGGCTCCCCAGCTGGAATTGAAAGCAAACTATGGCTTAGTAGAGCCTGTTCCTTTTGAGTTTCCAGCTTTGAATGCACACTGGACTCCTGAAACAGTTGCAGCATTTGATCTCACCAAGAGGCCAAAGGAGGACCCTGTAAGATAATCCCATGTGCTGTTCTTTCCCTCTGGCTTTATTCTGTGTATCACACAGAGTTAGTTTGGCTCTTCCATAATACTCCCCAGCTCAGTGTGGGAAGCAGACATAAGGTTACCACCTAAACTCATCCTTCTGTTGTGCCAGGGGAAGTCAGTTAACCTCTGCCACACTGCCAGCATCTGGAAAATCAGCTAATTTTTTACCAAGTCCTGTAACGTTACAGCATGCTAAAGAAAGATTATGTTTTAGAAAATGATTAATTTAAAGATGCTGAAACAGAGAACAGTTGGAACAGTTGTCTTTTCCCTCTTGCTTGGGGGTTACTCAAAGTTTTCAGCCTTGAAAAGAGAGGGGACTCTTAGATTATAACATGTAAAGCTAGCTGTGCATAAATACTATGCAGACACAGTGGTTTGTATTTGTGATATTTAGTTGGTTTTTTTTTTTCTTCTTGTTTACAGGCTAAACCAAAACCAGATGAAGAAGTAAAACCTCTGAAGGAACCAAATATAAAGCCTCAAAAAGACAGTGGATGCCAGATTTCTTAAATGCCATAAGTGCTTTGAATTCACTTTGAAACTCTATTCATAGGACTCTGGGGCTTTTGTTCTGATCTCCTTTTTCTCATTCTCCTCTCTTCATTTACAAGGCTAATTTAATTTACCTTTGTTAATATGTGTCTATCTTGCTTAAGATTGTGGTGGATTTCTAGGAGGTTATTTATATCTGACTTATTTTTGGTTTCAGTGGGATATCATAGAATGAGTGGGCTTAAATGTTCCTATTGTGCCTCTAGGGAGTTTCTTTTTGTGGGTTTAGTTTTACCCACAAATAGCAAAGGAAGTATCATGATTGTAATGCTTGAGGGTTTTTCCATTACCTTACATGCTATATCATGTCCAATTCTGCAAACAGAAGTTTGCATGAACAGTTGTATTTATTCAAGTTTTGTCATTCAGGCTTAGCACTTTGTTGTGTCTGAATTCACCTAATAGTAGTGAGGGAAGAAAATCTGAGTTTGGTTTGTAATGGTCATATGGTATTTCACAGGACTTGGGAAACCTCAAGTTCTGCATAACAGGAGCACAATTTATGTTCTGAAACTATTAGTCTCTTCTTTCCTCTATAGATTAAGGTTTTTATATCAGAATTTGTAGTAAGGTACCTTAGCTTTGTCTGTCCTTTAATCCAAATCCTTTAGTATCAAAGTGTATCTGAAAGTGATGCAGCAAGCAATATGGAAGTGCTTAAAAGCAAAGCATCCCTGTGTCATTCGTTCAGAGTTTTTGAATCTTCAAAGCTTTGTTAAGTTTGAGGGCTGCAGACAGTTCTAATCTCCTGGCACTGGAATTCCTGAAACTGTCATGCTAAGGTAATGGATTTGGAAGTAAGTTGCTGTGTTTCCATCTGGGTGATGTCTATAAGAAGCTGTCAAGAGATCAGGGAGGAAAGACAAACTGAAGAGCTGATGGCACAGCTGGGAAGCCAAGCTCTAGATTTCCTTTATGCCCTGTGTAAACAGTGCTGCTTCTCAGGTTTTGCAGTATTGCACTAAAATCAGCTCTTTCTGAAGAAAACTTGCATGAAGCCAAGCCCAGTCAAGGCCGAGAAAGAAAGGATTTTGTAGAACTTGCTTCCATTTCTGCCTGCTGTGGAAAATGTGACAGCATTCTTTAGTGCTGAGCACAGCAAAATGCCCTTGACAACTAAACATCTTTCTGATTTGTTGCAAATGCAAAGGCATATGGTGCATGTGTTGAAGTTAGAGCCTTGCAATCCCTGGGTACCAGTTGCTGCACTTCTCTTAGTCTGAGAAAGAAACTGAGCAGCCTGACAATGTTCACCCTTCCAGCAAACATGATGGCAAATGCACTTACTGTGATGTAAACTGTAAACACATTCCTCACTTTGTACTCTTTGTTCACCTTACACTGTGCTGTGATTCTAAAATCCTTATTGGGGCTTGGGGACACTTAGCTTAGAGAGCAAGTGTATAACTCCTTGAAGGCCTGTGGAACAAAAGCTGCCAAGGAAGTTAATAGGGAACTCAAGACTCTTCCTGAGATACTGGACCGAATTACAAAATTTGTTGATCCAAAAGGCAAAGAGACTTTTAATGCTGGCTATTATGGATTGATCAAATGCAGACCTCCTTGCTTCCCATGATGTATTTTTCTTTCTGTCAGTTCTGCACATAAAACTAAGTGTAAAGTGAGCTGAGTTTCTTTGGAAGAAGTTTCTGTTCTGCAGGAGCCTAGAAGATAATGAATATCAAGAAGAATACATACCTGAAATGGCTCCATTTCTTCTGGTGCTGCATGGGGACCTTGTGTATGTTTCATGAAGAGTTACTCAAATCTGTCCCTAACTTGATCAGCTGACTCATTAGACTTCTCGCATTGTTAAAAAAACAGCTTAGGTTTTGCCAGAGTAGAGTGTGGAGTTAGTTTTCTTATATAGATTTTAATTCTAAAACTGCATTCCAGCTGTAGTCACCAATATTTGTTCAGCCTGCCCCCTTTAAGGATCATGATATAGTTTCATAATCACAATTTTTTTAGCTACTCATTGTTTTTCAGAATTCTTTGTCAATATGTACACATCTCTACTGAAAGTTTTCTTTCTGTGCAGACTAGATCCTGTTTTCCCTCCTCCCCTCATTTTCCCTTCCATCTGCTACAAACTGTGGCACAGACTTACCCTCATTTGCTAATGCACTTGTCGGTCCTGGGACTCATTTCCAATGCAGCTTTTACCCATGGGTGGGTTCCTGTAGAGGAGTATCTTAAAATCAAATTAATAAATCATGACTAAATCATTCCCAAACATCTTGGTAGGAAAGACTATTTTATGGACTTGGAATTCTTTGGACACTTTCTCAAACCAAGCTATTTGTCTGAATCAAGTTCACTGTAAATAGTTTGGGACATAACTAAGTGAATTGTGTCAGGTGATGACATTACTTAAGCCTAGCTGTGTAACCTCTTGTGCCATAGCTGTTTCAGTAAATATGATGTAGTAGTTTAAAAATAGAATAATGGAACAAATTAATTCATTTAACATGAGTTACTTTTCAAGACAAACCTTGTTTACTTGTAGCTGGAATCCTGTGGCAAACATTGGATGGTTTTGCCAAAAAATAAGAAGATGGAGACTGTTCAGTTTGCAAAGTAGAGAGAGCTCTGAGGCAATGAGCAGCTTTCTCTTCTGGTTTTGTTGGGTAGTAGCAAGAATTACTGTAAATAAGATATAGATTAACTGTCCAATATGCTTAAGAATATGAGTGAATGAACTGGGAGTTTCAGTTAATCTGGAAACCCAGCAGCCACTCTCCTTCTCTTATAGCTCCCTGTAGTAATTTTTAGGAGTGAGGTATTTTGAATGGTGACTTTTTAATATTCTAATGCTGCAAGATCCTGTTTTTGTGGCCTCTCTCTGGTTTTAGAGGCTCTCATGGCTAAGCCTGCAAATGTTGTTGGGGTAAATAATGTTTGAAAATCTGTGCCCCATCTGAAGCAGGATAGAACTGCTGCTGAATAAAGCACAGAGTGCTGGGCCCTCTGTTTTGTGCTTTAAGAAAAGCAGTGATTGTCTTTAATATACTGTAAACCAAACCATCAAGCTTTTTGTAGGATTTCTATTTAAATACCTTCCTCCGTGTATTTAATTATACTTTCTCCATGTATTTAAATACACTTCTTCCATGTTTCGTGTTCCTGAGTTTTCAGTAGTTACTCTCCATCCAGCATGTGACTCACAGCTGAGGGACTAAACCTGGCCCTTGGATGCTAATGTCTTCCTCTCACTGGATTTGGTAGAGGAGTTTTGCCTGTCAGCCTAGGGATGGTGTTTGGTCCCTTGGATGTTCAGCATGGAGCCGTGGTGTGTCTGTAACAATGGTAGTCGTTTGTACAATGAGCAGGAAAATAGATCCATGTGTCTGTGTAGAATAGAGACAACTTTGCACTTTAGAATTTTCTTTTCTTGCAAATTTGGTACAATACAATATGCTTGTAAATACTCCTTCCTGTCATTTTGTTGCACTGATTTCAGTACTGTGCTATGGGTAAGGTTTTAATGGGAAACATTACTAAAATGTATTTTTAATTGTCTGTGTGTGCTTCAAACTCATTAAGCATATCTCTGCCTTTAGTATTGGGGAGCATGAGAGGAGGCAGTAATAGCACATCTGTCTTCCATGGGAATTCTAGGAGGTGAAGACTTTCTGTCTGTTGGCTGCAGGGTGAAACATTTAATCCCACCCCTGTGTCTGATATCTAAACTGATGTTTCAGCATTAACATAAATCCTGTTCATGCCTGTTAGTTATCCCTAAAAAGATTCTGTCTCTAAAGATCACTCTTAAATTACCATAGTAGCACAAAATGTTTTTTCTTTTCCTTTTTCTGTGTTTTTTTCCTGTCACTCGCCCAGCTGAGGGAGGAATAAAGTACAGTGAGTATGCTGGCATGGAAAATCCCCTGGAGTGTGTCTACCTGTCTCCAAGTTGTGAGTGCAGTGCAGATGCCTTTCCACAGTGACCCTTGGCTTGTCTCAGACCTTTCCCTGCTGGTGATGCTCTCAAATTCAGCAAAGGTCCCATGGCAACCTAGAGTACCCTTGATTTGCTTTTTATGTAGGAAGGCCTCCCTCCTTTGGTGTTGGTGTCTTCATGGATTACAAGCTTCCAGAAGCCATCCTGTATTCTGAGTAATCCCACTTCAATGGAATCGGCTCTGAGATCACTGACCAAGCAGCCTTACTTTGTGAAGACAGTCACCGTGCAGTCTTAAGCTTCATAGTTGGAAAATTTGTATATAGCCATGAATTTCAGAATGCCATTTAAAATAAACAATCTTCAAATATGTTTGTTTCATTATTTAAAATTTTACATAGAGTAGCAAGAAAGAGGCTCTGTCTCGATTGTTACTTTCTGCAATTTAATGCAACTTTGTTATTATAGAGAATACTTAATCCTTGCTTATAGGAAGACTTAAATAAGGAAGATCCATGAATTGGATGCCTGTGGAAGTAGTAGCTACAATGAAGCATGTCAAGTCCTGAGGCAGGAAGAGAGGAGATGGGCTTTCCAAATTCTTGTTTAGAAAAAAAGAAAGCAATTAGGCAGAATTTCTTATGGCTGTGCAAAATCCCACTACTTGCCAACGTCTGTGACATTGTGGGATGTTCTATTATACTATGTCAAGAGGGTTATTTGGAAATAACTTCTCTGATATTCTGGATGAAGCCTCACTAGCACAGCAGGCTCAGTCTTCCCTGTCTGAACCAGAGATGCATCTGCTGCTGTCTCCAGGAGTCCCATCTGTCTCTCAGAGCTGTGTGGTGGTCTTTAATAATTTTGTTTCATGCCTCCGATCTTCCTGTCTGGCTTTCCCAAAGAAGGGCTCGTTTGCAATGTCCATGTTGATGGCCCCTGGAATGTAAGGCTGCCCTTGCTTTGTTGAGTTGCTCTCAAATCTCAAGGTCAGGGACCTTGTTCTCTGTGACACATGGACCCTCTTGTCTGCTGGCCATGCTTCCCCAGTTTCTGCCAGCACCACTCAGTGAATACTTTCTCCCCAAACATTGTCAAAACCTGCAGAACAACACCAACAGAGTCCTCTCGGATGGATAAAAGATTGTGAAAGGGCCCTGCTGAAGCAATGGCCACCAAGGGGCAGAAGACCATGTTTTCCTGCAGTTTTTCCACACAGCTGCCCAGCCCAGACTGTGTGCACCCAAGAGCAGCACTGCAGCTTTAAAATGGGGAGAGGTGTCACAAGTTACACCTTCTACATCATTTCATGTGGAACATCTCTGTAATTACTGATGGGGGGGCATCCAGGAGCCTGTGCATGCTTGTGACTAGGAGTGCAGCTACCCCTCCATTGAGGACATTGCCAAGGCCATGGAGCAGGAGCACTGACAAACAGACAATCTCTTGCCCTGTGTCCCAGCAGCTGCTCTGTCCCAGGGCCTGGCAGCCTCTCAAGGGCATCTGCCCTTTGGGAGAAGATGCTGCATATATCTCTGTGGTTTCTCCAGGGTCGTAGGCCGGGTTTCTGTGGCAAGGGTTTGACGTGGGAAGGCTGCAGGAGCAGCTTCTGTGAGCAGCAGCTACCTCAATTTGGCCAGAGCCCCTTCCAGCCAGCCCAAAGACAGAGCCACAGCTGCCCAAAGCTGTGTCATCAGCTGCCTGCTCATGGCTGACGGGAAAAGGCCATGCGGTGGACAATGAGGCTTTGGGCAGCTGGAAATATGAAACAAAGGCTTCTCTCCTCTGCACACTGCCCTGCCAGCATGCCCCAGCGGGCTGGGGGTGCACAGGAGGCTGTAAGGGGACACAGCGGGGCAACTGACCCCCAGTGTCCAGAGGGATTTCCCACAGCATGTGATGCCATGCTCGGCAATCAAACCATGGGGATGGAGGTTAGCAGGGGCTCCCTTGGCTCAGAAACTGGCTGGGCATCAGTTTGTTGTTTTTATTGTGTTTCAAGGTTTTTTCCTCCCTCTTCTTTGTGTTTTTTTTTGTTTGTTTGGTTGGTTGGTTTTTTGTTTGGTTGGTTTTGGTTTGGTTTTGTTTTAATTTAGTTAAACTGCTTTTATCTCAACCCACCAGTGTTTTTTTACCTTTCTGATTCTCTCCCTCAGGGCTAGGAAGTGAGTGAGTGGCTGTGTGGTGCTGAGCTGCCAAGAAGGAATAAATCATGACAGACTTCTGTAAAACCTTAACACAGTGCCCTGTGCAAATAACATCTGAATGATGGGACACAAGCAGCATCTGCAGATCAGGACTGCAGCAGGAAACAGGAGCTTTAGCTGTTGATGTTTAGAAAAAATCACGAGTATCACAAGAAATCTCCACACAGGAAAACATCACTATTAAGAATGGAGACAGTCACAAATACAGGAATTATGGTACTCATAAAGACTGCCAAGTGAGCCTTCCTGTAGCCACATTTAATGACACAGCTAAGGTTGATGTGAACCTTTTGTCTGGAGAGCTCAGTCATAGAGTTGGGAATTTGTGGGATAAAACATGGAACTTTGCCATTTTTGTCTTGTTTGATTTGACAAACTGGCAAACAGGATACAGGTGATGTATCTCCAAGACTTGGTTCTTACCAAACTCGGTGTATGGCTGTTGCATGCACTAACTAGTCTATCAAAACCTACCACCCATGGTAGGATTATTTAAAGTGAATAGTATATTAGCTGAATCTGGCTAGTCTAAGGAGATAATTAAAAGAGGCTACAGGTTTTCTTTGCACAGTGGTAGATCGTTTTGCACGCTGAATGGTACAGAACTGTGTTCGGGGCAACTTCACAGATTAACTTGTTTTTATGCTCAAAATTAAAGCTTTCTCTTGTTTCCATAGTCCATGTATCTCTGGTTTGGGACAGTTTGAATTGCAATGATTTAATTCCTTAGGAAGTTAAAGGTTTTTTTTTTTTTTCCTTTTAAAATTTTAATATGATTGATTAATTTTAAGGATGGATTAACTGGAATGCAATCACTACTCAAGCAACAAAGCTGGCACTTTGCTATTTTTTCTCCTTTTAATACTTACTGGTGGTGTCTGAAGGGATTATCACTAGGATTTAAAACCCTTGATGATTTTTAAAATTAGCTATTTTCTTTTGTTCAAATGATGCAAACTCTATCAATACAATTCAGACTACATTGCATAGTATCAGCCCATCAGCTTCTTCCAGAGGTTACGTTTTACTGTACCCACTTCCTGAGCTTTTGCATGCCCAGATGCAGCCTTTGTGGATGAAAACAGCAGAAAACCACGGTTATCATACAGATAGACAGCAATCAGTGTGTGGTATGTTAGGTATGGTATGAAGTTTGTGCAAACTTCACAGCTAGACCAGTGTGACAGAAAGCACTTGCAGAAAAATCAGAACAGGATGATTCTAATCAAGGGTGGACCAAGAAAGGTCGTCATTCTTGCCAGGTTTTTTTAAATTTGAGCCATGTATCACTAGGTTTAGTCAGCCTGACTAAGGACTTTCTTGCTCCTGTTTTTCAAACTGCAGAAACTTTTAAATGTTAATGAATTGACCAGAAAAAGAATCTGCATAAAGCCTAAAATCACATTACATGAATTCCTGTGAAAAGTACTGTAATACATGGTAGATCCTTAGGAATATAAGAGGAAATTAATGAACAGAGAAAGGGGAAAATGTTGAACTCAAAGCCACACATTAAAATTCAAACCATTTGCTTTTGGCAACACAGCTTTAAACTGTGCCATGCTGTAACTATTAATGGAAAAGCCTTTCTACTGGCAAGGCAGATAAAAAATCTTCCTGCAGCTTCCACAATCTCTTCTGTCTCCTGCCAAAATAAAAAATCTTGGTAAGAAAACACTTTATGGAGAGTTTCAGGTAAATATGACAGTTACTGAGTGACATGCCTGAAATGAGCCATGAAGGACTGTCACTGCCTTTCACCTCTTTCCCTCCATCATCTCAGAGAACATCCTGACCAAGTGCACATGGGCAGCACGGCCTGTGGAGGAAACCAAGGGCATCCACTTACTGCAAGAATTCCGAGGCACAAATAATTGTGTGCCCCTATGCTCGTTCAGTTGTGGGGAGTTCTGATTTACAATTTACACAGACTTGGCTCTTTCTACCCAATGGATGTACTTTGCCTATTTTTAATAGCTGGAGATAACCACAACAGAAATAATAATTCAGTAAAAGATAGGGGGTTTAGGTGCTTTAAAAAGCAAATAGAAATTGCATTTGTGGCCATGGAGGTATTGATATTCCATAGCTACAACAATAACCTTCAGACTGCTCCTCACTGCCACACAGAGTTGGGATGTATGTGCAGGCAGGTTTCAAGGAAAAATACTGCATTAGATTGAAACCTGCGCTGGGGCTGCAGTTTTAAATGTTGCTATAGTAGGAAACCTTCCCTAGGATTTCATGTGTCCAGCTTTTCTTTTGGATAAGATAAATAATGCATAGTTAGAGTGCGGGAACAACTGATTTTGCAAATTGTTAATAAATAAATACTAATAAAATGAGATAAATTTAACAGACTCTTGAATGCCAGTGAAAAATTTTGAACCCAGTGCTGAGTATGCACAGAACTGCTGAGGGACCTGGCCTGAAAAAGCTCCCCCTGCATGTTGCAAAAAAGTCTCAGCCACGACTGATTTTAATGCAAATGAGTTGATATAAATAAAGGAGATCTCGTTCTTTTCTCTTCCCTCACAATTTTATTTTACTCACTTACAGTTAGTCCAGAACTCAGACCTAGAAGAGCATGAAAAATTTACCACTGGCTGAAAAAAAAAAATGTTTAAATGGAACATTTGATTCTTCCTGGCCTGATTACAGGAATACAAATAAGGAATTATTCAGAGGAAATCAATGTGACTGTAGGAAAGTAATCTCAATATAACCATGGAAATCTATCACCCTGTGAGATACAAGATTGCCATAAATAAATGTTGGTCTATTCCCCTCATTTCCACTTTCCATGAACAACACTGGAATGTGAAGTTAAACTCGGTGTGTTCTTGCCTTGCATTGCAAATAAGGCCTTCCTGGGGCTCCTGGACACTGCTGTCACAGGCACCTGCCCAAGTGTGTCCTGGGGGAGAGGGACACAAAGCCACAAGATTTCTCAGCAGGATGGGGACCAGGAAGAGGCAGGGGTGCCATTCCTCAGCAAAAGCCATGGCAAAAAACTGGATGTGGTGTGGAGAGAAAGCTAATGAGGACAACCACACTGGCTGTGCAGAGAAGATCATTTGATACTACAAAGCTACATGAAACAGAAAATAGTTGAGCCTTTATGTGCATCTTTGCAATAGGCAATATCCCAAATTCAGCCTGATCCAAGAGTTAGGTGAAAGTTTTTTGATGGGTCACTAACTTCATGACACTGTACAGGATTAACTTTGTCTAACCATAAAGGACCTTTGGGAATGTAGATGACACAAAACTCTTCCCAAAACCTTTTTCATCTCTAAACCTTTTTCCTGTCACCAGTTCTCTGAAAGTTGCTAAAGTGTGTGGTTCTGTTGCAACACTCCTGGTTCTATTATTGGTGTTTGCTGTTGGGATAATGTAAGGTAACTCCAATTATCCTTTACTTATTCCTGCCAGTAAGAAAACAACCTGCCCCTCTTTGTTATACTGCTAGACTGTGGATGCCATGGGACAGGGAGAGAGAAACGGCAAGCGTTTCTCACAGTGGCTTGTGAGAAATTTTAGGGAGTTGGAAAGATGAGATAACCTGTTGACTATAAACAATTTGCAGGTGCTGTTTTTCTACCTTGTTTTTCTGTTCCTCTCAAGGACAGTGTGTGAGAAAGATGTTTCTGTTAGTTAGCCAATAGAATAGAATCTATTGTACCACTCAATAAAAACCGCGCGGTTCTTTCGAATAAAGTTCTTCGCCTTTGCTATGATCCTGCCTCTCGTCTGTTCCTGCCCTGACCCCAGCGCACGAGTGACACTAGACTAGTTACTTATGGTTGCAACAATGGTGCTGTACAGGACATTCAGATGATCCAAGGTAAGTCCCAGGACTTCTTGAGGAAACCAAGACCATCATGGATGATCAGCTGGGTGTAATTTTGTAACTAAGGATGCATGAAATGTGTAGTGGAGGTTTTCTAGCAATAAAATTCTACAGAAAATATGGATTTTTTTTTTTTTTTAATGTGAAGATAACAGATTATGGACTTAGTAAATTTAAATTCAGTTTTCATTACCTATAAATGAAGGGGTCCAGAAAGTTGTTGAAACTTGAAACTGTCTGAATCTGTATTTGAAGTTCAAGTTAGCCAGTTTAACTTAAAAGAATCACACATGGGCTCTTGCAGTTTAGGTACAACACAACTTCCCAGAAAGCCTGAAGCATCAGCTTGTGCAAGTTTGTGCTTTAAAGTGAATGTCTTCTTTGGAAAAGTGGTATCTAAAACTGGTAGTGTAGTTTTCCAAGTTTTAGGTGTGATACAACTGAATTTTAGAACAGGACCTCAGCTCTGGCAGCATAATCTGAGATCTTTCCCTTGAGCTTGATTCTTCTCCATAAAATTCTGTTTTATTTCTGTTTAACAAGACTTAAATTTGAACCTTTGATACATAACAGCAGGCTTGCTTAGTAGACAGAGTAACTTGAGAGGAAAATGCTAGCACAGGAGTTCCGGCTCTTGAAACATGAGCCAGAGATGATTGCAGCTCACCCTCTCTGCTCTAATACAGCTTCTTGCAGCTCTTTTCTGCTAAACTGGTTCATTTCTAAAACGTAACAGCAGATTTGTTGATGGTGTTTCCACACTGTTGCTTTTCAAGATTTATTTTAACAGTTTTGTGGCTTCTGATACTGCAAATGTCTTGTCACTCTTCACCATGTAAGCTACCTCCATAAATCAGCCTTATGTGATGGAGTCTCAGTGCAAGGTAAGTGGAAGCACTGGGACAATTATAATTTTTTTAAGTGTTCCTAACAGAAGACACCTATATTAGTTGCCCTTTATTTAATAAATGTTTTACTGGTTTATCTTCAGGAACATGGAGATAGTGAAAAAGCTCTGAGGGAAATGACATGGACTTTTTGAGTGACAAAAGACACCTTGGGGTACAGTGTGTTGAAGATCAATAAAGAATACAATGTTTTTTTCTCACAACGTGCTTTTGCAAATATGAGTGAAGTTTCAGAATGTGACCCAAAAAGTGTCTCAAAAACGAAACACTCTTTGCTGTTGTTCCAATATATCTCTGACTAAAGTAATTTAACAGGCTAGGAGTGAATTCTTACCTACTTGTGGCAAAACACATCCCCTCCCTTTGCCCAGCCAGCAAGATTTAATGTGAAGTAGAGAAAAAAACACGAAGAGAAACGGAGTTTTGTGAGGAAGAACATGATCTCAGTGGCATCTACTGCTTTATTTAAGCTAAAGGAATCACTGGAGCTTGTCAGCTGATTCCCATTAACTGAAGCTTTTGTTTTCTGATGCATGGGTCTTGAAGCTGTCATTAGCTGATGATTTCTGAACATGGAAAACTTCATGCTCGGGCCATTACAAAGGAATTCAATATCCTGATGTCCCTAAACCAGCCTACAGTATCCTCTCGGTCTGGGCAAATGTAGATTTTTTGTTTTTTCTCACTCCTCAAAGTAACCAAGTGGAAGCAGAAAGAACTTTGGCTGACTGGAAACATGTAAAATTTACCTATATTCAGCAAAGCAAGTAGTTGAACATTAAAAATAGTGATTTTCTCAGTTCTTGCACTTCAGGTTTCATATTTTTGTTGCAGATTAAAGTGTTGGTCAGTATTCATAAAGAAGGTAGATTTGCTTTATAGATCAACTAATCTAATAAAAGAAGAATAGTTTTATCCTAATTGATATGCTGCTGCAGTAATCTCCTATGAGATACTTAATATTGTCCTAAGCTACTCTTGGTTACACATTTGTGTTTGCTGGTATGCCTGAAGAAAGTGAGGGGAACCACTGGATTGTGTAAAGTACTACGCAAGACAAGTTTTCTGGACATGTTTGGAAGGGATATTTAAATTATGCTTTTGCCTGACATTTTCATGGTAGTTGAGAAAAAGCATGCCCAAAATTTGAGTTTACATGGGCCTGTGTGGTTTCTGGCTAGCTAAACAGAATAAACAAAATTTTCCAGCTGCTGGGCTGTCAGTTAAAAACGCAAATTAGTGTTAACACTGTTGCCTCCCCTACTTTTTCCTTTTCCTCCTTTTAAAAAAAAAAAAAGTCAATCTGAGTGTAATGGTTTACAGCATGGGGATATTTAGAAGGGCAATATATCCTCCCAAAAGCTGTTTTCTCTCTCAACTAGGGAAAACCAAATCAGAAATACAATCACTGAAAGCAGACATTTCATTCATCCACATGCAAATCGCCAACATAAGCCATGCTTGAGTCTCACAGGAAAGACTGGAAGTGACACAACCTCCAAAGCAAAACTGGGAGCTCAGTCTTTTTCTGCACAACATGTGCTGTGAGTGATTGAAAGTTGTTCATTTTTCATCTCTCTCTCTCACCAACCAGCTGCTGAGTGTCTCATTTCCTTGGCGTTTCTGCTTTTTCCTAACTTCAGAATTGGAGAGTTGAATTTGTCACTTTTCAGCTCCTGCTGTATAAACCAGTGGTCAGACTCAATAAGTGCTCCAGCTAAGATAGCACACTGCACAGGCCTGGCTGCACTGCTGGATGAAATACCAAAACTGAAATTATTTCCATTACACAGAACCGCTGTCTTATGATAATTCGGTTGCACATTAAGTCCCAGGATTTGTGAAAGTAATTCTGTGGTCAAAGCAGTGGAATTTACTTCCATTAGTTATTCTAGTTATTCTCTGTGGGGTTTTAAAAATTTTTTTGGTGGTTTTTGGTGGTTTTTTTTTTTTTTTTTTTTTTTTTTCTTTTAATTTCACTTCTCTTTAGAATCATATATCCACTGGAGAGAGAACTTTTACAGCTGTGCTGTTCCTTGTTTATGTTCTGAATGACATCTTTCAGCGAGAGATCTGATTTTTTTTTGTTTCAACTAAGGCTGCTAGCACTGTCTATGGGAGGTTACTGTCCTGACTGTACATGATAAACCTTGGGAAGGAACAGCTATTTCCCTCATTAGTTTCGATGTTTCACTGCAAGGCAGAAAATGCCCACACTGCCCCTTTGCTCACAGAGCTGTGTTTGTCTTTCTCCTGATTTTATAAAGTAAGCAAAGCATAACAGAGGAGGCCTGTGGTCAGCAATTTCTGTCTGGGTCATATCCACCCCATCCAAGCTTTTGGCAGACTTGAGAAGTCTTCTGCAGCTTAAGGATTGACATGTTGTCTCTCACTACTGCTGAAAGACAAATATTTTCTAGTTGTTGACAAAAAAGAAAGAAAAAGAAATTCTGGATCCCAGACTATGTCTTTGCTAACCATTTAAAATGCTTTTTCTGGAGAATACCCAGTGCTCATCAAACTGGGTATTTGATGAGTAATAATCAAATTGCTCAAACCTGCAACGAGGGGCTCTACTGTAGCATTCCGACAAGCCTGCACTAAATGCTTTGACAAAAACCAGAAACTCTCTGAAAAGAAATTTTATTTACTGTAGTGTTATTACAGTGCTAAACAAACAGACAAACTCAGAAGGGCTGCTAGGATGTGGGTGGGTGAATAAATAAGCTTTGATGCTAATGTCAGTCAATGCTAATTTCTATCCTTTGAAGAAAGTGTGATAAACACAGCTGTCAGAATTGTGATTTGAAAATGCCCTAATTAAATTAGGTTTTTACTAGAATGAAAGCAGCATGTTGTTTTGTTTCCTCTTTAGCTGGACCAATTCAGATAATAGTAACTTTCCAGTTCTTTCATGGCCAGGTAGGAAAGGTAAGATTTGTTAAATATAAAAAAGGATCTGAATATGCACAATTCTATATATAGAATTCCATATTCATATTCCTTTTGTTGTATTTGCTACCACAATTAGCATCTTAATTTAGAATCTGAGATCTTCAAGGGGGAATTATCTGTACAGGCCATTAAGTGCTTTCTCTGTGGTATTATGGGGAGGTGACATAACTCCATCATGTGCATCTCTCAAGTTTATGTGTTACAGTAAAAAGCAGACAACGGTGTTTCAAGGTTAAGAACTATTTCACTGGTGATGAGAATAATACAGCCATTCCTGTAAAGAAAGGCAAGAAGGGATGAAAGATATAAACCTGAAGTCAGATGATCTCTGGATAACCTTTCATCTTTTGTCTTTTCCTCAAAAATCACCTTGTTCCTTTTTGTAGATGGATAGAAAGACCTGTTACTGCAAGCCTTGCAAATTTACTTTGTAAATAAATTGTCATTTGGCTCGGGGTGGGGGTAACTCCTTTTCAGTAGAGCTGAAAATTAAGAAGGTGATAAATTATTTCAGTTATTTTTTTTAAGAAGAACACTATTTTCCAAAGGAATCTAATTAATTACAGAGAACAGCATAGCCAAAAATAAATAACTGGTATATATACATATGTTTGATTTGTGAGTGCTAGTGATTTTAATTTATTTAATGTAAAAGAGATCTGTGTCAGAATTTAGTGCCATAAAAGAAAAATATGAATGTATATATCGCTATATTTATATAGAGAGATAATATATTAACATACCTTGTACTGGTGCCAACTATCAATTTCCAAAATGCATTAATTATAGCAAATCGATCTGCTGAGGAGAAATTCGATTAATTACACCATCTCTTCCATGAGTGGGCACTAGATGGCACTGAAAGATAGGAGCTGAGGTGTGGAAATTTTCCTGATATTCGTGCACCTCATTGGAGGATCACTGGATGAATATCCTGTAATCTATTCGGGGGTGGGGGGAGGGGGGAAGGAAGAAAGAAAAGAGTCATAGGAATTACAGAAGCTTTATTGCATGACTCAGTTGTTTCTTGATGTCTATGGAAGAAATTGGTACAATTAGAAGCAAAGTGGCAGAACGTGATATTAAGTAACGAAGGCAGACAGCAAAGTCTTTTGCAGATGGGAGAAATGTAACTTTCCCTCTCTCTCTTGGTCATGTTGCTTCACAGAAAAATCTCCTCCAGAATTCATATGCTCCCTCTGTGTCACCACAACACTCCTGGAGTGCAGTTCTAGTCCCAAACTTGACAGTGTTAAAAACATCAACTTTCAAAACATTTTACACTCTGATTCTGCCCCATATGACCAAAGGCAAACCCTTGGGCTGGTGGAGGAGACACAGCAATGGCTGTGTTCAGGAGGAGGCCTGGGTCAGAACTGGAGATTACAATGAGCCCTCAATAAAAACCACTCCAAATGAACCCCAGGGGGAGAATTAGCAGAGAAGGAGGGGATCGGAGTCTGACTCAGGCTGTAGACTCCAGCTCTCAAACCATCAGCAGCCTGACCCGGATATTTCACATGCTTCAGAAGGGTTTTTGGAGAGGCAGTTACCCTCAGGACACGATGAAAGTGAAACAGCTCATTATCTGCAAGGGATCACTGCAAATTATCCTGTGTGTTGCTGTGGCTTTAAAAATTACAAAGACATACTTTTATTCCAACTGCAAAAGGAAGGGCTCAAAGGTTAGGAAACCACATTTGTGTTTTAGCCCATTCTGTGCACTAAATAGGAAAGACGCCTTTTGGGACAGAAAAGTACACAACCATGTAATTAAAAATTGAGGCCTATGCACAAATTGGCACAACTATGTCTGGAGTAAGCTCTTCTTAAGCACCAAGTTTATCCGTACAGATAATGTTGTTTCCTCTGTGCACTTTCATGCGCAATATTGACATGTTTTTATAGATGAAGGGTGGTCCATCACATGGACTCTGATCTGTTTCACTGCCTAGGATGAAACTGTCTCGGTGTAATCTCCTAAGACTAATGGGGAATCCTTTCAACGCCAAACAAGACTTTCCCACAGTTTCGATACATTTTTAAAAGTGTGTCTATTAGGCTGAGGTTCTTTGGGGAGGTTTGGACACGCTCCGTTCATCGCAGCCACTACCCCAGAAGCCGGGAGGGCTGCAAGAGGCGGAGCGGGTCTTCACGCCACGCTCAAGATGGCGGCGCCGGCCGCCCCGCCTTCCCCCGCCCCGCCGGCCGCCCCGCCTTCCCCCGCCCCGCCGGCTGTGACTTCCGGAGGGAGCGGGAGAGGGCGTCCGTCCCATGGTAACTGCGCCGCTGTGGGGACGCTGCTGCCGCCTTTCGCTTTCTGCCCTCCCCTGGCCCGCGAAGACGGGCAGCCGCCGCCTCCGGGGTCGCGCCGCCGGCAGCCGCCAGGTCGCGAGGTGAGAGGAGTTCGCCGGGGCGGGCGGGCCGGCCCCGCGGGGCGGTCTTTCCGCGCCGCCCAGGTACCAGGTCGGGCTGGCAGCGCCAGGGGAGGAGGTGGCGGCGGCGGCGGCCGTGGTGGCGGCGGCGGTGGCCGTGGCCGCCCCGTGCTCGTGTAGCGGGGGAGGAAGCCCCGGTCCGGGGGCAGCGCCTCGGGGAGCCGCACCCGCGGGACAGCGGCGGCCCTGCCGCCGCGGAGAGAGCCCTGCTGCGAGCGGCGGTGCCCTTGTGTCGGCTGAGCCGTACCTTAAAATATCTTGTAAAAATGAATTAATTCTTCCCCTTCACTTCTGAATCTTTTGTGGTTTTTTTTTTTTTTTTCTGGGACCTGGGGTCTTTTTTTCCTCCTGATTTAAAGGCGTTCAAGCACCTAACTTTATTCCTTCGCTGCGGGCTGAGATGTGATCAGCCTTTCGTGTGCTTCTGCCCTTTGTTCAGACACACGGTGCTTGTAGTTGCCTATTTTATTTGTTAGGAGCAAAGACTCCTTGAGAGCAGGTCTACAGGCAGTGGTTTCGAAAGGGAGCTCATATGGCGCCCTTTGTTTTGGGAAATAAGGATACGGTAATTTCCGACTTCTGGTCGCACAACCGATGTTGTGATAAGGTTGCTCATCGCTTCCAGTGGCGGTGGAAAACGCTGGAGGTGTTGGTGAGACCATTAGGGCAGAGGTCTGTCCAGAGAGGTTAGAAACCTCTTCTATTTCTGGATTTTGTGCGAGCAACCAGTTCCCATGTCTTCTGTGGAGTTGGCACCTGCAGCCAGTGCAGGAGCTCTCGCTGTACCCCGCTTTGGGAATGGCTTAGTTCCTGTATCAGGGGCACACCTACTGGTTCTTCACATCCTTGTCCTAGGAGAGATTGAGAGGATACTAGAAGTTTAATGAAAAACTTTTCTGTGATATGACACTCTCTTTTTCTCAGCTTCTGGAGGAGATGGAAAAATAGATTTTTGCAGAATGGTTGGTGGTTCATGTAGCATGGATGTAAATGAGAACCAGCTCTTCAGGAGAGAGATGAAGAGCTGTAGTTACTCAGTGTGTCTGTAGCATGTGTGTGATTTAAATGAACAAAAACTCTCTGATTATACTTGCAAGTAGCTAGTTATAGAATATCTGGCTTGGATAAACTTGTGAAATAGTAACAAACACTTAGGACAAGGCATCTGGGTTGTCAGTGAGTTTATAAAAGTGCTCAGCTTTAAGAGTGTTGACTGGTGGAACTACAGGCAAAAATAGGTGCCAGGAATCAGATGGGATGAATTGAGACTGGAAGGAATAAGGGATTTCTTAACTGAATCAAGGAATAAGAGCCTGAAGCAAGCAGCCTGCAGGGATGGGTGTGGAAGAGATCTAATGTCAAACAGCCTAGGTGGGGCCAGGGAAAAGTGCATTAAAAATATATAAATATTTCAAACGTTGGCATGGCACTAAGGCTGCCAGAGTTCAAGTGTTTGGACAATGCTCTCAGGCACACGGTGTGATTCTTGGGGCTGTCCCGTGCAGGCGTTGGACTGGATGATTCTTGTGGTTCTCTTCCAACCCAGGAGATTCTGTGATTTGTAGTCTCTTGTGGCAGATATTTAAGCTTGTAATCAAACCTTCACCCTATAGTAGAATGTATATAACATTTACAGATTGTATTTATTTTACATATATTTATGTTTTTCTCTGAATATAAAATAAATTACTTGTGCTTCTTCAGTTTTTTAGTAGCTCCCAGCAACTCTTAACTACTACTGGGGGGTTGCTGTGCTGATTGCTGAATGCTTGTGTAAATGGAAACACAAATTAAAGAGGCAAACATCCAGGTGGGGGCTTTTTTTCTTAAGTAATTGTCTTTAAATATTAAAATAAGGAAACAAAACAGCCTTTGACACTCATGTTCTGTTTCAGAATAGAGTGGTTGAGCTTTATCATTGTTTAGAGTAGGATATTTTGGTGGTTGTTAAATAGAAAGAAAAATCAGATTCCACAGGAAGATTTGTTTTCCCCTTTAGAGTGAAGGGACTGATATCCTGTACTAGTGTCATAGCCTAGTTGGAGGACACAGTTACTTTGAGAGTAGAAGCATAAATGTGTTTGTTGGTTAGAAGCAGATGGATGTTGAAGTGTGGACTTGACACTAAGAGTGGTGCCAAGTATGGAAGAGTGCCTTTAGTTTTGAAACCTTGTGCCATCACTCAGGAGGGGTTTTTTCCCCTTTTGAGGGACACAGTGTATATATAGGGAATAAAATTCAATTATTGGCTTTTTCCATTTTTTTTGCCTGCTTTTGAGCTCACTGTAGCAAAGTTAAGGTTGTTTGCCAGTTATATGAAGTGATAAATATGGCCACAGCGATGTCTGTTTGCCTTCAAGGCACCTGGGAAAGGGCAGTGTCAGTGGCTGGGCTTTCCTGTCTGTACAGCCAAACCTTTGCTTCAATGGATTTGCCTTCTCCAGGGCAGAGGGAGACACAACTTGAGGATGAATCTTTCTTAGCAGAGTCTCAACATTGCTGAGAATGAGGTTTTTTTCTCTTCGCTTCAGTTTTTTTTTCACTCCTTCTTTCCAAATATGCTACCATCACACATTCCTGGCTCTGTTGGAGCATGCTATGTGAAGCTATTTTTGACTGCTCAGAGAATTACTGTAGCAGGAACAAAGGACAGTAATTTGGGCCTTGAGAAGGTCTCAAGGGGCCTTGAGAAGAAAGAGATGGAATTCAGATTAGCGGCCTCCAAAAAAAATCTTGCCATAGAAGAGGTGAAAAGTAAGACTTTGAAAGAACAAAGGTAAAAACAACATATGAAAACACTTAGTTCTCAAAATGTTACCCTTTCCCTTGAGGAGACTTTTTGAATGGCTTTCATAGTAATGTTTCTCATATGTTGACCATAGATTTATTTGGGCAGTAAGCTTGACTTTTTCTCTCAGCCTTTAACAGAGATTATTGATTTACTGGCTTTGATAGAGGGATAGAATTACTTTCAAACTTTGAAATATATAATAAGCACGTCAGGTAATTAGCAAGCTTACATCTATCTCTCTTTAAAGTGATCAATGCAATGAATTTGGTTTGGTAACCATGGCTATTTTCTTATTCAGCAGCCATATGGTATTTCTGAGTTTAGTGTGATTTCCTGTATGTGGTTTTTACAGAGTCAGCTGGGCTTTGGTGTGAAGTGCAGCAAAAAATAAATACTATGGGAAGGTGTAAAAATGTTCTTATATTAAAAGAGAAAAAAACGGTTGCTTTAACTTTGGGGTAAAAGTCGATTGTAACCTCTAAATCACACTTTCAGGGAGACTGCTATGTGAAAGCAGTACAAATTTGTAACTGCTACTTGTTTGACACTGAAGTTTTTTAATGCAAATAATGATCAACTGATCAGTGTTTAGTTGTAAATAAACAAACTGTAAAAGGAGACCCTTCTGTCTCTGTAAAAAGGAGACCCTTCTTCTGTAAAAAGGAGACCCTTCTTTTAGTATCATACCCTTTTAAGGGGTTTTCTTCTTGAAGTGTGATACATTAATGCTATTGTTAAATGTGTCATGACACATCTGAGTTCTGATTTTTTGAGGCCTGCAGTAATGAAAAAAGTGTGAATTCTATCTGTCGCATGAGAAGTAGCTGAGGGAACTGGGGTTGTTTAGTCTGGAGAAAAGGAGGCCCAGGAGGACCTTACTGCTTTTTACAACCACCTGAAAGGAGGTTGTTGACAGGTGGGAGTTGGTTCCTTCTCCTGGGTACCAAGTGATAGCACTAGATGAAACAGCTTCAGGTTGCTCCAGAGGAGGTTTAGATTGGATATTAGGAAAAATGTCTTCATTAAAAAGATGGGTCAAGCATTGAAGCAGGCTGCCCGGGGAAGTAATGGGGTCACCGTCCCTAGAAATGTTCAAAAAACATGCAGATGTGGTGCTTACAGATGGGATTTAGTGGTGGACTTGGCAGGTGTTTGTTTAATGGTTGGACTCGATCATCTTAGAGGTCTTTTCCAATTGTAATGATTCTAAGATTGGAAATGAAGATTTCTGAGAAACTTTCTGGGCATCAAGGAGCATAGTCTATCTGAGCTGGTGAAAGCTAGGATAACAGAGGAGTCTGATTGGGAAGCTCAGAGCTGCTTCTGAAGCAGTTTTATAAAGGTGAAAAATCCTGGTTTTTATCTTTAAAGCTGACCTTTACTCTATGCTTGTAAATAGCAGCTTAAGTTTCTCTGTGGGAGATTCTCCAGCATGCAATATTAACAGAAATAAATCTGTCTGGGAGAGTTGTGGGAAGGGGAACCAGTGTCAGATGGTGATTTTGGAAGGAGATCTGGAAGTGGAAGCATTCAAGTAAGGGGAGTGGGGCAAAGAAAATCAGCAAAAGTGGTATTGGGAAATGGAATAGGGCAAGCCCAGGGATCACAGAAGACTAAAAGTTGCTGATGGTGTTGTAGAGTAGTGTAGAGCTCACCTTGTGAGCATAGTTTTCTGGTTAGTAAAGGTGGCATTGAAGAGAGACAGAAACTGTGTGGTATATAGGAAAGAAAGTGCCATTTGAAATTAAGTAGAAATACATTTGAAGGCACCAGAGAAAGAATTAGTGATTGTAAGGTGCATGTTCTTGAAGTGTGTGGTAGGAAATGAGAATAGGTGCAGGAGCTGCAGCTGCTGTTGGGGAGACAAGATGACCCTCTCAGGTTTTTCCCGCTGAGGGGAATCCTGGGCAGGTGGTCCAACTCCTAGGGGAGCTGTCTCCTCGATTCACCTCACGCGCACACAATCCCAGGTAGCTCAAAAAGGTCCAACCAGATGAAGAAGGAGGACTCTGCACACTCTACGAAGGGTCCAGCCGGGTTTATTCAAGGAGCAGTAGAGGATCCTAGGCAGGGTGGGTAGGAGAGAAGCAGGGATACAACCAGACTAAAGGAGAGCTGGTGGCAAAAAGCCCAGAGCAGGGCGGGAAAAGGGTTTATAACATAGTAGCAAGCAGGAGGGGCCAGGGTACAAAGAGCCAATGGGATAAGGGACCAGGGGAGGAGCAGGAGCAGAGAGATTGGGGGTGCACGAATGAGATGAGGGGAAGAGGGTGGCACCAACATACAGGCTAATGGGGAAGGAGGAATCGCAGAACTTTCTAGCTCTTTGGGAGGGAGCCACAGTTGACGGACGTTTACAGGGGAGTGCCCTCCCAGGGCATCTCCACCCTGCTATCCCTGGGGTCTCCTCCCACAAATAGGGACATGTGGAGTCTATTCCCATGAGGGGGCAGAACCTCAGTGCTGAGGTGGGGAAGCAGAGGTCTTGTGATATGGACACAGCTAAACACTTGCAGCCCCAAATGAGAGAAGCTGTATGGTAACCTAGGGGCATGTTAGTGTGCCGTGCTGGGTGTTCTCTGTGATGCAGAGCCCAGAGCGCTGCTCACAGTGTGCGCAGCTGTGAAAGAAACATTCTTTCTGCCCTCTCTGTTCTTATTTCTCCCCCATCTTTATCCTCTATGGGAGACATGAGAAACTTGCTTTCATGGGTTGGTGCAGTCAACATATGACTGGAAATAACATCTTTCTGCATTCAAGACTCTGAAGAAAGGTCTTGCTGTGTATCTTTATGTATAGCATTGTTGTTTTTGTAGAAACAGACGAACACAGCATGATAAAAACATTCTTGTGCTGTCTATAGTACAACATCACTCTTGTGCTATTGAACACAAATTAATAAAAGTGACTGAATTAAGCCATAACTAATAGCAGATGGAAACTGTGTTTTAGTCTTGTGTAGTATTTCCTTGTTAATGAACTTCACTGCAGATGAAATGGGAGGGGAATAGGCTTTAATAAGGCAAAATGTTTGCCTTGTCATCTGAAAACACTTATGCTCCTGGGTGAAGCTTGTGTGCTTAGCAGTACTCCCTTCTTGTGCAGAGCCAGAGTGTTTAGAAATTAAACTTTTTATTCCTGGGTTGACAAGAATATGTCCCTCTCCTAGAGCTTAAATTCTTATCTTTCCTCTTTACGTGACTATGGTTGGTCAGGGGCTGTTACCAGCCTTGTTTTAGACTTCCTGGTATTTCCCTGTACCTTTGCCATCCTTGCATGTGATAAGATGTGCCTGCTGGAGCTGAACGAGGAAGTCAGTCTCAAAGGCACTAAGGTTTATTGCCACAGCTAATACTGGGCTTGTGCCTTGCTTTTTAAAAGTATCCTGTCTGCTGTTTACTGAGCGTTTGGAGAAACTCTCGAAGAGAATTGTTTCAGGTTTTGAAGTTTAAGTACAGCATCATCTTCCTGTGGCTTGTACATGTCTGGTCAATGAATATGCTTGAAAAATATTTTAGATCTAAAGTGACTGACTTAAGAAATTGTTTGTTTGAATGCATCTCTCTTTAAGGCTTCTTTTCCAATACCTTGTTCATTTGTAACATAATTTTTCTTCGTTTTAACTTAGAGAAGATTCATCTGCCGATGAGCTGCCTTTTGTGAAATGTTTGTGATTAAGTATTTATAGACAGGATGAAGTATCGCTAGTGAGATTTGAGAAGATGCATTTTGTAAACACAAAATCCATTCTACCTGGAATGTGAGTGGAATGGTACAGCTCAGATTACACTTGTGCTTCAGGGTAGTGTTGGAATTAAAGCTGGGAGTTTTGGAACTTGTTTGTTGGTCTTTTTGCAAAGCCCCATTTGTGGTCTTCTAAGTTTTGCACTTTCTTATTACTTGTTGTAAGACCTAGAGGGTGCTTGATACTTACAAGCTTAGACTGAAAATGCTTTTAGACTTGATGTGAACTTGAAAGATTTCTTAGGAATTTTCTCCCTGTTGTGTTTACTGAAAGTAGTTGCTGTGCTCAGAAATACAGCTAATAAGATCCATTTCTAATGGTAAAAGTATTTAATATTGAAACACCCCTCTTGGGCAGCAGTTCTTGAAGTTGCATCAAAACTGGGTGATGTAGGGATATCTTTGGGTGGGAGGAAGGAAGAGGGGATTTTGAGAACTAGGTAATTAATTAAAGATTGCTGTGTTTATGATGTTTTAGGCTTAGAAAATTACAGAGTGCTATGCCACATACTTTGAATATGCAAGTAAGTTAAAATATTTTCTTTAATACATATGCTGTTCTAAATAATTATATAAAGCTGAAGGGAATTTTTGCCTTTTGGAATAAACTTTACCCTAGTCTTAAACATACGTTCTCACTTATTATTAATAGCTTCTTTACTACTATAAAAAACAACAGTAGGTATTGCAAGAATTCAGTAACTTAACCCTTTGAAGTAAGTCCTGTGAAATGTATGTCATGCTGATGGCTTTATAAAAACATAATGGAATTAAAACCAAAATCCATTATTAAAGCTAAAAGTAAGATCATTAATATAGTTTAGAACTCACTTCTGTGGCAGTGAAGTCTCGGATCTTGAATGGTCCTGGACACTTTCTGGGCCTGAATTAGGCATCAGGTATTTTCTGTGACAGTGAAACTTTATAAACTTTGATTACAAACAAGATTTGCTTTAAGGGTTTTGAAAATGTCATTGTGTAATAATGTTTATACACCATGACAGCTGAACAAAGTAGTTGTGGTTGACTGTGAGCTGTAACTGAGAGGTTTCTGTGTTACTGCTTAACTGTGGCATCAGTAAACTACTTTTCTTTGCTGTCAAGTAAAGCCAGTTTGATCTGCAAACGGAGTACTTTGGCTACTTGTTCTCTGTTAAAAAATGGTAGACAACATGGCATTAGTGGAAAAACAATTACTTGCTTTGTAAGTGGTGAAGTGGAATTATGACTAAGTATATTGATTTGCCTGGCCAGCACAAACTCCAGACAAATTTCTTTTTTTTCATGGCCTTTCCATAAGAGGGTCACATGGTGGTTTGTTATTTCCCTGTACATGGTTGAATTTTACAAACCAAACCACTTTTTTTTGGAAATTGAAAGGGGTTTTAATTTTTTTGTAATAGATTTTGATCACTGATGTGTGATATTGAATGGATTGGGGAAGGCTTGTGCCTCTCTTAGCTTTTGTTACTTTGTGAAGCTCTTTAACATCTCCTCTTTTATGGCTTTACTAATTGCATACACAATAAAGAAGTTACTGACTTCCAAAAAGATAAGATTTTCTATTTTTGTTTTCACTATGTAGGCAGGAAAAATTGCATCTGTTTTCTTGTGCCAAACATGATTTTGTTTTTTCTTTTTTCTTTTGTTTTTTCTGGCATCTTATCCTCAAACCCCCAAAGACAATTTTAATATGCTGTTTAGAGTTCTTATTTTAGAACTTAGGTTCTGATTTTAGAACTTAGCATGCTAAATCTGTAGAACCTACAAGTTGAGGGCTGCTAAAACTGTAAAACCCACAAACAGAAGCCATAATAACAGGATTAGGAGACTCTGAGAGGAATTCTTCATTTTGAGTGCTCTCTCTTATCATTGCCCTCTCTGGTTCAGGGAAGGCTTTGGTGGTCAGTGCCTTAGTGTAAAAGATGTATTAGGTTAACATTTAGTCAACTAAATGTTATAATAATGGGTCTGAATGATAGCTCAAAGCAATTGTACTACTTTACTCTTCGAGAAATAACACCAGCCCTTCTGTCAGCCCAGTTAAGAGGATGTTCTATGGTATCTTCTTTGTCTTTTCTGGAAATTTGTGTTCATATCTGTGTTGCAAATTTCCTCCATTGTATTACAGCTTTGAGCAGAATGACTGGAGTGGAGTAGAGGACAGAAATGCAGCAAGTGAAAAGTTGAAATAAAGTAAATATTTTGGTAGTTGTGAATTGGATGTGATTATCTCTTCTGTGAGCTATTTCTGGATAGCTTTCCATGGCATGTGGCGTGTAATAAACCATGGGCCAAAACAAGCACTTGTGGCTATTACATGGAGAAGGGCAGGTGCTTTGTTCCACTGCTTAAATTCTTCTTTTCTCATAGTTACCTCCTTCCAGTGAATTCAGACATCTACAGACAGCTTCCTGAGAGGCTGTCTACAATTAATAATATCAAGTAATTTTAGGTGTAGATGTGGCTGCTGTGTGCAGTAGCTGTGCTCCAGTGATGTGGTCATCCTTTGTCCTTGTAAGATCCTGGCTGAGGGCTACACAGAAAGAGCTCAAGGCATGGTGGGATGTAGGACAGGAGGCAAGAGACCTCAGTTAGCACCAAGGAGATGTTTGGTGGTCAGTGAGATCATTTGTGTTTGCAACATAAAACTTTTCTTTTCCCACTTTACCAGACTGGACTGTTGTGAAGTTGAATGTGAAATGCTACTGGGTGTTTATAAATTAGGGTGTAGACAACTAATAAAAGACCTGAGTGGTGAAAATATTCTAAAAAATCAATTGATTGCAACCTTTTTGGAAAAGGTTTAAATGAACTTTCTTCCCAGGAAAACATTTAAAAATTCTAGACTGTATGTTTAGTATACTTGTTTTAGATATATCTTCATTACAGAATATGCTGTAGTTATGCCTGACACCAGAAACAGAAGCATAGGAATTTTTGTTATATAAGGAAGATGATGAAGAACACTTACACAAGGGGTAATTTGGAAAGCAGGTGAAACTTAAAGGATAAATTAAGGTTCACCTGCTTCCTAGTCACAGAATGATTGTCAGATAAAGTTCTTAAATGGGGAGACAAGCCAGGCTGGGCACCTGTAGCTAAGTGGGTCAGGTAGAAAAGAAGCACGAGAGTTCTGGCGTCCATTTGCAAAAGTACTGCAACAAATGTGAGCTATTGGATAAGTTTTTCAAGTAATAAGTACAAAAAGTGTTAAATAAACATAAGTGTGGATTTTCTCAAATCAAAATTCATAACCAGTCAAATCCTTTTATGGCATGATATCCAGACTTTTTTGGGAGGAACAAATGTGTTCTGAGTTTAGTTAGTTATTCTAATGGCTTTTTCTGTATTTAAAGGAAGGATGTTTCTCTAAATACCATAAAGTTGGTGAAAAGCCTTAAATAGTTTCATGGATCACTGTCAGACAAGAGGATGTGGAGACTGAATGCTCACTGCAGGGTTCTGTCACTAATTTTGACTTAAGTGAAACATTAAGGCTGTGCAGTATTAACAGCAGATGGTATCAAGCTTGGAATTGCTGTGAGTGTGTTGGAAAATCTGGATAGGGTTCAGAGAGACTTGAGGACAGAGAAGATGCAGTCTGGAAGGGAGAAAACTATGCCTTTTGGATGAGGACAAGATTCAAGATCCTTCATTTATCATCTTTGTACAAGAAGACTGTGGAGGAGTAGAATGAGTGTTGTGCAGAGTTCTGGGGATGATGCAATTGAGAAGCCAGATATGATTCTGTTAACACAGCTGCTGCAGACAGCTTAGATGTACTGTGACATGTAAGCAGGATGAGTTTCTACAAAGCACATAATAGTCCTTCTTGCCAGGCTTAAGCATTTCACTCCAGGAAAAGCTTGATTACAAGACAGTGTAGAGGTAAGTAAAGAATGAAGTCTTGAAAATGTAATTATTTTATTCACAGAAAGATTGAGAAGTGTTTCCCTTACAGAATGGAAGACTACAGAGGGAAGGAAGAGTTTTTTTCAGGTGAGGTATAAACACGGAGAGCATTTTTCAGTTTAGTCTCTCTGACAACAGAACCTCTGGTAACGTGCTTAAACTGCAACAGAGAGTGGAAATGGACACGAGAAAAGAACTGTGACCCAGTGAAACAGATTGCTTGGGAAGACTCTGGTATTGCCATTTTTAGAGTGCCTCGTAGGGCACAGATTAACTCTGTCTAGACTGTGTTTTTCTCCCTCAGCCCTGAGAGGCAGGATTAGCTGATTTATTGAGCTGCTTTCTAACCATTAGAGTATTAGAAAATCCTAGAAGGGTTTCTAGAAAGCAGGGATATTCAAATTAAAAAGGTATCAAAGTGGTTAATAGCACTGGACACATGTTAATCACCTTCTCATTTTGTGATAATGGGTCTAGCTGTCAAAATTGCACCTCTGTACTCTCTCCTTTCCACTCCCTGCTCTTCAAAGAAAGTAATATTGCACTGGGGGAGAGGGGGAAATATTTTTATAAATCTTCTGGCTCACTTCCATTTCACATCTGTAAATATCTTCCAATTGATACACCAAGTGTATACTGATGGCTACAAACTTCCAGAATCATCTTTCTTCCCTAGCTGTATGTAAAATTGCTTTGGGGATGAGGGAGAAGTTATACTCTTCAAACCCCAAGGTAAGTTTGATATCAGATTCTAAAATTTCCGACTGTTTAGCTCATTCCTCCGAGTCAGAATTAAGATATAAAATAAACCATTCCCTCATTAGCAGATAGTAGCCTTTATCTTGCATGCCTTTTTTTTTTTCTAAATCTGGCAATTAAAATGCATGAATAAGAGGCATTGTACTCTGATAGCAGGAACTGGGGCCTGGGAGACAGAACTGTCAGCATCTTAATCTTAGACATGTTGTTGAATTATGATTTGCTGAAAGGAATGTTTAATTCCTGTCCCTGTTTTCCACACACAGAATGTAATGCTGCAAGGATTAATTTTTATCTGTAGCTGTAGAGTTAAAACTCTCAGACTTGTCTTCCCACATTAGAAGTTAGTATATAAGCCCAATGTTTCATTCATGAAATCCTAAATTGTGTTTGAATTCTTCTGCTACAGTATCCTCAGGTTAAAGTACAATAATTTAAAATTCTGATAGGTTAAAAATATCTAACCTTGTGGTAATTTCCTTCATTTTTAATATATGGAAAATAATTTTTTTTTCTTCCTTTCCTTTTTTGGTTCCCTGCTGTTGTTGAAGACAGCTGCTTTCTCAAAGACTTCAAATGTACAGTGTGGTTTTTTACTTCATTCATGATTTATAAGGATACAGAAAGATTGCAGAATTCAAATTTTACTGGAATCCCAGTCCTGTTATTTTCTAAGCAAGGAGGCTGCATTGGTATAAGCTGGTTTGTCTTGGAGCATTGATACAGCAATACAGCTAAAGGATTTATTTTTTAATTTAAGTTCTTTTAGAGGCTGAGGACAATGCTGTATGATGTCATTCTGGTTCAACAGACCAGGAGTGTTGAAGAGTGAGAGGGTGTGTGGGGTCTTTAGGGCAATGAAATACCTTTTCCAAGACTGGTAGCATGAGGTTGAAATCCCTGTGGGCTTCTTCCTGCAGGTGCTTGTTTTAAGTTAGGTCTGCCCAGACATTTAAATTTATAATTATGGTGTCACCCTACAGGGTTTATAGTTCTTTCAGTGAATTCTTTGTAAAAGAGCTGGCATCATTTTTTAAAAGGTTATGTTAAATTCTCATTTCCTGAGCAAGTTGCCATGGATATGTTCTTAATGTTTGTTTACAGAGGAATGAGGTAGAGAAGGTTTATGGTAGCTATTTTCAAATGCATGTTCTGCTTTCAATTGATGCAGTTCTCACTGGAGCTAACTGGCCAACGAACATGAATTCTGTCTGTCTGCTTTGAGAATTAAGTTCACTTTGAAAAGAGTTAAAACAGAGATGTTCATGTGTATATCCTTACTTTGCATTAACTTGTCAGTTGCTAAAGTTGCTTTATTCCCCCTGCAGTAAAAAGACCCTGCTAATTTTGTGTGCTTTGTATTGTGTGTTGAAGTCTGTCAGTCAGCATTTGAAATAGGGAGGCAATGCACACGCCTAGAACTAAGGAACTGCTGCTGCAAAATGTGCTGCATCTCATGCACCTGTACAAAGCAAAGAGGTCCTAGACCTGCTGTGATTGGGAAAAGGGGTCGTGATTTTTTTCTGGCTAAGAACTGGCATAACAAGGAAATCAAGCCATAAAAATCCTGCATGCATAGATGAAATGCCTGAGAGAGCATTTGTATGTTGTATCACATAACACAACACTTGAAGTATGTTTCTGATCTGTTCTCTGCCTTCCAAGTCAGCTTCTTTGCTCCTTTGTAGCTGCACACTTACTTTTCTCCACTTCCAAAATAAAGCCCACAAAGATAAATGTGTTTATATAACCATTCAAATCTTGATTCAGAAATACAAACTGCTGGCTTTGGAGCCCATGCAAATGACCTGCACAGCACTAGATTCTGCTGTCAAGTAACCACTAGAAAAAGTATGCAATTAAACCAGAAGTCAAACTTTAATTTGTTCCTTTCCCAGGTTAAACTAGAAGAAGAGTGGGCAGGCATGTTTGAAAGCTGAGGAAAACGAACCCTGTGTCACAGTGAAGGTGTCACTAAGTGGTGCTCATGTCTCGCTGTAAGCTGGGCAGCCCTTAAGGATGAGACAGCTGCTGCACGACACTTGTTTCAGTTTTGGGTCAAACAGCCAAAAGAGTAACCAAAAGTCAAGAGGCAACATAGTGGAAAATAATGAAAAGGTAAATATCCTGTTGTGGAAAGTGAAGGGTGAGAGAGAGAAACACCTGTTAAAGAAGCAGCTGCTAAAAATGGGTGACCACTCTTAGTGGAGTAAAACAATTAGCAGCAGCTTTCTTGGTAAAATTGGTCCTTGTGTACGTTCTGTGATAAATTTAGTTGTGAAACTCCACAGCCACAATGACTCTGCTCCCTTCCACTTCGTAATCAAAGGTGGTTTCTTGAGTGGAGGAGCATGCCTGGGCATGGTCAGTCTGTGCCAGTCAGTTCCCATATAAGCTATACTGTCAACCTTTTAGAGTTACCTCACATGTAAAGTTTATTAAAAGTATTTTGAGAAAAGTGTGGTAGTCTTATGCCTTGTGTGTTCCAAAACCTAGAAATGTCTCTACAAAGAAGTGTGTTTTTAAAAGTGTAAATGAAATACCCTCAGTGTGCTATTTTAGTGTAGCAGGTCTGAGTTTCCAGATGAAGGTGACAAGATGTTCTCTGGGTTTAGTATCCATAGCAATAGCCAGAGATGCCTTTGTGAAGTGACAGGTACAGAGATAGCTGTGTTTGAAACTGTTTGTGTTTCGTAGAAGAGCTCTTTCATTGCTTTTATAGATGTAGTGCAAAATATCTTGAGTGGTTCATGTAAGCTTAATACTAGCCCCATTAAACATTGAATGGGGCTAGTAAAAAAATGTGTTTTCCATTCAGAATGAGTAATGTGGAGTCTGTACTTTCTGCACCTCTTTATAGATACAGTTTCATTGGGTCCTTCCCTGCAGCCAAACATCCAGTCAGGAGTATGTGCCAGGAAGGGAGCCCTTACAGAGCTGTGAGACAAGCTGTAGTCTAGTTTCTTTCACACGAGTTCAGCTTCTTCGGGAAGAAAGTGGGCATGGATCTGAAGACATGTCCAGGACTAAATGAAGTTGTGAGAATCTTTACTGGAATTGCCAAGAAGTGGATTTCTAGCTTCGCATTGTGAGGCCTGATGTGGTGCTGGCTCCACGTGCTGCTCTAATATAGCCCATATCCCACAAGTGTACAAACTCAGCAGGATGCTAAAACATAACAGTGCTTGGGGATGAATGTCTTTTGCAGTTCTTTCATTTTATTAGCTATTGTTTTAATAATACTAATCTATCTCTTCTGCTGATAATCACCAGTGACCAAATGCTCTTGGGTTAGAATGCTTTTATGGCAGTTCAAGCCTAATTTCCAAGTAGATTTTTAGATAAAAAGCCACCATGTTTTTGTTTTGTGTGTTGGGGTTTTTTTTCAATCATCCCATATGTTGATTTTGCATACCTGGAGATTGTGCTGTACGCAGAAAGGCCACTTGGCTCTAGTGACAGGGAAGAAAACCCAAAGTGCTGTGTACATTTGTTTGATTATCTCAGTTTTCATCAATCCTTATGGCTTGACCCAACAGCCAGCTTCCAAAGCTGACACTACCAACCACCAAGATCCTAATATTCACAGAGTAATCTCTATTAAATGCTTTTTGGTTAACCCTTAATACACTGTGAGAAAATGCCCCAGATGCAGAATGTTGGGATTAAAAAAGAGATACTCAGAATTTCTTTTCTTATTCCAAAAGGCGTGACTGCTCCCATGAGTGTGTCAGTGTGGAGGAAGCTGAGCAGCCGCCTTGTTCTTAAGCTCTCCTTACTTCCATATTGCTCTTCTGGAACAGGTCATGTGATTTGGGTTATGTTTTGAACTGAATTAGATGAAGCTTTAAAGTGAGAATGCTCAATATATGACAAGTGTCAAGTTCTGTTTTGCTGGAAAATATTTAGTATTTATCTGGCTCTTTTCCTCAAGGTGTTTTCATATAAAAGAAAACACCCTGTTGCATGCAAGAACAGAAGCTTGTTCTATGAGCCATAAAAATCAGTCTTAATATTCTGAACTAATGAGACTTAATTCTTCAGTATTGCTGTTTCTCTGTAATCTGCTTTTGGTGTAATTATTTCCCTTTGAGAGAGAAATGATCGTGTATTGCTCTGCTTAAAAGAGTCATATTTGAGAAGTTTGTCCCAAACCATAGGTTAGGTTTTAAAACTTAAAAGTTCCCTTTGTATGCAGATGGGATGTGGGAGTCTCATGAGAATTCGTGATTTGCACTTCTATGCTGTTTTGTGCAAACAGTACTCAAAAGTTGGAACTTAGCTCCAACTGTGTTCCTGCAGGAATTTGTTTTTCTTGATCTCAGGGGGTATTGCTTGTTTGATTCACGTGCTCTTTATTACTATTCTGTGCTGAATGCCTGAGAGAAATTGTGATAGGCAGGTATGGTCAGTTAAATAAATGAAGGCATTGTTGTATCTATTTGAAATGTTATAAGAGGACCTCTTTGTTGGCTGGGGCTGTGACTGTTCTGTAAGGCTGCCAGGGTCCAAGAAAATTCACACTGAGAAATGTTATTTTTGAAGGTTCTTGAAGGGTGTGGTTAAATTCATACTTCTCTTATCCACATAAGAAAAATAACTATATAAGCAGTATGCCATGATTCTTTCTCAAAGTAGTAAAGAGCAGGTATGTGGATTTACAAAATAAAGGAATAAGAAATTATTCTCAGCTGTTTTTGCATTCTCATTTAAATAGCTGAACTATTTGATCTTATTTCCTGTTGCTTTTAGTGATAATTTAGCTGAAACTTGGAGAAAGAATTTTTCGCGTGTGGTGCTGTTGATGTGATCTCCATCTTCCATAAAGTCGTGACCGGGAGAGACCTAAGGCCTTGGAAGACTTTTATGTTGCATTGGGGTTTTTTAATAAAACATAAGTGTATTAATTTTAAGTATTCTTTTTTCTTCCTGTATTATTCCTTTCTCCTCCTTTGGGATTAACAGAAGAGCAATTATCAGCTACTTAGTACCAGAATTCTGTATTCTAATTTCTGGGGGAAAAAAAAAAAATCTCCTAAATAGAGAAATCAAGTGAATTACTGTAAGGATGTGATTTTTTTCAATGTCTTTCTGCACTAGAAAGAAGGTTTTTTACACAGGGAGATTTCTGCATAGTTTTGAAAGCATGGCAAGAATGCCAGTGTTCATAAGTAAAAACCACTTTCAAATATAGTGGTAATGCACTTAAAGTGAATGTTACCAAGTTTACTTACTTGCTCATCAGTTATTTATAACCTTTACTTTCTTGCTATATATCGGTTTTTACACATTTTGCAGAATAAAAAATTGATTATTTGAGATTCATTCATTTTAAATTGCTTTTTGGATTAGCATTTGTGCACTTGGTGTCACTTCTTGAGCAGTGTTTTTGCTCTATTTTCTGTTTCTGGGTAAATAGGATGAATGTGCATGTTAGGGATGTGTACTGGGAAATATCTGCTAGGGATTCCTTAGGTCTATAAAACTCTGGAAGTGCACGGGCAGCCTGCTTACCCTTCTGGCCTAGAAGCAGCTGTTGCACAGAGGCACTGGCATTCCTGCAGACAGAAACACTAACTTTTGAGTTATAATTGTGGTGAAGGGAGTCTGTAAAGTGCAAATTCATGTTACCGGAGGATTGTATGTGTTATAATGACTCATAGTTAGCAAAAGACTGTGGCTCGCCTCAATCCTGCCTAGCTGCTGTTACACTTTTATTTGCTTTTCCTGATATTTTAGACTTTTTAGCAGCTGTCATTAGTCATGCGGTTGAACAGTATGAGAGCTAGTTGGAAACAGGTGGTGCATGCTCCAAATATCTTGAGATACTAATGATGGTTAACAGTGTTGTTACTGAAATGTAGATATTTGTGCCAGCTTGTGTTGGTTTTGCTTCAGCAGACCTTCTGTATTCTTTGCTGTGGAGAAGTACATACAAAGCGTTCAAAAATGAATTTAGGCATAAAATGTTGCTGAAACATCAATTTATTTTGCATTGCTAAGGCTGTACAAAACCAGCATAGAATTTGCTGTCTTTATTGTAGAAGGTATGGATTAAAGCAGCAGCAGAATGTCACAACTCCTAGCTGAAAGACAACTTTGTATGGAGCATTTCATTTAGCACGCTGCAATTTCCACCCCAAATATTCCCATGTCCGATGAATGTGGTGTGTGTATAACTGGGAGATACACTTGCATAGCACAGTGATATCTTTCACAAGCAAGCACTTTGGAAAGACTCAAACTTCAGGCAGGATCTGGTATTTTGTACCTTATTTAATTTGCAATGGTCTATCCTGTAGCACAACATTAGTTTTTGGTCTTAAATCTGTTTGCAAATTGAGCCTGTAAAGTTGCAGCTAAAAGTGCATCGTTTTGAGTGTGCTGTAATTGAAGACTTTAGAGAAGAAGAAAATTGAGGCAATTAATTTGGTCTCCTTAATTGAATCTGAGGCTGACTCTTATTAAACCCTTTAAAAATATTATCCTGTATCTCTGTACAATGTTGTTTTGCTATTCAAGTAAATGAGGGTTGATTCAGAGCTTTCTTTTAAGCAAAGTCCCTAGACCATTAAGCTGGCTAAAATAAATGTAAACATTTGGTTTTCATTAGTGCTGTAACTGAAACAAAAACATTTTAATGACTGATCCCAGAGTGTTTTGAAGTTTGTGCAACTTTGCTAGGAAGGTATTTAAACTGTAGTATCAGTTGCAAGTTGGCCATAAGCCAGGGTTTCAAAGCTGTTTCAAAGCAAGATGTTGGGTTTCCAGAGTGTTACAAAACAGGAAAACTTTGAGTGCGGAGAAGTACTGGAAGGTAGTTACAATAAAATGCACTGAAATGAAATTATCTGCTAAAAGGAGACAGTGACAATGTTCATGCTGTACAACAGTTTACTGCTTTGTTAAAGAGATGTTTCAGTTATTTGTAAGGAAACATGATTTTGAGCTTTAATAATTACATCTACAGATAATTAACTTTGCCAAGAAATAATGTGCATTTTTAGGTGGGCTTTTGGTATCTTAAACTTGCACAAAATGAGATCCTGCTTCTAAGGGAAAAATTTAATATATTGCTTACAAGATCTAATTTTAAAAGTACTTTTTGGGACAATATTTAAGTTGGTCTTGAAAAATGATGGCAGTGAAACTGGGCAAACATTAGCATGTGGTCTTGGTCTTGGACAAATAAAATAATCAATAGCTTTGCATTTGTGGGAGAGGCTGGAGATTGTTAAAGTGCTGTAAGATGAAGATTGCTTATTCTGTATCATGTTGTAGTCACAATAATGTCTCAGGGCAAACCTGCAGATATTGTTGAAATGTTCTGGGTGATCAGGGGTCAGTCAGGGAGGCAGGGACTGGATATCAAGAGCTTCATTGTGGCCAGACTGCATTCTTGTGGGTGCTGCTTGGCTTGGGTACCAAAAGTACTGTTTACCAGAATAGTCTTAATTTTTTGGTGTTTGTTTTATTTTTTGTCCTCATGGTTGATTTGGGCCTAAGTGGCAATTAGAAAAAGACTTCAGATGACTTCATTTAAAATATTAGAAATGGGAGCTATTTGAGCTAGGGAAAACTAGCACTTCTAGCAAAAAACTCCAGAACTTCTCAGATGAAATTACAGAATGGTTCATCTGAGCACGTTTGAATTTTGATGGGTTATTTTGCATAGTTACAACCTTAGTGATTTGTCTGTAGTTGACAAAAAACCAAGTGTTCTTACAAAAATCCCTCTGTTTTAAGCAAGAAGGAGAGATCTGAGAGTTTCATCCCAGTTTTCCTGTTGGTATGTTTATATTCCACTTTATATATTCACCTTCTAGGCATAGTGTTCTTATGTAGAGATTTTGATTAGAGATATCATAAAGGTTTTATTTGAATGCCTGAATTAAAGATTTTTACAAATGTTAAATAATGAAAAGTTGCTGTCCTTCTGAAATGGGTCACAAAAGCAGTTTGCCTTTCCTCTTCTCCCATATTCTGTCTCCAGGATCTTTCTTTGGTGATTTCACTGTTGGAATGTTCTAGCTGAATTGTCCCATCTCCTAAAGCTTGTGGGGAACATTGTGTATTTACACCTTCATGTTCTTCAAATGGAAATAAAGGAGCAGATGCAGATGAATGTTTACTTTGGTTCCTTTAGCTATAGGTTAGAAATATATTCATATTAAAGTTGGTGTTGCTAGGCCATGTAATAGTCATCTGACCACAAGATCATAATAGAGATAAAAAATTTTGTTGAAGATACCTTGCCTCAGCTGAAGATTTTGGTAGTACTAATTTTGTGTTGTTCTACACCTGAGAAGGAACAATTTGTCATAATTCAGTTTTAGAAAGATAACTTCTTTTTGTCATCATAAAATGCTAGAAGCTCATCTATAATTACACTGTTCTATGAAACCACTTCAATCAGTTTTCCTTTTTTTAATACCTTCCCCCATTCCAGTAGTCATTAGAGGTTCTAAAAAAAATACTACTTTCAAGTCTTAATTTTAGAACTTAATTTCGTAAGAATGTTTAGTTGAGATTTACTACTATTTGGTAGCACCGTAGTCTTGGTGTAGTGAAAGGAAATACTAAATTGGTAACAGTACTAACATGAAGAGAAACATCTGATCTAGCCTAAGGCATTAAAAACCTTATTAGAAAGGGAAGAGCTGTTCAGTACCATTTCACTGTACCATTTATTCACTACTTTTTTTTTTGATATTGCAGTTGTTTGAGGAGGGATGAGATGGAGATGTCAAAAGACTGAATAACTGTGAGAAGGCAGAAAGAAGCCAAATCCTTATTTGTACAAGGCCTGTAAGAGTGCTGGGTGTCTATAGGAGCAGTGATGTTTTTTGCAAGTGTGGAGGAACAGAATAAGCAGGAGGAGAATGCACCATTATTAAGCTGGAGAAAAGGCAAGTTGAGGAAGAACGTGGAATCTTACTCTCTGAGGGTGTGAAGTTATTTGAGCCAGAGGCATGAAAAGCTTAACATGCTAAACAGCAGATATTCACCTCTCTTCTAATAGTCCTTCTGTTGGCATTAATACTATGAGCAGCTAAAAGTTCCTGACAACCATAAAAATTTGCAGTGCACTAAACTTTGCCGTATTCCATGGTTAGCATTATGTGGCAGGGAATTTTAAAGGCTGATTGATTTCAAAGACATTAAGGTGCCAAATTTAGATTTTTATTGAATGTTCCCTTGTCAGGAGCAGACAATTTGCTTTGCTTCTGTTGTATTTCTCTCCACTTTTAGGCTGCAACTGGGAGCAATATTCTTTATAATGAGACTCCTGAGCATGGAGCTGCAGTAAGAGCAGCAACATCTGCCTGTAATAAGGCTTTGCTCTCTTTCCTGCTTTGTTATTTCCATATGCCAAATGCCTGGTGGCTTCATACAGCTGAATCTTGCTCAAAGCATGTGAAGTATGGGGAAGAAAATTAAAGTGCTGTGTGCAAACCCAGGAGATGCAGGCAGCTGCAGGGGGAAAGAATGTAAGGTGAAAATATAAATTGCAAGGTCAGGAATGTGTGAGGCTCTTGTCTTTGAGACTATGAGGACAGAGTTTCCCCAGTCCTGATGAACCTCTCTGTGTAAGTTATTCTCCATATAACTTTTAGTAAGTATAACACGCTCCTTTGCAAGGGAAATAACTTCTTTAATTTCAGTGTCTTTTGATATGGATGGGCTTCTTTTCCCCTCTACACCTGGGAAAGTCAGAATGACAGGAGTGTTGTTTTTTACTAGGAGGAATTAGGATGGAGGGCAGATGGAAATTCTGTGATTTGGAATTGGTTTCTTGATGCTGATGGAGAAGAAAAGCAGGGACTTGGTGAAAGATGCTGCAGTACTGATAAGAATGTTTACTTGGAGAGAAGGACCAGAGGAATCAATCAAGAAAAATGACGAAGAGGTCTTGGGTGGCAGTTGCATTAAAGGTAAATTTTTACAAATGCATTAATTGACTTTTAAATAAGAACATTCAAATGAGCCATTATTGTATCTAAAGAACTGGAAACAGCAAAGTTGAATGTATGGGATTTGTGAGGCAATTAAGTAACTGAGGATTCTTTTTACTGAATCTTTTTATTTTCATTGTTCTGCTTGTAATTATTGTTATATCTGCTTTGACTCTGTTAAAAAGCAGGTAGAACAATTAAATTATTTAAAATATAGTGCAGACATAAGTGCAGCCTGCTGCAGAAGTGCAGACCTAATGGATATGCTTGGGTGGGATGGAAGCTGGGCACAGGCTGTGGAGGGTGAGGTCCTAAAAGCAGCAGGGGAGGGTGTGCCACTAAAATGACATCAGTGCTTCACTTAAACATCGATTCTGTCAGCGAAAGCAGAATAATTTCTGTGTGATTCATGGATGTGTTGACTTGGTGGGGTTTTTTCCTTTGGTTTACCTCATTGCTTGGGTAAGTAATGAAGGTGGCTGTAGGAGTACTTACTTGAAATTTGGAATTAACCCTTTTTCATCTGATGAAAGAAGTACTTTGTCTGGGTGAAGATACCGGCATGGTTTCTCTGTAGAAATGGAAAATTTATAAAGTTTTTAGGTGACAGAAGTGGGAGTGAAAGTTGCAAATAAAACTTGCATGTGTGTGCTTTCCTCTTTCCATGTTTACATTACCCACTCAACATCTCTAAAGGGCCAGTGGCTGAAAATATTTACCTTCTACTTGTCCAAGCAAAACTGCACCTATATAATAATATCTAAATATTAGAGAGGTACTGTGTGTTCATATAAACCTTGACAATTTTAGTCATTTAATTGCAAAGTAGTTCTGTGATGGGGAAAGCAGCATCCAGCATTAACTGCTTCTACAAATTTATTTGCTTTGTGGAAATGCAAAAATTGCAGTTCTTTGTTAATAAGAGGCGTAGTTTGTAGATCAGACAATTTGGTTTCATGGTGCAGAACTGATGATGCAGAGATAGGACCTCTGCCATGTCTGAAACCTACCTTAAAAATGTCATAGACTCCAAAAGTGAAGCATTATTCAAGCATTATTAAAAAAAAAATCATAGTTATGGACTTACAGCTCAAATAACTCCTAGGGAAAGCATTCGCTATAGAATTGTCCATTTTGTGGTAAATGTTATAAATTATCAAATCAGCAGCCAAATTTA